>NC_068291.1:2406514-2731514 GCF_025860055.1 Xyrauchen texanus | reverse complement strand
TTTTCTATTTGCAAAAGTAATGTTTGTGATTCTACCATTTATATTTCCTATTGACACTAAAGCTGAAGATATAAATAATCATCTTAAGTTAATTGGTTTTATGAAACATCTGTGCCTAAGACTTTTGCACAGTACTGTAAATATATATATATACAAATATACAGTGGTGACCAAAAATATTGGCACCCGTGGTAAATATGAGCAAAGAAGGCTGTGAAAAAAAAAATCTGCACTTTTGATCTTTCATTCAAACAATTTGCAAAATTAAAACCTTTAATTGAAGTAAAGCAATTGAAAGAGGGGAAATATCTCAATGTTAAATATATATTTTTCTCCGAAACACGTTGGTTACAATTATTGACACCCCTAGAAATATATCTGAAGTATATTCCCCTTCATATTTAAAATTTTTTTAGTGTACCTGGGTGACTAGGATCATTAACATTTTCAGCCATGACTTCCTGTTTCACACTGGTATATATATATGAGATAACACACAGGCCAAATTCACTTAATCATCAATCACAGTGGGTTAGACTAAAGAATATAGTTCTGATGTGTGGCAAAAGGTTGTTGAGCTTCACAAAATGGAAAGTGGCTATAAGAAAAATTTAAAATGCCCATTTCCACCATTAGCGCAATAATTAACAAGTTCTAATCAACTGGAGATCTTAAGAATCAGCCTGGAAAAGGACATGTGTCTATATTGTTTCCACGCACAGTGAGGATGATGGTTCAATTGGCCAAAGAATCTCCAAGGAATACAGCTGGAGAATTGCAGAAATAAGTTGGGTTATTTTTTTTATATATCATCACCTACATCACCACAAGTTGTTAGCGAGGGTTTCAAGAAAAAAAAGACTGCTCTCATCCAACAACAAACTCAAGATACATGGTATCATGGACTCTATCATATACCAACAGATAAAAAATCAAAACCTGGCTGCCTCTGCCAGAAAGCTTACAATGGGCCCTGGTTGGATCTTCCAGGAGGACAATGATCCAAAACAAACATCAAAATCGACACAATAATGGTTCACTGACCACAAAATAAAGCCTCTTCCTTGGCCATCCCCGTCCCTGACCTGAACCCCATTTAAAATGTATGGGGTGAACTGAAGAGGGGAGTCCACCAATATGGACCTCTGAATTTGAAGGATCTGTAGAGATTCTGTATTGAGGAATGGTCTCAGATCCCTTGACATGTGTTCTCCAACATCATTATGCATTATAAGAGAAGACTCAGAGCTGTTATCTTGGCAAAGCGACGCTGCAAAAAGTATTGAATAAAAGGGTGTCAATAATTATGGCCAATGCATTTTGGAGAAAAAAAATATTTATTTAATAATGACATATTTTTTTTTTTGCAATTGTTTTACTTCAATTAAAGGTAAGATTTTTTAATTTATTTTTTAATGAAAGATCAAAAGATAATTTTTTCCCACAGCCTTCTTTGCTCATATTAACATGGGTGGCAATATTTTTGGCCTCTATTGTATATATATATATATATATATATATATATATATATATATATATATATATATATATATATATATTCCAAAATGAATCTTAAAAGCGGTCTCATATGCATCAACCCAAGCGGCGCGACCACGGGCGAGGATGCCATATTCCCCAGGAGCCTCTGGAACCGTTTGAGAGGAACCGCTGTGCCTGGCTGGAAGCGAGCAAGGCACGCAAGCAATGACTGCGTGCGCTCGGATGTGATGCGTGCTGACATTGAGAGGAGTCTAACTCCAAATCGAGAAAAGAGATGCTCCGAACCGGAGAGAGCTTGCTTTTTCCCAGTTGACCTGAAGATCTAAACAGCTGAGGTGCACGAGCACCTGGTCCCTATGGGCGCATAGTAACTATCAAGAGTGTGCTAGGATGAGCCAGTCGTCGTGGTAATTGAGTATGCGGATGCCCACTTCCTGTAACTGGGCAAGGGCTGCCGCTGCAACCTTAGTGAAGACGCGAGGGGACAGGGACAGGCCGAAGGGGATGATGTTGTACTGATACGCCTGGCCATCTAACGCGAACCGCGTTTATAAAGAACCTAAGAACCACTATTAGGTAGTGTGTCGTGTAGCAAACACGCATCCCGAGGCTTGGGTGCTGAGAAAAAAATGAAGCACTTAACTTGCTCCGCGCACCCGGCAGGGGGCTGGTTGTAGACAGAGGAGGGGGTCCTGTAGGGACGTCCTCGAGACTCGTCCCGCAGGCGAGATGGCCGTGTCCGGGGAGCCGGGACTGCTTTTTGTGCCGGGGTGCCGTGAGTTTGATAACCCAGGAAGTGAGGGAATAGCTAATCCCCCCAATTCCATTGTGTTCTTCTGGAGTTTCACATCTCCAAAATTAAACCTGTAGTCTGCTCTGAACTTATTCACCCCTCCCTTGTTCCCCCTCCCCTCATATCATTGAGGGGGCTCCAGCCCACACTGTCAGGTGTCTTCTCAATGTTAGAATGAGAGTTTGCAGGTTTCAGTATCTAGTTGACTCGGAGGGCTGTGGATCGGAAGAGAGATGTTGGGTTACGGCTCCGGAAGTTCTAGACCTGTCCTCCATGACAAATTTCATTGTATACATGATGACTCCTCTGGGGTTGCCAGTAGGTAACTTTGTGGGTAAATGTCACTGTCTCAGTAAGCCAATCTGTTTTGTGTATAGCAATGCTCGTTCATGCCATTCGTTTGGTGATCAGAAGCACCATTTCCATCTGCCTATATCCCACCAGAATCCTGCGGTCACGCTTTGTTGTACCAACACAAAGAGGTACCAAAATACTTACCCGGACTTTCAGCTTCATTGTACCACGTTGGTGGAATGACCTTCCCAACTCCATCCGTGAAGCTGACTCACTTTTTGTCTTCAAAAATGGCTAAAAACACATCTTTTCCATGCGCACTTAACCAGTCACTGAAAAAAATTATAAATACAAATAATAATTCTTGCTGCACTCTAATCTGTCTTGAATACTAATATTCTGACTCTTTTCTATCCCTGGCAGCTAATGACAGACCCTTGAATTATCACATTTATTTTGAGACAAAATAATTATGTCAGTTTTGTTCAAAGTGATTAAATCCAAAATCTTTTAATAACTCTCCAATAAGTAAAAGGATAGTATTTGGGGTAAAAAGCTCCCCTGTTTCAGGGGCTAAATGCCCTTATAAAACACATTGTTTTTCTGAAGTGGGGCGAATTGGTTTGTTATGAAAATCTTGCAACGTGTGCTCACGTTGACTGATCAAGTCACAATGGAAATTAATTTGTTTACAGAATACTTGAGATGTTATGAATTGTCACATGTGATCACAATTAACAGAAAGTGGTTAACCATTTCCTGAAGTGTTGATGAGCACAAGGGAGTCCAAATCATACTATATGTGACAGGATAAAGGAGCTAGGTTATTGGTTTATTAGTGGATGGGTGGAAGACCAATGAGGTGGTAGCACCTTTAGTATTTAAGGACCTTTATTTTGACGTCAGTTGACGTGTCTTGCTGATTCCGGGCCCCCCCGTTACGGTGGTTTGCAGGTATGTTAAGGCTAGTAGCATTTTGCAATAGGCTGGACTGCTCTGTTGTAATATGTACTGTTTATAGTTTGATTCACAGCATTGCCGGCGACATGGGCATTGGGAGGAAGGGTGGCTGTATGTGATCACAGGTATGTGCGCCATTCTTGGTAAACTTCACTAGCGGTTATAGTAGTTACGATGTACTGCTCTCGCTAATAGTAAAATAGCGGGTGTGTGGGTGCTGGCTGACGGATTGGGCTGCGGCGCTTTGAGTAATCATACAACGGACCGGTGGATGTTGTTCATCTAATATAAATCAGGCTGTGGCGCTTTGAGTAGCCACATAACAGGCGGTTGGTGTTCACTTGGAGACACTGTAAGTATCTCGTTCTTTTTTTTGGTTTGGGATTTTATAGACTTGGTTTAATATCTGGTGTTTCTGGTGTTAAAGGGAAAGGGGACTTCACCATTGTAAACTTTATCCAGTGTGAGGACGCTACAGGAGATGCCGCTGCTGTTTTGCTTATCAGATTAAATTTCTTATTTTCGTTTGTTTGTTTGCACAGCTGTGCTGAGTTTACCGCTTAGCAGGTCGGTTCTTTTGGGTCAACCAACCCACGCTCTGTGTTACTGCTTGTGCGATGTATGATTGACTTGACTGGTTAAGTGTGTACCTTTATTTTTTTGTGTTTGTGGGATTTCAGTTGTGTTTTCCTGTGTTCTGTCTTGTTGGATTTTTCTTGTAATTACTGCATGTGGATTATTTGTTATTGGTTTCTTTATGGTTTTTGTGTTATTTATTTTTTTTATATTGGTACATACTAATTTATGGTTTTCTTTTGTACAACTCATTGTAAACGTTTTGGAGTTGGATTCTGTGATAATCACTCAGGCACTGCTTTTTTGATCGGCCTTATACGGACAGGCGGCTGGGGCGCCTTTGACGTGCCAATCATTGCGGTTGTACATTTCATTTGGGTTGGGGGGGTTTTGTAGTATAATTTCTCAGTTAATTATTATTTGATTCTCTTCTTGTGTCTCCAGGAGCCGGTAGGGGTTAGAGGTGGAACGGGGGAGGCCGGCTGCCTTTCTTTAGAGGTGTGTGTGCTTCACAGTGTGTGATGTGTATTAACACAATTGCCTTGCAGTGCCTTGCTGTCTGATTTTGGGGTGAATTTAAGTGGGTTTGGACGACCTCTGAGTGCGCCCGGTATGCCTTGTTCCTGCGAGGCCTGCCCTGGAGAAGTATTTTTCTATGGTGTGTTTTTAGTGATGTGTCTGTTTTAACAAAATAAAGTATATTTTGTATCATTACCCCTGTCTCACTGGCTTATATCTTTGCCCTTAGTGGGTAATATTTACCTGTGTGTCCTTCCTTGGAGTATTTCCCTGGCTCTCCACCAGGGTGGCGTAGTCGGATATAAATTAAAGTGTAATTTCAAATTTTTCGTACCTAGTAACGCCACATATAGATCCCATCAAACCTTGCTTACTATACACCTAGGTGTGAAATTCTGAAGGATCAAACTTTCAACTCCTACGACGTGGACCAGAGGGCTAGGGAGGAGTCATCCAGGGAGCCGAGTTAGTGGGATCTCCTGGGATAAAAGCGCAAGACGGAATGCATCCCTCAACCGTGATGTCATCGAGAGTATAAAACCTCGGAGATCCTTCTTAACTTTGTTTCCACCGACAGTATGTGACATGTCTAGTACTAGTAACATTGCAGTCCTGCTGCTCCCAGGTGTAGCCTCGTTGGCCAAGGAAGTACCTGAACTTTAGCCATACAATTTCCATCTCGCTTGACGAGCTGAGATTTCTCCGTGTTCCACCGAGCACGCTAAAGGATCTGAAGGATACTGCCGAGCAATCCGCATCTCACCCTTTTGCCTGCAGAAGTGAAGAAGATTTCTCTTACTTCATCAGCTGAGTCGACTTCTCTAATATCGCCGCCAACCCACCGATAATTAGCCACCATATTGCCCACCAACAGAGCGAGGAAACAGCCTCCCGTCATCACCCGAGCTTCGAGGAACTAAGTCAGATTCAAATAACAGATGAACACACATTCTACCTGCGTCCTCACATGACTCAAGTAAGAGGTTTACGTCTGGGCAGAGATAGATTATTATAGTGTTATTCTTGTGTATCAAGGCTATTGCTTATACAGTTAACAGACTGCAGATTCAGCTCATTGCTGCTAATAATACCCAAGGTATTGGCTTATTTGTTACCATGTGTAAACATGTTACTGTTTAATATGTAGTTGGAAGTAGGAAGTGTATAGACTGCATTGTATTGATTATGAATTGTTATAACTGCATCAATAAACTTTGTTATACTTTAAAGAGAAGTGTTTTTGTATTGTTCTGCATGCACCTGTGTCAAGAGCTGGCAGGGGATGTCAATGCTCAGATTCAAGCCTTCATTGTTTTCCTTTTGAATGTCGATGTTCTCTGGATGTCGACATTCCTAAGAGAAAAATCCTATATTGAGACTGCTATACTGTCTGGTTATTAGTCCCAGATACCAGGGGCGTGCCCCGGCAATATTCATCCTTATTAATATTCTACTGCCCAACAGTGTTCATTTTGAATAAGTATTTTGTATCTTAATTTTTTTCCTCAAAAAAAGCATCTTGCCGTCTCAAATTTATTTGAACATTTTTGCTCTACAACTATTGTCCCTATATTTACACAATATCACTATTAATTAAAAGTAATGGCCTTGTAAAATGTGGAAAATTTTCACTAATTTGGATCTCTCGTTCAGGTTAGCTAGCATGTTGGGCCTAGTATTGCCACAGTACCCCGCTGACCAATAGGAAGCAAAGAAAGCAGAGGAATAGATGAGTCTGATATACAACACCACAGTCAGATGGTACACCCATACAGGCACTCGAGCACAAAGAGATTAGAATAATAAGTCCAAAGCCAAGAAAGGGCTTTCAAGACAGAACGTATAAGATTGCAGCCTGCTATCAGGTGTGCTCTGGTTCGCCCTGGATGACAATGTGAAAGGTGTCAGTCTGTAGACAAAGTTACAAGCTCATTTACAGTATATTACTGTAACCTCAATTCGTTGGAAGTGAGTAATACAGAACAATTTGCCAATATAGATTGATATTAACCCTAAAAAAGGTTTTTATATCCTGGGGGATACAAACATTTAAAAGGCTGGGAAGAGAAGCAATGAATGAATCCGTCAAATTTGGACCAATGTTGTAAAATAGCAATAAATACATTTTCACTTTATGAGTTCCCTTTATATTCCTGCCCTTTTCAGGGTTAAGAAATTGTTGTTTCTCACTGCAAAAAATGATTTTCTAGACAAGTATTTTTGTCTTGTTTTCCTGTCAAATTATCTAAACTTTCTTAAAACATGATTTATTTACTTTTCAAGCAAAATGGGATAAGATATTAAGTCTTGTTTTAAGATAAATCTGACTAAATTTAATGAACTTTAGACTCAAAACAAGAAAAAAAAATCTGCCAATGGGGTAAGCAAAATAAACTTGTTTTCTCTTTAAATTAAGTTTATTTTGCTTACCCCATTGGCTTTTGTTTTTCTTGTTAAGATATTTTTTATTTGTATTTTTTTTTTGTTGCTGTGGCAACGAAGTTGTAAAATTGTGTATAACTTTACACAGAAATGGTTAGTAAGCGATTCTATCACACTAAAATGTTAACACACATATTTAACATTTACAGATTGGCCCCATTCACTTCCATTGTAAGTGTCTCACTGTAATTTGTACTTTTTTAAAGATATTTTTTGTGGTAATTAACATACGACAAATGCTATTGATTGAGCTTAAAGGGATGTATCACCCAAAAATTTATATTCTCTCATCATTTACTCACCATCATGCTATCCCAGATGTGTATGACTTTTTTTCTTCAGCAGAACACATTTGAAGAAAAATAGAAAAATATTTTAGCTCAATTGGTCCTTATAACACAAGTGGATGTTGTTTAGACCTTTGAAGCTCCTAAAAGAACAGTGAGCATAAACATCATCAATACGACTCTGGAGTTTAAATTGATGTCTTCCCTTACAAAAACTGAGATTTCAAGGTAAATTTGCTGCAAACTTGCCACAAATTCACCACTGATAATTTTCACATGCAAATGAGCTTTGTGGCAAATTGTCCATTGTTGCCAAAGGTTTGCTGGAGGTTAACCGGTACCGGCAAAGAGCTGCAAACTTCTGGCAAACTAATTTGCATGTGAGAAAAATATGATTTTGGGATCAATATTTAAGTACTTTTTGACGATGTAATGTCAACAAATCCTAAAATGACTGTAAAAATGACCATTTAAATCATTATACTGCTCAAATAATACACAAGTTTTAACAGAATAATTCATGCAAGTGCTATTTTAAAATGATAAGCTTTACATTTATGTGTTTAAAACTGGCCACATTCACTTTAATTGTCCCCATACACTGTAACCTCAATTTTTGCCTCTTTTTTTTTTTAAGAAAAACAGGGCGTGCTGAGTGACTCCAGTCAGGTCTCCTAAGCAACCAAATTGGCCCGGTTGCTAGGGAGGGTAGAGTCACATGGGGTAACCTCCTTGTGGTCACTATTTGTGGTTCTCTCTCTCAGTGGGGCGTGTGGTGAGTTGTGTGTGGATCGCAGAGAGTAGCATGAGCCTCCACATGCTGTGAGTCTCCGAGGTGTCATGCACAACTAGTGATAAGATGAGTGGATTGGCTGTCTCAGAAACGGAGGCAACTGAGGCTTGTCCTCCTCCACCCGGATTGAGGAGAGTAACCGCGCCACGAGGACCTACTAAGTAGTGGGAATTGGGCATTCCAAATTGGGTAGAAGAGGGGATCAAATTTAAAAAAGTAATGCATAAATGCAAATTTAAATGGCTTACTCTCATAGCACACTAGTAGACCATTACCCTTTCTCCTATGGTAGAGCCACAAAAGTTTTCTCCGTAATAAAAGAATCTCTGAAAATCTAAATTGTATCTATTGGAAAACAATTTAGAACATGATTTTTCAGTGTTCAGTGTTTGCAGTGTGTATTGATACTTTTACCAAACTTTAACAATTTATAACTGCTTCAGTTACATAAAATTATCAGAATATTAGAATAATCAGAATACTTTAAAAATGTTAAAATGTTATTGGAGTCCTATAGTTT
This sequence comes from Xyrauchen texanus, assembly GCF_025860055.1. Lineage (NCBI taxonomy): Eukaryota > Metazoa > Chordata > Actinopteri > Cypriniformes > Catostomidae > Xyrauchen > Xyrauchen texanus. The sequence goes on along the minus strand of NC_068291.1, from coordinate 2,722,830 downwards.
TAAATATGATTGCAGTATGGTATGAGGTGAAAAAATATTTAGGTGTCCCTTATCCTTTATCTTGCTTTACTCCCATTTGGGGCAATACAAAGTTTAAACCAGGTAGATTAGACGCAGGTTTTAAGATTTGGGCTGATAAGGGCATCAGAAAGATAACAGATTTGTACAATAACAATGCTCTTATGACATTTGAGGAAATAGTCAATGCATACAATATTCCTACAAAACATTTCTTTAAATATCTACAAATAAGAAATTTCATATTCAAATCACAAAGGAATTCTCTTGATATGTCACCGTTGTCTATCTTAGAAAAAGAAATGTTAAGAAATTGTTTCAATAAAGGTTTAATTACGTCATTATACAGTATGCTGGTGTCAGGATCAAAGGAAGCTTCAAACTCCAAATTAAAGGCTTGGAAATTGGATCTTAAAGAGGATATTCATATGGAGGACTGGATTGAAGCTTGTAAAACAGCTCAGTCACAAACAATGAGCACACGTTTAAAATTGCTACAATATAAATGGCTGATGCACACTTACATAACTCCAGTTTTATTGCATAAATATAATGAAAATATTCCTGACACTTGCATAAGATGCAGTAAGTTTAAAGGTACACTATATCATTGCATATGGGAGTGTGAGGAAGTCAAGAAATTTTGGAAAGATGTGAAAAAGTTGATTGAGAAGATCCTTGATGTTAATATTCCACTGTCACCTTTACTTTTTTTATTTCATTTATATCCTAAGGAGTTTAAGTTAAAAAAGAAGGAATATGTATTTATAAATATGGGTATACTGCAAGCAAAACGGCTTATTTCTTTGAACTGGAAAAGTATTTGTGCACCAAATATAGGGCGTTGGTTGAAAGAAATGGTAACAAATATGTTGATGGAAAAGATGACTTATATTTTACGGGATAAATATAAGATCTTTGATGGAGTCTGGGGGCCTTTCAAATTGTTTCTAAAATATGGTGAATTGGAAGAAGTGTTAATAGAAGATTAAGAGGTAAAATTGAATATAAATGTAAGGTACTGAGATGTGTTTTTGTCATGTTCTCTCTTGTCTTTTGTTTTTGTGCTGTTATTTTGAAGTTTAGTTTAGTTCCTGTTTCCTATTTGGTTTTTGTAGTCCTTTGTAGTTTCATTTTATGATTGGTTTTCCCCTGATTTAGCTCTCATTCCCTGATTATTTCCCCAGGTGTTCCTTATTCCCTTGTTTGTTCCTTTGTGTATATAAGCCCTTTTAGTTTCCTTGTTAGTTCTTGCATGTTTTTGATGCTCTGTGCCAGGTCTCCCCTGTTTGCTTGTTTCTGAGTTTTTCAATAAACTGCTGCGTCTAGATCTTCATTCTCCGCCTGCTTTGTCACAGAAGAACTAACTAACCAACCATATCTAGCAGCTGTCAGAATTCTCCTCCTCAGGCAAGAGGACCGTCCAGTTGAGGTTCACGTTCGTGAGTTTTTAGATCTGGCAAATTTAGTGGACTACCCAGAATTTTCCTTGGTGGTTTTCTTCAGAGCAGGTCTCTGTAGTTCACTAAAGGAGCTGTTGCCTCCGGCGGAACCTCACTGGACGCTCCTTGAGTTTGTGGAGGAGACTCTACGAGTGAGCGGCTCGCCATTCAGTGTGGGTGTAGAGGAGGAGGGTTTCTCATCTCCTCCCACTGAGGTCACCCCCCAGACTTCCATGGCTCGTCCCCCTATGCCTGCCACGGCCAACGAGCCAACGCCCACACCTGCCACGGTCAGCGAGCCAGATCCCACGGCCACCGAGCCAGCATTGCCAGCTCCATTCGCTCGGAGGAGGAGGAGGAGGAGGAGGAGGAGGAGGAGGAGGAGGAGGAAAACTTCTGCTCCCCAGTCTCCGCCTGCCACGGTCAGCGAGCCAGAGCCTACGCCTGCCACGGTCAGTGAGCCAGAGCCAGTGCCAGTAGCCTCGACCGCCCCAGAGCCAGAGCCAGCCAGTAGCCTCGACCGCCCCAGAGCCAGAGCCAGCGCCAGTAGCCTCGACCGCCCCAGAGCCAGAGCCGCCAGTAGCCTCGACCGCCCCAGAGCCAGCGCCAGTAGCCTCGACCGCCCCAGAGCCAGCGCCAGTAGCCTCGACCGCCCCAGAGCCAGCGCCAGTAGCCTCGACCGTGCCAGAGCCAGCAGCCATGACGTCCAAGAATAGGCGCCTCCCGAACCTTCCAGGACTCCGCCTCTCAAGCCTCTTGAGCCTCCCAGGGCTCCGCCTCTCGAGCCTCCCAAGGCTCCTCCTCCTGAGCCTTCCAGGGCTCCGCCTCCCAAGTCTCGAGTCTTCCAGGGCCCCTCCTCCCGAGCCTTCCAGGGCTCCGCCTCCCAAGTCTCTCGAGTCTTACAGGGCTCTGCCTCCCAGGGCTCCTCTCGAGCCTCCCGAGCCTACCAGGGCTCCGCCTCCCTGGGCTCCTCCTCCTGAGCCTTCCAGGGCTCCGCCTCGCAAGTCTCGATTATTCCAGGGCTCCGCCTCCCAGGGCTCCGCCTCAAGTCTCCCGAGCCTTCCAGGGCTCTGCCTCCCGAGCCTTCCAGGGCTCTGCCTCCCGAGCCTTCCAGGGCTCTGCCTCCCGAGCCTTCCAGGGCTCTGCCTCCCGAGCCTTCCAGGGCTCTGCCTCTCAAGTCACTCGAGCCTTCCAGGGCTCCGCCTCCAGAGCCACCCAGAGCTCCGCCTCCCAGGGCTCCGCCCCTCGAGCCTCCCATGGCTTCAGTTCCTGAGCCTTCCACGGCTCCACCTCCCAGGGCTCTGCCTCCCGAGCCTCCCAGGGCTCTGCCTCCCGAGCCTCCCAGGGCTCCGCCTCCCGAGCCTCCCAGGGCTTCAATTCCTGAGCCTTCCATGGCTCCGCCTCTAGAGCCTTCCACGGCTCTACCTCCCAGGGCTCCACCCCTCGAGCCTCCCAGGGCTCCGCCCCTCAAGCCTCCCATGGCTTCAATTCCTGAGCCTTCCACGGCTCCACCTCCTACGGCTCCGCATCCAGAGCCTTCCAGGGCTCCGCCTCTAGAGCCTCCTACGGCGCCACCTCCCTCAGCTCTGCCTTCCGAGCCTTCCACAGCTCCACCTCTAGAGCCTCCTATGGCGCCACCTCCCTTGGCTCCGCCTCCCTCGGCTCTGCCTCCAGAGCCCTCCAGGTCACTGCCTCTAGAGCCTCCTACGGCGCCACCTCCCTCAGCTCCTTCCAGGCCCCCTGACTCAGTCCCTGTCCTGTGGCCTCCTCCCAGGCCTCCTGACCCAGTCCCCGTCCTGTGGCCGCCTCCCAGGCCCTTGTGCCCCCTTGGGCTGCTCTGTCAGCCCCTTGTGCCCCCTTGGACTGCCTGTTTGCCCCCTGTGCCCCCTTGGTTGCCTGTTTGCCCCCTTGGACAATTTGGTTTTTTTTTCTTGTTTTATTTTGCTTTTTTGGAGCGTCTGGAATCTGCTCCTTAAAGCGGGGGCTCTGTCATGTTCTCTGTTTTCTTTTGTTTTTGTGCTGTTATTTTGAAGTTTAGTTCCTGTTTCCTATTTGGTTTTTGTAGTCCTTTTGTAGTTTCATTTTATGATTGGTTTTCCCCTGATTTAGCTCTCATTCCCTGATTATTTCCCCAGGTGTTCCTTATTCCCTTGTTTGTTCCTTTGTGTATATAAGCCCTTTTAGTTTCCTTGTTAGTTCTTGCATGTTTTTGATGCTCTGTGCCAGGTCTCCCCTGTTTGCTTGTTTCTGAGTTTTTCAATAAACTGCTGCGTCTAGATCCTCATTCTCCGCCTGCTTCGTCACCGTTTTTGTTTCCTGTGTTTTGTTTTTATTTTTGTTTGATTATTTGTTCTTGATTTTGTTCTTTTTGTTATTTGGAAATGCATATGTATATGTGTGAAATTAAAATGCAATAAAAACAAAATGAAAATAATAATTTTATTGGAGAAGTATTTAAGAAATTCTTTAAACATACAATTCAGACAACCTTAAGTCCTAATGTTGTTTAAAATTTTCAAATACAACAATTCCACATGTTTTGAGATGTCAAGGGTATTATATGTAAATTAGGAACAGAAGATTTTCTCCTGAGTTACATCTAAGCACCTTAAACTCTATGGACTCTATGGTGAAAAGTTTACACTTTAAATGTTAAAGTCCCTGTATACATAAGTCCGGCATGAGGTATCATTTGAAACCTTAGAATCTGAACTTTTCACAGATGACATCAATTTGCAGTTGTTACTTAAAACAACAAACTTTATGTAAATATATGCAGTCCTGCAGGAAAAGCTTGCTTAACAAATCATCAGGAATATATATTTTCGACTATTGATGATTAAATGTTATATATCACCACAAAGGGGAGGATCTCTGCTTTCAAATGACACCTAGATTGAGCTTCTAGTCCATTGAGATATTCATTGAAACAATTGGGGTGATACATCAACTGAAAATTAGACAAAATATCTATGGACGAGCACATCTGTGAGGGATAAAATATGTTAGAGCACCACCTAAATTTCAGATCTGTGATGGAATGTGATAAATTTAAATGCTTTCTGCCATCTAGTGGAATGAAATAAGACTTTTCAAAGTGAGTTAGAGTGAACAGAACCAGAATTATATATTTAAAAAGTTAGGACAACAACAAACAAAAGAAAAATGTATCAGAAGATTATAAACACAAGCAATATTATTTTTTTATTATTATTTTGGCTTCTAAATTTGAGTGTGAAAAACGTTTGGTTACGTATGTAACCTCCGTTCCCCGAGGGAGGGAAGGACACGTTGTGTCGGAGAAGCGACACTAGGGGTCTCTCTTGAGCGCCGATATCCACCTCTGATCTATGAAAAAAGGCCAATGAGAGTTGGCAGCCAGTATTTGCATGTCCCGCCCCCGGACATACGGGTATTTAAGCGGCGCAAATACAGGAGTTCATTCAGGATTTTTCTGAGGAGCCGGAAATGGTCCGGCCACAACAGTGGCTCGGTTCAGCGACATGGCGGAGGAAAGACACAACGTGTCGTTCCCTACCTCAGGAAACGGAGGTTACATACGTAACCAAACGTTCCCCTTCTGTCGCTCTCTCCACATTGTGTCGGAGAAGCGACACTAGGGGACCCATTCCAATCTTGCCATGTGCTGAACCGTGTACGTGAACTGCCGATACAGAGGCGGGCAGGGATTCATCCAGTGCCACGCATCGTCTGTACCCGGCTGCACGTACCCTTCCCCAATGCCCCATACGAACATCAGGATCCTTCTAGTTACCCTGAGAGGGGAACAAGGCGATGTTTGCCAACATGAGAACGGGCCAGCCTGGCTGGGCCTCTTTTCCCTCTATGTTTCTCGTATAGAGCAATCACGGCCGGGGCCCTTACACGCATATAGGGAAGGGGGTCTTACCCAGACCCTGCGGAGACCACACCTGCCCTTTTTCTTGGGGAGGAAAAGTGGTAGACACGTCACACGGCCGTCTTAGGGCTCGTGTGGAAAGTATGGTGCGGTGGTAGATCCAGCCTCGAAAGGGGGGAGTTGCTACAGCACGGCGGACGGGGCAGCTGTAACTGCCTAAGGGAGACACGGGGGTCCGCTCGTAAGGGGACAGAACCGTGGAAATACACACAGGGGGAGTCCAAGCAGGAGGCCTTACCTGTGGAGCACCTATACCAGTACAGGGTAGCCATCAGGGTACCTGCAGTGGCTTGGGTCGGTGAGTTCCTCCGCTGAACCGCGGACCCAGAGGGCTGGGGAGGAATCGACCAGGGTCCCGACTCAGAGTGGGCGCCCTGGGAAGAAGGCGCACTACTTTACCTTGACGTCAGGAAAAGGGCGCTGGGCGCAAGCGATCCACCCGGCCGGTCGGTCTACATGTTACAGAGTTCTACGGGCTCGGACCTGACAAAACACGAGACGCAACCGACTCAACGCGGAGGTTGTAAAACCTCGCGAAGGTGTTGGGTGTTGCCCAACCCACGGCTCTACAGATGTCTGCTAGGGAGGTGCCCTTGGCCAGTGCCCACGAGGACGCAACACCCCTTGTTGAGTGAGCTCGGACCCGCAAGGGTAGGGGCACGGCCTGGGTGTGATAAGCCAGTGTGATGGCGTCGACAACCCAGTGGGCGAGCCTCTGTTTGGAGATGGCATTCCCTTTCTGCCGTCCCCCAAAGCAGACAAAGAGCTGCTCAGAGCGTCTGGTGCTCTGTGTGCGGTCCAGGTAAATGCGCAGGGTGCGCACTGGACATAGCAACGAAAGGGCTGGGTCTACCTCCTCCCGGGGCAGCGCTTGCAGGTTCACTACCTGATCTCGGAATGGTGTGGTAGGAACCTTGGGCACATAGCCCGGTCGCGGTCTTAGGATCACAGACGTATCTGCCGGACCGAACTCCAGGCAAGTGTCGCTGACAGAGAACGCTTGCAGGTCCCCAACCCTCTTGATAGAGGCGAGCGCGATCAGCAGGGCCGTCTTAAGAGAGAGGGCCCTGAGTCCAATTGATTCAAGCGGCTCGAAGGGGGGTCTCTGGAGTCCTGCCAAGACTACCGAGAGATCCCAGGAGGGAACTAGGCCTGGCCGGGAGGGATTCAACCTCCGGGCGCCTCTCAGGAACCTGAGGATCAGGTCGTGCTTACCCAAAGACTTGCCATCTACAGGATCATGGTGGGCGGCAATGGCGGCAACATACACCTTGAGGGTGGACGGGGACAGCCTCCTGTCCAGCCTCTCCTGTAGGAACAGGAGCACTGACCTAATCGCGCATCTCTGCGGGTCTTCAGTTCGGGAAGAATGCCAATCTGTGAACAAGCGCCACTTTAGGGCATAAAGGTGCCTGGTAGAGGGGGCTCTGGCTTGGTTAATTGTATTCACAACGGTCGCCAGTAAGCCGGCTAGCTCTTCCGCATCCCGTCCAGGGACCAGACGTGGAGGTTCCAGAGGTCTGGGCGCGGGTGCCAGAGCATGCCCCGTCCCTGAGAGAGGAGGTCCTTTCTCAGGGGAATTCGCCAGGGAGGAGCTGTCGCGAGAAGTCTGAGTTCCGAGAACCAAGTCCGAGTGGGCCAGTAGGGGGCCACTAACGTGACTCGCTCCTCGTCCTCCCTGACCTTGCACAGCACCGGTGCAAGAAGGCTCACTGGGGAAATGCGTGCTTGCGCAGCCCGAGGGCCAGCTGTGTGCCAGCGCCTCTGTCCCAAGGGGAGCCTCTGTTAGGGCGTACCAGAGCGGGCAGTGGGAGGTTTCCTGGGAGGCAAACAGGTCTACCTGGGCCTTGCCAAACCGTTCCCAAATCAGCTGGACCGACTGGGGGTGAAGCCTCCACTCCCCGCCGGGCAGGCGTTGTCGTGATAGCGCGTCCGCTACGACATTGAGCTTGCCGGGGATGTGAGTGGCAGGAGACAGTGGGTGAGTTGTGACATGTGGCGGGAGCGTACGCCGCCTTGGCGATTTATGTATGCCACCACCGTGGTGCTGTCCGATCTCACGAGGACGTGTTTGTCCCGAACTAATGGGAGGAACTTCCTGAGGGCGAGAAGGACAATCAGCAACTCCAGGCAGTTGATGTGCCAACGCAGCGGGGCCCCTTTCCAACGGCCCGCTGCTGCATGCCCGCTGCACACGGCACCCGGACCGGGAGGCGTCGGTTGTGACCAGAACGCATCGGGACACCTGCTGCAGGGGCACTCCTGCCCGTAAAAAGCAGAGGTCTGTCCGGGGTCGGAGTGTTTTGAGGCAGACGGGGGTGATCCTTACCCGATGCGTGCCATGGTGCCATGCTTGTCTCGGGACTCGAGTCTGGAGCCAGTGCTGGAGTGTTCTCATATGCATCAACCCCAGCGGCGCGACCACCGCGGAGGACGCCATATGCCCCAGGAGCCTCTGGAAAAGTTTTAGAGGGACCACTGTGCCTGGCTTGAAGGAAGCGAGGCAATCCAGCACCGACTGAGCACGCTCGCTCGTGAGACGTGCTGTCATTGAGACTGAGTCTAACTCCAACCCGAGAAAAGAGATGCTCTGAACCGGAGTGAGCTTGCTCTTTTCCCAGTTGACCTGAAGCCCCAAGCGGCTTAGGTGCCGGAGCACCTGGTCTCTGTGTGTGCATAGTAACTCTCGAGAGTGTGCTAGGATATGCCAGTCATCGAGGTAGTTGAGAATGCAGATGCCGGCTACTCGTAGCGGGGCAAGAGCCGCCTCTGCGACCTTCGTGAAGACGCGAGGGAACAGAGACAGGCTGAAGGGGAGGACTTTGTACTGAAACGCCTGGCCGTCGAATGCGAACCATCTGGAGGCAGCGCGTCCAGCCGCACTGTAGGCCTTCGCGTTGAGCGAGGATGTTGTCCTACAGGGCTTGGATGGGAGTACGGGGCGGCCACACCAGGAGGTAGGGCTACCGGGGCATAGATGGTACGCAACTGCCCTATCGACCTGGGGAATCACCCCGTATCCGTGGCGCTCTCCGCCGTCGAGGGTGGTGAGAGTGGAGCGGGTGGCACCTAGACGAGCGGAGAGCGGGGCTCTCCACGTAGATGTCAGCTCGTCATGCACCTCCGGCAAAAACGGGACCGGGGGGATGCGTGGCGCTGAACGGCGCTGCCCCAGGAACCAGTCATCCAACCGTGAAGGCTGTGGGGAGGATGGAGGGTTCCAATCCAACCCCACGCTCACAGCGGCCCGGGAAAGCATGTCAGACATCTGAGCGTCGGCCTCAGCCTGGGCCTGCTGGCCCAAAGGCGGCAGTCCAGGGGAGTCCTCGGCATCAGACATCACACTCTCCGATGCAGCGGCGAGCTCATCTGCTTCGGGCTCGGGAGGATAGACAGCCGGGCCGTGAGGCTAGCCGCTATCGCCCTTGGCGTAGACGGGGACCAGCGGCGTGTCGGGAACAGGAGGTTCGCGGGGGCTACCCGGCGAAACTGCACCGCTGCCGCCCCAAATCGCCCCAGTGCCAACCGCATCGTCCTCAATCCCGTGGGAAGAAGGAGCAATGCGAGGTGCAGCTGGGGTGGCTTGCTCTCTGTTGAAAGCAAGCCGCGACCACTAACGTGGTCATGGTCATGTTCTCGCAGTGAGAACATGAGCCATCCTACAACGCCGCCTCGGTGTGATCGCGGCCCAAACACACGAGACAGCGCCTGTGGCCGTCTGAAGCGGAGAGCACTCTACCGCATCCAGGAACAACACAGGGGCGGAAGGGCATCTTGAAAAGACGCGTCCTGAAAAGGGCGTTCAATGCCGCTGTGTTTTGCTCTTTTAGAGAAATTCACTCTTTTAAGGAAATAACTCTTTTAATACACAGTATGTGTGTGTGTCTGCGCTGTCGAAGCGCTCAGGGGCAACAATGCACGCCGTGCAATGCGAAGGAGAAAGCCGCTGTTGTGCGCCGTCAAGATCCAACAACATGCAGATCGTCAGAGGAAACAGGAACGTTAGTGGTGTGTAACTCGCAGCAAACTGCAGACAGACCATCGGCTCCGAAGAAATTTTCTGAATGAACTCCCGTATTTGCGTCGCTTAAATACCCGTATGTCCGGGGACGGGACATGCAAATACTGGCTGCCAACTCTCATTGGCCTTTTTTCATAGATCAGAGGTGGATATCGGCGCTCAAGTGAGACCCCTAGTGTCGCTTCTCCGACACAACGTGGAGAGAGCGACAGAAGGGGAACTGCTGGCGGCAGCCCAAAATGCATCACATTATAAGGAGTTAATAAACACATAAGAAAAGAGAGTTTTGATGACAGCAATGAGGAGGTCATTTTGTTTCATGCATTACAAAAAAAAAGTACTACCATGTGCTTTAAAATCGGTACAACGCACACTACGAGATCACACTGACACAAAATTGTTTTAAAAGTGTTCTACTGTATTCTTTTTTTAATATACTGTAAGGTGTTTACATGATGCTACAATGATTTCAACAATAAAACACATTAAAAGACTAGGTATTGTGTAAAATCCTTATACCAACAGAAAAAGTGCTTATAGAACATTGTTTACTCAGTTCTTTATTGGCTAATGATGCACAAATAACTATCAGGACAATCTTAATGATACCGCCTCATTGTAGATGAAGCAAGTGACACTGGTTGGCATCATTTAATAATTTAGGACATTTCACTGGATACAGGCAACTTTAGACTTAAACGTATACCTTACAAATAGCATGTCTTATTTATGAGCTGGTTACTTTAGTTTGAGTTTTCAAAAGGACTTGTATTATATAATGTCTGCTAAAGCATTGTTGATGGAAGAGACATAATGCACATGTTCTGCTTCATGCACATTTTATCGTTTCTAACATGTAAGCAAAATGTATTTGTATGTGTCAGTGAAACCTAAGCAAAACCATAGAGATGTTCTCTATTTTGACTTTGACTCACTATCTTACCTCACTTCCCTTCAGAGTTTCACTTGTCAGAATGGTCCTTGGAAATTAAAACATATTTCAGTCACATTTATATCTTATTTTTTATTTCTTATTTAAATTGAATTAATCTCAAGATTTTTAACGGTAAACATGCAACTCAAAGAAACTTTATGCAGATGCAGTGAAGTCATTTAAGTATCACATTTCAATAAATTAGCATTACCACCTGACACTACTGGGTTACCAAAGCTACATGTCGTCAGCTTGTCTGCATGTTGCTGTTGGAACAAGACGGCATCAATTATTAAAGACAGCATCAGTTTGATTTTTCAAATCAAACAGGAACTATTTATTTTAAATAACTTTTGTCCAAACAGTTGCATGTAAATGTCATATAATTTGATAAAGTGCATTTATCTAGAACACTTGAGCCAATAGCAAATTGCTAAAAACTACTCGCAACGCCTTAGAAACCATATAACAACACACTGGCAACCCACCAAAACACCCGGATCACTATGGTGGCTTTGTTTGGGCACGCACATTTAAATCATTTTACAATGGCAGCTTGAGTTTGTTTCCAATTGTTTCTCCAGATTACCCTAAAAAGATCATTTTTTGTTTTAAAAAAGTTACCACAGTGGAAAAGGTTTCTGTGGTAAAGGTTGTTTTCTTTGCTTTGACGCAAGTTATATTGAAATAAAAATATAATTATTTTTAACTAAAGAAGTCTTGTTGAGACAACCGATAAAACCTTTTGATACAAGAAATGTAAATGACCTGTTTTGTTCAAATAACATAAATATAATTAATTCAACTTGTTTTTTGCACTATCTACATACTGTCATATGTCATGTATTACTATTGGCAAAGATTAATATTTTGATTGCACTTTATTTTATAGTACGTGTACTTTCAGTATACTTACAGTTCTGAGTAGTAGTAGGAAACTAAATGTGCTAAATATGGGTTAAGGTTTGGGTTAGGTTTAGTTCCTAGTAATTACTATAGTTGTTGTAGTTATATAGTACGGAAATGTAGAACAGTACTGTAAAATAAAATGCTACCAAAATATTGTATTTAAATATTTAATCATTAATTTAATTTAATATTATATTCATATTAATATTATTAGCCTATTTTAAAGTGTCATTTTAGTGTCATCTAGGACTTGCAGTGACACCTAGAGGTGTTGATGCAGCATGATTCAAAATCAATTAATTTTATATGTATGTATTTGTATTTCACAACACATCGTTTACAGAAAATCAGGCATTAACAGAAAATGCAACAGTAATATCTAGAATGTCTTAAGAGTTATATTTGGGTAGTTTGATTAAATACAATTATTAAGTGTGTATAAAAATAAATAATTAAATAATGATTGTATTTAGACCCCAGTGAGCAAGCTGAAAGCGACAGTGGCAAGGAACACAAAACTCCCTAAGAAGATTAATGGAGAAAAATAACCTGGTGCATCGCAGTTCAACCGGCCTGTAAATTCATTGAGGTCCATCCTAAATCCAAGGTTCAGGCAATAGCATGTCTTATGGTTGGAGTTGGCATCAGTTCATCCTCTGAAGTCCATCATAATAGACTGAAGTGATGTTTGGCTGGCACCGGCAGCATTTAGTCGTCATCACACAGAGACACGTAGCAGTGGAGTCCAACACGAAGCAGGACATGTTGTTTTCAATTAGTAGTTTTCAGACACAGATGCCACTGTAGAAAATCACTATTCAGAGTCAGCCATGAGGCTGGTTATTGAGATTAAGCGAGTAGTATTCGACAGGTCATGTGATCTCAACATGGCCGCCCCCATCTGCGGATCCTCTCCATGTAGAAAATAAACTGCTTTTATAAGGTTACTGATATGACTGGAGTCTTCTATTCATGAGAGTGCTCATGATTTATATATTTGTTTAAAAATTACAATACATTTCTATTGGAGTAAATCTTTTTTATTGAGGAAATTATTACTGAGTGCAACTTTTAAGGACATTTCTTTGCTCTTGTATGATAAAAAATGTTGGTACCGTGTTGGGTCGTAGCTTGATGTCGCACCATGATGTTTCCGAGAGTTCCTGTACCCCTAGGATCGGCCACATAAAGTTACTAGTCCCGGGGGAAGTACCTAAAAAGTACTTTAGTGCTGCCAGTGGGAAAGGGCATTATTCCGACTCACTGACAAGTGCCATCTCCTATCAGACATTTTTGCATTGGCTCCAACATGTGTACCTTCCTTTGTGGTGCAACCAGAAGTGTGTTGTGTGAACAGTGTGGTAGACACAGGTTTGAATCCTGTATTGAAACCAAGTAGTAATTTGGAGGTTGTAGTTTTCCACTTAATTACATTTTTACTCCACTATTGGTAAGGTTTAGGTTTGGGCTTTGGGTTGGGGGGTACAGTTTATAAAATATGCATTCCTCTTCACTGGATTACAGCCTATATAGCTGAAAACTACTAAATTCACAGATTTTAGCTAAGGAAAGTCAACCTACTGTTCCAATTTCACACAACCAGTTGAGAATCACTAGTGTAAAACATATCTAATTTAACATTATTGGTCAACGTTTGAATGGTGAGGGATATTAGTGAGGGTTAGTGAATGGTCACTGCCATTTGAAAATACTAGAGCAAATTCAAAACTTGGCAAAATGTAATATCACTAGATTTTCTAAACAGGTCTCACTAGGGCATTGTATTCAAATTCTCACCAAACTATTGATATAACATGTTCCTAATGGCTGTATACTTGTTTAGTTTCACTGAGTATATGGCAATATCTGGAGTGGTAGTCTGTCTAAATCTCATGTGATCTCTCTCATCAGGATCTAGTTCTAGTTACCAGTGTCTCAGGTTCAAAACTTATACACTATTCATTAGTATATCACATCTCTCCTGACCAACCTCAGGCTTAGAGCAAAGCAAACGCTTTTTGAGTTACTTTTGTGGCCTCTCGGTTTCTGCAATCCTAAAGTTAATAATGGGTATGTAGACTAATCATTTTAAGAACATCTTCAATATTGGAATCCGTTTGTGCTTGCTACAAACTACTAGATGTGATTAAGAGAATCAAGAAGCAGGTGCACAGTAAGGTAAGAATGGACTCTTTGGTCATGTCAGACTTGTTGCATTCAGGTGTTTTGCCTCTCATGGCCAACCTAACATTGTTATACTGGTTGTTTGTAACTTACTGGCAATGGCTTTCAGTAGATAGTACTTTCATAATTTACTAATCTTTGTGTTAAGGGTATTAATAAAAACAGAAATACTTGAAAATGTTAAAAAAATGTAATTAACTTTTCATGTGTGATTAAGGATATTTCTGACAGCCAGGGTAGCACTGAAAAAAATAATGTTGGTAACACTTTATTTTACAGACATATGTAATATTAGAATAATGAACATTTATACTAAGTATTGTAATGTAATTACATTAACTTTATTGAATTTTAAAGCCAAATTACCTTGCAATTTTATACATTGTAAAATGTGATAAACTGCATCTACTCATTAAAAATAGTTTTGTTGGCTTAACCGAATATATTCAGGTTGATTAAATGATGTTACATAATATTTTTGATTTGAAATCAATTGACACTTTTTAGGTTAACATTTGTTCAGAGTATTTATTTGTGAAAAATGTGAAAAGCAACACAGTTTACAAGACATTATCATTACATTTAAACTGAGAGATTTTTACATTTGTTTTTTTACTTCCATGTTCATACCAAGAGGATTGAAGCAAATCATTCGCAACAATGAAGCGTAACAAGCATCGTTCTAAGGATGACGGCAAAGGCCAAGGTGAACCCTTTTACAAACCTTTGTAATCTCGTTAAATTAAAATCTTGTTGTTTATTGAATGAAAGGCATTGATTAGATCATTATTGTTCATACACCAACATAATTATTTCTGTATTGTTTATCAATTGTAGTAATGAATAGTGAATCTGTGTGTGTATATATATATATATATATATATATATATATATATATATATATATATATATATATATATATATGCTACAAGCACAATTCAAATGTGTACGTATAATGTAGCATTCATTTTTAGCGAACTACCTGTGATTAAAGCAAATATAAAATGGGACACCACAGTGCTTTTCATAATAAAAACTTGTTATATTTGATTTGTTTACTCTATAAGATGAACCAGCCATTCTGGAGACAGACGGTATAAGAATACCCGACCCTGACACAATCTCACTGGCATCAGTAACTGCTGTCACAACCAATGTCTCCAATAAGAGGTGACAATTATTATTACTGTTCACATCAGATATGATATTCAACACTACATTTTACATGTTATATATTATATATGTTATATCTTAACATAAATCATTGATCAATGTAAAAATTCTTTCTATTTTTTCATACTTTAGATCAAAGCCTGACATTAAGATTGAGCCTAGTGCTGGAAGACCAGTGGATTTCCAAGTATGTGAGACCGGCAAATGGCCATCTAAATAATTTCAATAAATCAAAAAAGTATTTGAACACCTAAGTCATACTTCAAAATAGGGCTGGGTGATATGGGCAAAAAAAAAATCACGCTATTGTTTTCATATTATTCAATATCTTTATTTATCACAATATACATTTCATAGAATTAATGGGGGCAGAACTACATTCCGCATGTTTGTTTAGGATTAAATACTACATGCAACATGGGACCACTTTTTTTTTGTAATTAACATTTTTTTATTGATTCAAAAATACACAAAAGAGAAAAACACAACACATACACATCGAATCAACAATTAACATTTAACCCTCACTAATATCCCTCCCCAATCACCAACCCCACCCTAACCCCTAACGAACACCCCTGTGGTCACAAATAATAATAATAAAAAAATATTTATATATATATATATATATATATATATATATATATATATATAAAATAAACATACATAATTAAACTAGTCTTCTCTCTCCCCATCCCCCCGAGTGTCCCGTAAAAACGCTAAATACCCCATTTCCTGAAAAGCAATTCCCAAACCCCAGCCTTCTACTTGCCACCTCCTCAAAAGCTGCCACCCACCCCATCACCGAACACCACTCCGGAAATGATGGCGCTTCATCCGACTTCCAACCCCTTAAAATAATTTCTCAGCCAATCATGATTCTGGTCAGAACCCAATTTTTTATGTTTTTCCCCCAAATGTATGACCACCCCATAGCCCAAAATACAAAGTCTGAGTGCCCAAAACATCACACAAAAAATTATTGTATCTTTACACATCCCCAAAAGACATGGGTTGTGTCTCCAACTTCTGATTAGCATCGCCAGCAGGTGGGTGGGTCTTTAAGACCAAGCCTGATTTTTCCCTGGCAAGATGGCACCGGTGTATGTGGCATGCTGTCTGCTGCCCTCTCTGTCGTTGGCACTTTTTAGGTTTTTTGTGCTTATGTTTCTTATGTTCTCTGTGCTTTTTTAATCACAAGCTGCAATACAATGCTGGTTTATGACCACCTAACACTGCTTGACATCCGCAGTATGGTTGTTGATTTGGCCAAGAGTGAAATTAATGGATCTCATCTCTGCCCCCCGCCCTTCCAAACATACCTCCCCACATAACTGTTGTGGCGTCCAGTTGATGCTCCCCGGAGGAAATGCTGGAGGAAACGTGGTGCCAACCTGGGCACCACCGCCTGGATGAAATCTGCTCATCGCTGGTGCCTGCTACGCAGCCTTCCACCTTCCGTGTTGGGTCTAGATGATCCACGGATGCTGTACATCTTATCGTTCACTGGATGTAGCACATCGGTGGCTGCGACCTGTTATTCCCAGTTCCTCCTTTATGCCTCCCAGTTGCCTTTCTCCTAGTATCCGCCTTGGCAGAGTGAATCCCCTGAACCTTCGACCGCTGTGCCGAGCAACATAGCTTGAGAGTGATTCATCTGTACTTAAGGTGGCTCTGATCAACGCTCGTACATTGGCAAACAAATCTTTTATTTTAAATGACTTCTTCACTTCTCATGCTTTGGATTTTTTATGTGTCACTGAAACATGGATTAAGCCTGGCGAGTTAAGTCTGTTTTCTGAGCTGATCTGAGCAGTTGTCTGGCCGTGGTTGTGGACTAGTAACAGTTTTTAAAAACTTTTATCATTGTCGCACCTTACCCACAGGTGCCTACTGCAGCTTCGAAGTGCAACTGTTTCAAATTGCCTTAGTAAATCCAATTGTGTTTGTCTTGGTGTATCGTCCTCCTCAACAAAATAAGAAATTGTCATCTTTCATGATGGGATATTAATTTTGGGGGATTTTAACATTCATATATGCTGTGATTCTAAGCTACTATCAAAAGAGTTTTTAAACCTGATTGACTCATTCGACTTTGTTCAGTGGGTGTCTGGACAAACGCATTCTCAGGGCCACACTCTGGATCTGATTTTATCTCATGGTCTATCCGTCTCGGACATTGAAATTAACCACAAATGTTTTTCAGATCTTATGCCTATATTGTTTTCTATACCTCTCTCTGGACATACCTACAGAAATCCACCCATGGCTTATTGGACCAACACCTTCTCTTCCCATTCAAGTGAAGAGTTTTCTACAGCTTATTTAGAAGTATGTACTTCACAGGACATGGAATCTTCATTGCACTACTAAGATGCTGATGATCATCTAAGCTTTTTCAACTCTACTTGCACCAATATTTTGAACTCTATTGCCCCATTAAAGGCAAAATAAACATAAACCTAATCCTGTACCTTGGCATAATGACACTACTCCTTCCCTCAGACAGGCCTGTACTAGAGTGTAACATAAATGGAAAAAGGACAGATTACAGGTCTCATATGAAATCCTGAGAGACTCTATTTTTTCTTTTCAGAGGAAACAGATATTTGCACTAAGGCTGCTTAGAGCAAATATCTTTTAGAGCTAATTACAAAAATATATATTTTCTCCACCATAGACTCGTAGACTGTTCTCAACCCCACTGTAAAGCTCTTCCCTGAGATGTCTGTCTCTCTTTGTGAGGGCTTAGCAAGTTTTTTTGATGATAAGATCATGGTATAATATCTAAGATGTTTCCTTCTGTGTACACCTTGTCTGATGTTCCTCTATGCTCGTCTACATTGTCTGCTTTTGAGCCCATTAATCTGCATACTCTTAATGAATTTGTTGAACATTCAAAGCCTACTATGTGCCCTCAGGATGTTATTCTCCCACGCATCCTTAAACAAATGATTGATGTTGCCAGCCCTGGACTTTTGTGTGTCATCAACAAATGTCTATACACTGGATCTGTACCCGATTGCCTTAAAAATGCTATGGTGTCGCCTTATCTTAAAAAAATTTCACCCTATCTCCAACTTGACTTTTGTTTCTAAAATCTTGGAGAAAGCGGTATTAATTCAACTACAGTTTTTTTTTGTCTGATAACTCTATTCATGAATTATTCCAATCCGGTTTTAAAGCTTGTCATAGTATCGAATCTGATCTCTTACGAGTTTCGAATGACATCTTACTAACCACTGATTCTGGGAAATCTATGGCTCTGGTCCTGTTAGATCTTAGCTCCACCTTTGATTTGGTCGATCACAATATTCTTCTTTCTGGACTGGAGTCATGTGTGGGCCTTCAGGGCATAGTGTTGCAGTGGTTTCATTCATACCTAACTAATAAGAGGTTTGCTGTCCGTCCTGGACATCATTCTTCCTCTGATTTTCATCTAAATTGTGGTGTTCCACAAGGCTCAATTCTTGGCCCTGTATTATTTTCTCTGTATATGCTTACTCTGGGCTCCATTTTAACAGATACGTAGTGTCCTTTAATCTCTACGCTGACGACACCCAAATGTATCTCCCTTTAAAGTGTGACAACAAACATGAATTATAGCCTATTTTAGAATGTTTAGATGAACTCAAATTATGGCTTACAAATAACTTTTTAAAGCTGAATGAGAATAAAACTGAAATCCTCCTATTTGAATCGAATAACAACAGTGCATGTGATTTTGACCTAGGCTCTCTCTCACCTTGTAGGACCGTGTGCGCAAGGAACTTGGGTGTTCTGTTTGACAGCAACCATTTGTTAACTAAGGTTAAGCCATTCTGGTCATTAAGCAAGTTTGAAACAATGATTCATGCTTTTGTTACTTCTCGCCTGGATTACTGTGTCTCGCTTTACATTGGTGCCCCTTATTGTCAATTTCACACCTTCAGCTTGTTCAAAACACCTCGGCTAGGCTCCTTAAGGTGAAACGTAAATTTGAGCACATCACACCGGTCTTGATTTCATTGCACTGGCTTCCTGTTAAATGTAGAATTGATTTAAAAAAATTTAAAATAATTTAAATCTCTCCATAACCAGGCACCACAGTACTTATCCGACTTGCTGCACCTGTACACTCCGCAGAGATCTCTTAGATCTGGTGAATCTGAATTGATTTGTGTTCCCAGGTCTAAACTTAAGAAGAGTGGTGCTCATGCCTTTGCTGTTGTTGGACCTAAACTATGGAACAGTCTTCCACACATACTGTATTAGAACTGTCTCAACTATCTCGGTTTCTAAAACTAAACTTAAAACTTATTTTTATTATAATAATTTTTTATTATAATAAATAATATTACGTTTATTATTTATTGATATTACGTCTTGATTGTTGTATTTTTATATATTGTGCAGCACTTTGGTCAACCTAGGTAGTTTTTAAATGTTCTATATAAATAAACATCGAATGATTTATTGATTGAAGCCTATACAATCTACAGGGGGTCCAATAGAATCTATGTAAAATCTTGAATTGCATAAGGTGAACCGTTGCATCTCTAGATGCAGACTTGACTTTTTTTTTTTAATCCTAGCCCCCATTCCCTCCTCCACTTCCAAATTTATATCTTTCTCTCATAATCTCTTGATAGAAGTTAAAGCTCTGACCCCCAGACTCTGAATTAGCAGGGAGTAATACACTGATGCCTCATGGCCTTCTCCAAAAGCAGTTGTCCCCTCTCCCAGAGTATCTACCGCATTAGGAGGGTGTACAAAAACAATACAGAGCAGGTGGCGCAGCTGTAAATACCTATAAAACTGAGATCTGGGAATGACAAAATGTTTAACCAAATTCTCAAAAGATCTCAACACTCCACTCTCATACAGGTAACCAAGTGTTGTAACCCCCCTCATAATCCACTCTGACCAGCAGAAAGGGGACTTATTAATACATAATTTGGGGTTCAGCCATATGCTCGAGGCAACATTTAATGAGCTCTGTAGGTTCATGCAATGTGAATTGGTGCCAAAATTTAGACGCTCCAAAAAGCACAAAGGCAGCATAAAAGTAATTTATAAGACTCGGTTTAATCTATATCTTCACAATTGATATAATAGGTGTGGGTGAGAAAGAGATCAATACATAAGTAACATTTTCTCCCTGCCCAGTAGGGGCATATGCATGAATAATGTGAAACCAAAAACACAAGAAGAATGTGAAAGTTAATGTGGAGACTGACTGGGAAGGGAGGATAATTTATAATAAAAATGTACTTAAATATTGATCTGTTTCTCACCCAAACCTATCAAATCGTTTCTGAAGACATTGATTTTACCACTGGAGTCAAACCACAGGATTACTTTTATGCTGACCTATGTGGTTTTTGGAGCTTCAAAATTGTGGCACCCATTCACTTGCATTGTATGAACCAAAAAAGCTGAGAAATTCTTCAAAAAAATGTACATTGTGTTCTGCTGAAAAAAAAAAGAAAGTCACACTTGGTAAAAGGTTGAGTAACTGATAAGAGAATTTTCCTTTTTGGGTGAACTATTCCTTTAAGTATCCAAGTTCTTGTTGGGCCACTGTGTATTTATATACAATGCATATGACTGCTATACATTCATTATTCTGTCAATTTTGCCCTCTTTCTAGGTTAGTGTCACTGTTATAGAAGCGAAACAGCTGGTGGGTTTGAATATGGATCCAGTGGTGTGTGTAGAAATCAGTGAGGATAAAAAGTACACTTCAATGAAGGAGTCCACCAACTGCCCCTACTACAATGAGGTGTGTGTCTTCATAATTTGAGACTTTTTTCTTTGCCAAATGAATTTGCATTAATCAGCATACTGGTTTACAGAACTCCTTAAGTGACAGAATAACCAAACTAATGTTTGTCTCTGTAGCTCAAATTAAATCAGATGTGTGTCATTATTTAGAAATCAAAATACGTTCTCGGATCCAAGCTTAATCTGCGGAGACTAAACCATTCATAGAGTGGCACAGGAATTATACACTTCAGTGTTAATGTTTTGATAATTTTAAATTAATGTATTTTTTTATTATTATTTGAATAGGAATTGACAATGCTTTGATGAAATTCACCCTTTAACTCAAGGCAAACATTTTTTTTGCAGTACTTCGTTTTCGACTTCCATGTTCCTCCTGATGTCATGTTTGACAAGATCCTCAAAGTGTCTGTAAGTGTCATTTAAAATTATTTCAGAATAGCTTAAGCCTCTTTTTAATAATCGTTAAACTTTCAAACTTTTAATTTTGAATTTCTGCAGGTTATTCATTCTAAAAATCTTTTGCGAAGTGGAACTCTGGTTGGGAGCTTCAAGATTGACATTGGAACAGTATATTCACAACCCGGTAAGCGGTCTTATCTTCCTTTATTGTAAAACTCTCGACTTCACTAAAGGCTGGAGGTTTTCAGGAATTCTTTGCATGTTATTTACCTTTACAGAACACCAGTTCTTCCACAAATGGGCCATTTTGTGTGACCCTGATGACATCACTGCAGGATGTAAAGGTTACGTCAAGTGTGACATTGCAGTTGTTGCAAAGGGCGACACTATTAAAACTCCACACAAAGCAAACGAGACAGAAGAGGATGACATTGAGGGGTAAATAATGAGGTTTACGGTCTATAGGGTCCTGAAAATTAATTCTGTACACTGATCCTATGAAGGCAATTATATACATTACAACACAAATCTCTTTTTCTTTTCTTTTTTATTCCTTTTTTTGTTTCAGGAATCTTTTGTTGCCGGAACATGTCCCAGCTGAACGTCAGTGGGCAAGATTCTATGTAAAAATATACAGAGCCGAGGGGTTGCCCAAAATGAACACCAGCATTATGGCTAATGTCAAAAAAGCCTTCATTGGAGAAAATAAGGACTTGGTTGATCCATATGTCCAAGTGCTATTTGCAGGACAGAAGGTGAGCTGAATTCTTAGAAAATAGAGGTTAATCAATTAGTGCCAATTAGAGTGCAGGGGAGGGGCGATGGCCAATATTATGCTGCTATAAAGTAAACAAATTTATTGATAAAATATTTTAAAACATGAACACAAAATTGCTGAATTTAAATGACCACTTAGTTTAAACAATATTTAAGAAAAATCCCCTAAAGGAAAAAAAAATGGAAACCGAAAATGCGCACTTTGACAGTTTTTTTCCCCCTGTGTTGATGTTTACTAGTAGGGGTCAATATTTGTCCCCATTAAACTGTTCAGCATTTTTACACATTTATGTTTGGCTTTATATTTTTACAAAGGCTGCACTTAAATTACCGCCATGTTCATGTAAATTTAATAAATATAAAATTTGTAATAAATTAATCATCCAATTATTAAAATAGAAGATATATGGAGCAGATGTACACAAAATTTATTTCACCTCAGGCCTCGCATATTTCTTCTCTCTCACATACGCAGCACACAGAAAATTTTGTTTTCACATTTGAGTATTCTTAAATCTGTGCATTTTTCTATGTAATTTTCCCGCTGAGCTGGCTTTTTCAAGTGCAGGATAATCGCCTCAGGAAAATCAGGTCCCGTCTTTCACCGGATCATGTTGACATATTAATTTTGCTTATCAAAAATGTATGCTCTGAGTAAGAAGCCTAGAAAATGTCTATTGTAGGCTAGGTATGCATATTATTTTTATCCTGCTGTTTAAGAAGGCTATTTTCAATGATGTGCTGACTGCTAAACTTCTTAAAATATATATTTTTTCTGTATTCTGGAAAGAATTTAGTACTTCTTTCAGCAAAGTGGCATTCAACTGATCACAATGTATAGTCAGGATATTAATAATGTGTAAAATTACCTTTACAATTTAAAAAACAAATGTTTTCAAACTACTTCAAAGAATTCTCATCAAAGAAATTGTTCACATGCAGCAATGACAGCTTTGCAGATCCTTGGCATTCTTATCGGTCAGTTTGTCCAGTGTGGTGGTGTGGGCATGGTCGAGTGTTCGTCCGGAGAGAAAGTTGTAAGGGGGTAAGCGGGTAAGCGCTATAATGTCTAACACCTGTTTCTGATTGCAGTAAGCACTGGGGAGCGCGTCAAAAAGAGACCATGCCAGAGACGAGGGAGAAAGAGGTGGGGGAAACACAGGGGGAGGGGGGAGAGAAAGAGTGTTGGAGGGCTCTTCTGCCCTTTGATACACCGTCATATGGTCCGCTGCCAGTTGCACGGCCTCCTCCAGCTACGCCGGGCGATGGCACTGTACCCACTCTGCTGTTCCTTTTGGTAGATGACGAATAAGCTGCTCCAGCACCACAGGTCCTCAGCCAGCAGCCACTTCCGGCAGGTGTTCCGGAGCTGTTTAGTGAAGGCAAACAGGCGGTCGCGCCCATCCATCTTCATGGATCTTCAGGGCTGCGATCAACTCACTACAGGAAGGTGATCATACACCAGGAGACTTACTGCCAGTAGTTGTTGTACTGCGAGTTGCGTTTCCCCTGATAACAGTGGGATGAGTCTGGCCACCCAATGAGCACGCGACCAGCCCCAGATCTCAGCTGTCCTCTTGAAGAGATCCAGGAAGGCCTCAGATAATCTTCTGCCCCATCTTCATGTATGGGGGCTGCTGGGTTCGGGGACACAGCAGGGGCTTTCTCCTGGTGTAGTAGGCTCTTGATCGCGTGCCGGTCCTCTGCTTCTGCTTGGAGTACCTCCTGGAATCAGCGATCCTGGTCCTCACATAGCTCAAGAAGGGCCTGATGTTGTGCATGGTGCATACTGGCAAGGGATTTTATGACTTCTACTGACTGCGAGGACTCCATGCCGGCGTATTTCCAGCACCAGTGTAAATGTTCAAGGAAGGGAGGGAAAGGAGGACACAGGAAACTTGGGCTTTAACTCAAAGGTATCACTTTAATAACCAAATGTAATGGGGCTTTTTAGCATCACATTCTTTAACTTAAAATTAAGACAGTCTCTTTCAGGTGGGTACGTGTCTCTCCCTCGTCTCTGGCATTGTCTCTTTTTATCACTCTCCCCAGTGCTTTCTGCAATCAGAAACAGGTGTTAGACATTATAGCGCTCAGGTGTTTGCATCCTTACCACTTTCTCTCTGGACGAACGCTCGACCACACCCACACCCCCACACCCAGATTGCTCAGGAGACATTTCACCCCACACTTCCTGTAGCACTTCTCATAGATGCGGCTGTCTTGTCAGGCACTTCTCACGCACCTTACAGTCTAGCTGATCCCACAAAAGCTCAATGTGTTTAAGATCCATAACACTCTTTTCCAAATATCTGTTGTCCAATGTCTGTGTTTCTTTGTCCACTCTAAAATGTTATTTTTTTTCTGTTTCAAAAGTGGCTTTTTCTTTGCAATTCTTCCCATAATTCCTGCACCCCTGAGTCTTCTCTTTACTGTTGTACATGAAACTGG
This sequence comes from Xyrauchen texanus, assembly GCF_025860055.1. Classification (NCBI taxonomy): domain Eukaryota; kingdom Metazoa; phylum Chordata; class Actinopteri; order Cypriniformes; family Catostomidae; genus Xyrauchen; species Xyrauchen texanus. Next base: position 2,698,834 of record NC_068291.1, on the reverse strand, counting down.
TGTTGAGCGGGTAGAATTCAATGAAGCTGTCAGCTGAGGACATGTGAGGCGTCTATTTCTCAAACTAGAGACTCTGATGTACTTATCCTCTTGTTTAGTTGTACATCTGGGCCTTCCAGTTTTTGTATATTCAAGCATTGTATAGCCTTCATTCCTCAAAACAATGATTGACTGATGAGTTTCTAGAGTAAGCTGTTTCTTTTTTGGCATTTTTGACCTAATGTTGACCTTAAAACATGCCAGTTTATTGCATAATCTGGCAACTCATAAACAAACACAAAGACAATATTAAGCTTCATTTAATGAACCAAATAGCTTTCATCTGTGTTTGATATAATGACAAGTGACTTTCTAGTACCAAATTATCAATTTATCATGATTACTCAAGGATGAGGTGTTGGAGTGATGCTGCTGTCTAGATTTGATCAAAAATGACTTTTTTTCAAATAGTGATGGTGCTGTTTTTTACATCAGTAATGTCCTGACTATACAATGTGATCAGTTGAATGCAACTTCGGTGAACTAAAGTACCAATTTCCTTCCAAAACAGTAAAATCTGTACATTACTCAAAACTTTTGGCCAACAGTGTAAATGCCCCTTTTCAGTGGAACTTAGGGTTGAATTTGTCTGTTGGAATAGATTAAGTATTTTAAATGAGTCGCATAAGTTTTCTTAATGTTTCTTACTTTTTAAACTAGTTGACTCCAAAATGTTAGTTTAAACATCAGTGAAATTAGTTGTTCGCACATCCCTACCATGAACCATGATTTGCTACTTTCAATTGCTAGTAAGTTTCAGGTGGTATTGGGGGAGGGACATTCTCATTCGAAAGAGCATTGGATTGGACAAAAATCTGTAAAGTGCAAGATGAATTTTGGTCAGTTTTCCTAGAAGAAAGAGAGGGACTGTACTATGAGGAGTACACTAGCTAGAAAGCTAACAGACATGAGCTAAAAGTCACTAAACTCCAGACACAAAACAATTGATTATCAGCCGATTCATCTTCCTGTCTGATATATCGGTCTTTCACTAATTCTCACAATTGGATAAATTCGCCAGCCTCCATTTTCACTACAAAAACTGAAGTTTTCATTTGTCCACAATATAGGGAAAAACGTCCATTCAGAAGAGCAGCTATGAGCCCATCTGGAATGAGCAGGTCGTTTTCACTGAGCAGTTTCCACCTCTGTGCCGGAGAATGAAGCTGCAGATCCGAGACTCAGATAAAGTAAATGATGTGGCCATCGGAACACATTTCATTGACCTCCAGAAGATTGCTAATGATGGAGACAAAGGTAATAGTTTTTATATATATAAATATCAGCAAAGAAATATGTAGCCTGTCTTAAAGATATTTCTCCACGAGGTTTTAGTACGTTATATTTTGTCTCAGATTCTTACATACAAAGACCATCTATTGAGGGATATAAATTAAATAATTTCATTAAATAATACATCATGAAATGTTGCAATAGAGGTGTGCAACCCGACCCAGGCCTAACAGCACTAGAAAAACCACCATGTTCAGGTCAGTTTTTCAAGTTTGGGTTTGTAATTAATGGAAAAAGAAACAGGCCAACCTAATTTTGCACACACACTCTTACTCAGACACACGCCAAAGGACAAGTTAGGGGTCATTCACACCAATTTACATGGGTCTGCTCTGTTTTTCAAAAACAAAACAAAATCCTATGTTAAAGGTGCACTCATAAAATTTTTCTTCATAAAAAAGTTGAACTTCTAAAGGCATGAAATGTAATTTTGCAATATATATTAGAAATCATAAGCACTCACATTACAATGAAGACTCCAGTCATTTCAGTAGCTTTATAAAAGCTGTTTTATTCTACATGGAGAGGGTCGGCAGCCATTTTAGAATCACATGACCAGCCGAATACTACTCGCTTAACCTCAGTAACGTCCTGTAATTTTACACTTTCATTAATTGATTAAAGTAATCATGACTGACTGAATAATACATTTCTACAATGTCATCTGAAACTGAACGCTATTGATTTTAAATGATGCTGCATCCAAACCGCTAGGTGTCAGTGTAAGTCCAAGATGACACAAAGAAAAAACACATGCTGGATGGACGAATTTGACTGCAACCCATGTTTTGTGCAGGACCGGCACATTTTTTAGATATTGTGTCAAGTTAAAAAGAACATCAAGTTTCAAAAATGCATGTTAAGACACCTGTGTTCTGTTTCATTCCTTGCACTGCATCTAGCTTGTTATTAGCGCAGTTGTCACAAAAATGTTCTGAACAAGTTCAGGCTGCAAAGAGGACTTCATGTGATATAATAATGGGTAAAATAATTAGGTGTTTCTTTTAAATTCATGTAAGGGTTAGAATTACATGTCCCACAGATTGATTTTTATTCAATCTAAAAGGTTTAAAAAAAAAATTATATATATATACTGTATTTGTTATAAGAAGGTCACATTAAAACTGTACACTTTTTACAATTCCTTCATTATTTATTTTTGGTACTTTTCAAATGTATTTTATGTATAGATTTCACTGTTTTAGCCTTGTCCCAGACCCGGACTTTCAATATTAAACTATGAAAATCCATTAAAAGAATACAAATTATTAAATTTAAAATGATGGTCATCTAAAAAAAGAGTGACATAAACACAAACCTCATCTCAATAATTATTGTGTGAAAAGGATTTCTATAAATGTTTCAAAATGACTGTCCCACAGTTGTGCCATCAATTCCACCACACCAAACAATTTTTGCCCCTAATAAACTTTTATTAAAAGTTAGTGTACTTGTTAACCAAGTGGACAAAAGTGTCAGTAAAACGCATACTTGAGATTAAATTACTTAATTGTGTGTATTTAGGATAAATAAAATGTTAGAGTCAGCCATTTTATTTAAAAACAGTTTTAACAATACTTTACTTTCTAGAAGTCCACAGTGCTACTGTAAAACTGCCCAAAGTTTAAGAAACACTCAATTACAAAATAATATGTAACAATCAATAAATATAAATTCAATCAATTGGGTATCTCAGCGAGTATTGACGCAGACTATAACTTCTTGAGTCAAGAGTTCAAATCCAGGGCATGTTGAGTGAGTCCAGCCAGGTCTCCTAAGCAACCAAATTGGCCCGGTTGCTAGGGAGTGTAGAGTCACATGGGGTAACCTCCTCATGGTCATGATGAGTGGTTCTCGCACTCAATGGGGCGTGTGGTGAGTTGTGTGTGGATCATGGAGATTATCATGAGCCTCCACATGCTGTGAGTCTCTGTGGTGTCATGCACAACGAGTCACGTGATCAGATGCGCGGATTGACGGTCTCAGAAGTGGAGGTAACTGAGACTCGTCCTCCACCACCCGGATTTTCTCACAAATTTGGTCAAAATTGTCTATTTAAATTTCAAGGTGTATTTTGTAATTTATATTTAAAATAATTACAGCACAAAATGTACATTTTATTGTATTGTTATTAATTAATTGCCACATTTTACAAGACTATTTAATTTTGAAGGAAATATCCCTCCATAGCCATCGCTAGAGATCATAAAATATACAACGGGTTTAACATGGTTGTGGAAAATCTGGAAATATTGTGATTTCTGGGCCTGGAAAAGTCATAAAAATGTATAAAATCTCTAAAAGTCATGGAAGTATTTATTTGTGAATTTCAGTTGTTCAGTTCTAAAATATTTAATCAACAAGTAAACATTTTTGTTTGTGTAATCTCTATTGCACTACATTATTAAGAAAAATATATAATTCTCCAGCAAACATAAATGACTTCAAAACTTAAGAAAGTGTCATGGAAATGTATTGGTCAAAAAGTGTGGAAACTATGAAACAAGTGAATCGATAAAGAATGTCTTTTTTCTCTCATTATTAGGCTTTCTTCCCACTCTGGGGCCAGCTTGGGTCAACATGTATGGTTCCACACGGAGCTACACTCTCATGGACGAGTACCAGGACCTGAATGAAGGACTTGGGGAAGGGGTGTCGTTCCGTGCTCGACTGTTGATCAGTCTGGCCATGGAGATACTTGACACCTCCTCTCCTGATATCATGAGCTCCACAGATGTACAGGTGGAGGGGATACCCAACATCTCAGATGTAAGTGATCCATTAATAAAGGAGGTTGTGACAGGGCAATTACTGTGAATTATTAATTGTCTTTATTTAGTGTCCTACATTATTCATTTAGCAGTAAAACACATTGTAGTTATTTGTGTACAAGACAATCATCTACAGCAGAGTTTGAGTTACGCTATATTATGCGTGAGATGCTGTTAAAAAACAATCAGTTTGTATCTAAAGGAAACCCCTGTGCACTCAAAACATACTTTTTTAATAATTTGTTTCTTTTTTTTTTTTTCTAGAATGCCACTGGAAAGATTGAGGAATTCTTTCTATTTGGATGTTTTCTTGAGGCCACCATGATTGACAGGAAGATTGGAGACAAACCCATCAACTTTGAGGTTACAATAGGTAAAAAGCCTATAAATCTATACTTGTTCTTTGATTTAACCCATAAAGGTGAAGTGTGTAATTTCTGCACTACCTGTGGAACCAAACAGAATTGCAAAATACATTTGCAAAACTTACTACATGAGCCAATGTTGCAATGTCAGGCTTAAGGAGTCAGAGTGTGGCTGGTTATTCACAATTGTTTTTTTTTTAAAGATATTATTTTAGTTACGGGAAAAGTAACAGGACACCAATGATCACCAGATTTTTAAAAGGGTCATTAAATGCTATTTTTTTTATAGTTTTATTGTCTGCCCCTGTGGTCCACTGATAATGATAGTAACGATTTTTCATAATTGAGCTATACATGATCATTTTATACTTGCCCTTGTCCCTTGCCCTGTGTCTGAAATACTAGGGTTTGGCATAAGCATTTCCTTAATACTTCAACGTAAACACCCACTGTTTTAATTGGCTAACATCATACAGCCCCTCAAATTCAGAATTTTTTTTAAACTCAATCTGAAGAGAACGAACAAGCTCCACAACATTATAAAACTATATTTCAGGCGTCACACACAACCAGGGTTGTGAGGGTTACTTTTGAAATGTATTCCACTACAGATTACAGAATACATGTATTCTAAATACTTTGGATTACGTCTTCAGCACTTGTAGATTTTTAACTTGTTTTGACTATAAAAACTTGTAAAGTACATTTAGACAAAATACACATGTTAAAAATACATTCTCTGAAAAACCCAAATATCTGATGCAGTGTTGTTTCTAAAACAAGATTAATCAAACTGATCTTGTTTTAAGGATTTTGAGATATTTTTACATTAAAACAATACAAAAATTATTAGCAAGAATATGTTTTTGTCCTAATATCAAAAGTCTTACTAGAAAAAAAGAAATTCTGATCTAACGTGAATTTTCTTGAGAAAAAAATATGATGGTGTCTGGTCACATGTGCATGTAAAATGGCTAGAAATAGTATTTTAGCTTAGCGTAAAGCTGACAATTTACACAAGGTTTATTTCTATTTCTTCTGCTCCAAACTTACTTCAAACGTACTTCTATATCTGCTCGTATGAATGTAACACATCATCAGAAAGTGTTTCACCACTGTTCAAATGCACTTTGGATCACATCATTTAGTGTATAAATGTTTTTCATCTGAAAGGACTAAATATGAAATGAAACAAATGACAATAAAATGCAAAGTAATCTCTTCAGTAATCAAAATACTTTTTGAATTGAATTAGAACTGGATTCTAATTACCAATTATTTAAATTGTAACTGTAGTGGAATACAGTTATTTATTTTTGTATATTAGATACATTATCCCGTTACATTTATTGCGTTATTCCCAAACCCTGCACATAACGCACATCCAACACATTGCATCTGAATATATTAAACTGTTCATCTCAAGCAGAACTGTTAACACTCAGACCCTGTCTACACCGGATGTGAGCTTCATGTTGCATCAAAAGCAATTGTGGTGCGTTGCGTTGCGCAGACAGAAAACTGATGTCCCGTTCCATTTTGCACCATGACCTACAGAGCTGAGAAATTCCTCTAAAAATCTTCATTTGAGTTCAGCAGATGAAAGAAAGTCATATACATCTGGGGGTGGCATGAGGGTGAGTAAATAATGAGAATTGTAATTTTTGGGTGAACTATCCCTTTAAGGGCTCTTGTCAGATCTGGATGAATTTGTCAATAAGAAGAGAGGCTTGGAAACATAGTAATTATTACAGTGAAAACATGAAAACTTCCCACAAGGACATATATATATATATATATAATGCTGAAATATAAACCAAAGCAAGATCATGTTTTATTAATGCCTACTTTCACTATTTCATAGCTTTTAAAGTCCTGTGTGGATTATTATTTCAGTGTAGGTACAGATTTCAATGTCAAAAGAAATGAGTTCTGTACAGCAGTATAGCCGCTCTCTAAACGCAGAGTACGCAGCCTAGTGCGTAGGGCATCTGGTTGTGGAGAACTCACTACATTGAGTGTCTGCCATTTGGTAGGAGTGTCTGAATTCTGAGTGAGCCACTTGTTCCCAACTTTTGTTCACTCACTACCCACAATGCACTCTAATTTCAAGTGTACATTTGATGTAGACTCAGCAATGGTTAATTTCCCACAATCTACCACGGGGAAGACGTACAAGCTGGGAGTTTACTGCTTCCTTCACTCCTGTAATGTTTTATTTCATGCTGAATGTATGAAATAAATTTTTGACAAATAATTACTTGATTAAAATAACATAATAACTTATAGAGAGGCAAAACATACAGATTTTAAAATGTACTCTTTATTTGATAAAATGCATTTACTCTTTATATTAACACACAGTATATATAAAAAATGACAAACAGAATGAAGATTTATTTTATTAATGTATTATTTAATAAGAATAACAAGTAAGGCCCTAGTATTTTATCATTTCACATGTGACATTGTTTCTGCGACAGCCTCTGAGCTCCGACACTCGGTGTGTATGCCAGGGTCCGAATTCACTTACTGCTGGGATATAGTGCACAAACTGCCATTCACTATATAGGAAATAGTGAATGAGTGAATGATTTCGGACACAGCCACTCTCTTCGCTAAACGATCGGCACATCTCTCATGCGTGTGGCAGAGCAAAAGGTATTTATTTACACTTAACTTGGATGTTTACATGGATTTATACAGTTAATCCACCTAAAGTAGCTGCGATTGTTTACAGTACCTCCGCAAGTGCATGGGGTAAATGCGTAAATATAGCTCATGACAGGCGGGACACAGGACAAAGCCCACTGATATATTGCTGCACTGATTTAAAAACGTACACTTAAAAACTGATGTCATCAGAGCTCACTTACATAATCACCCTGAAAATGAATATCGCATTAAACAGAAAAGCCCACGTTAGCATTAGAGCCAAAACTTACCTCAGCGTGCTGCCTTAAATTGGAGCTGTGATTTTAATCTTGAAATATCAGCTTGTCTTGGTGTTAAATGAAGGCACTGCATGATGAAACTATTTTTTCACTCTGCAGAGTGAAGAAAGTGTTTCACTTTCAAGAGCTTGATGCTGCAGCAGTGATTGAGTGACGGTCTGTGACAGCGTCTCTGCACTCGCAGCTGTGAACTTCCACTCTAGTAAAAGTCCCATTCAATAATCAATAGACAGTATCCTCCTGTTCTGAAATGCACATTGTCGGAAATGCATCTAAACTGTCAAACACGTCCATCCAGCACATTATTTCATACATAAATAATTTAAAATAGCGCAGATGGGTGAAAGAATGCGTTCATGATGCATTTGTACAGCCTGTCTTTTAAAAGTGGCTCGAGATATGTATCAAGTGGTCAAAAACGTATGTCTGTATTTTTAAATACAAAAAATATTTAAAATAGTCCAAATGGATCCCCTTTGGTTTTCAGGAATATTTACAGTAGGTCTTGTTTGTCGTGCTCTCACACTGAGTACAAACTGAGCACCAGTGAGCTGTGCCAAGGATGCGTCGTTGTAAAAATAGGCGTTAATGTTTTTGAGCTATATAGGCCACAGATGGTTGTTAAAGTAGGACCTCACAAAACGCCACAACAGTTTTGAACGTGGGCACTCCCAGGTACATGTGGGCTGGTAGTGTATGGGCATAGCAGCCATTTCATCCCTCATTATATGAGATATTACACTAATTCTGCACCATCTCTTGGCAGCATTTAAAAAATTTTCTACATTTGCTACAATACCGAAAATACAACTATCCTCGAAGCAAGGAGGCCATTCAGCTGTTCTATCATGAGGGCTCCCTCAAGATAAAGCACATGATTTAGTGGATGGAAACGTGCATTCGTTCACATTTTCTTTAGTCAATTTTTTAGAAATACCCTTAAATATGATACAATTTTTTAATGGAAACACAGCTAGTGAAGCGAGTGAACCTAGTGTACTCTGAAGCGCATGCAAGAACCGGGCTTCCATCAATATTGCGTCACAGATCACAAAAATGATGCAAACCATGTGAATTCTAGTGAGAATTTGGTGTTTAAAGTGCTACTGAGATGCTATTGAGATGAACAACACTGAGGAGAAAACAATGTGCCATGTGCCAAACTAAAACATATTTCAAATTACACATCACCACCCTTAGTAAAATTCACCATGAATTTACAGTAGTAACAGTAAATATGGTATTTTGACAAAATTGTTTATAGTTTCATATTAAATAATCTATTAGGTAGAACCTGTTAGACTTTATTTGTATTACAACTATGGAAATTGTAGTTAAAGTTACTAAATGTGTTTAGGCTACTACTTATTTAATAACAAAATATTTATTTTGTTTTTAAAAAAGACTAGCTACATTACATTGACCTAAGTAAAGTAATAAGGGCCATCCATGGTCTTACCTGTGCTTATATGGTATTTCACTGTAAATATAAGGGCAAGTACATAAATGGCTTTACAGTTTGTACATCCAAGACTTTTATTACACAGAAGGAAATCTTTCACCATAATTTGTCTATATGTTCTGTTTGAATGATGATTGATATAAGGAACATTTAAACTTTTGTTGCAACGCACTCTGACATAAGCATCCATTGACTAATGGGAATTTCAGAGAGATAGGTCCAGTTTTAAAAACCTAACATTAGATGGGTTTCCACCCAAATGTTTCACGTTTTTAAGTGCATTTCTAAAACTTTGACAAAAAAGAAAATGTGACTCATTGTGCATTATTGTATTTGTGGTTTTGGAGCAATTTTAATCGATTCATTAAATGACTGTAAATCTTTGGAGATCCAATTCGCTGTATCCCCGCTTGATTTCATACTCAAAAGGGATTTCAGCCCTCAAAACAGAGCTGATGCATTCAATCAAACGCTCTTCTGGATTGTGTAGGCACCCTAATTTGTTTGGGGAATATAGCCCAAATGTTGGTCGAGACATTTCCAATTTTCTGAAATTTGGTAGAGACAAGTTCCTTCCATCTCTACATAAATCTATGCCAGTGGTTAGAAAATCATCTGGAAAACATATACATTTAAATTGTACAGGAATATTCAAAACATTCACTGGGTAATGCTGAACTAAAGAAAAGCCTGATTATCTCAGTGAAACAGATCCAGTCCAGTAATCATTATTGAAGCCATTCATTCAATTATAAAGGGAATATCAGATACTACAGGATCACACTCTTCTCTCAACACAAGGAAACTATGGCAGTGAACTTGACACTCCAACCAAACCAAAAACCAAGAAGAAGAAAGGAGGAGATGGAGATGAGGAGTCAGAGCTCATTCACGGCTCTAGTGATGAAGAGGAGGATGTTGATGGAGAGATGACATCAGTGTCCACAACACCTCCAATGAAACCTGTCATCACTGACAGGTTCAGTTACTCGAATGATTGTGCTGATACAGAACCAATCTATTTTTTGCATTTTTCCAAAAATGTACATACAATATCTATTCTTTTCATTTTGCAGAAACTATTTCCATCTCCCTTATTTTGAGAGAAAACCCTGTATCTCTATCAAGAGCTGGTGGCAAGATCAGAGAAGGCGACTTTATAATGCCAACATCATGGACAACATTGCAGATAAATTGGTAATAAATCAGCCATGAGTTATATAATATTACTGCAATTGGTGGTGCAGAATTCACACCAACACCAGTGAAGCACAATTATCTATTAGGTATCACAAGAAAACAATAAACACTGACAGCAAAAGCACATGTATTTGCTTGCTAACATGGGCAAAGGGATGAGGACATCCATCCATGCTCCTTTAGCAATATTTGTGCCGAGCCAAGCCGAGCACACTCATATGTATTCTGCAGTGCTAGGATGTTTATTATATTAATTGTTGTGAATTTTGATGTTTCATTGAAACAAGAACAATGATTCACAGACTTCTCAGCATCATTTCAGAGTAAGGACATAAGAGAGAGAGCGCTCAAAACACTCGCGCATCTCTGCTTGTACTGCGCACGCTCAGCTCACACTTACGTTTCAACCAAATAAAGGAAGCGCAATCGTTTTGATCAATTTTGTTACACAAGTAACAAGAGAACAGAAACTATGGTTGAATTACTAATAAATAAAGAGTAATTCCTTGAATCACGTCATAGCAGGAGAATGTAACATATTCTGATTATTGTTATGTGTCACACACAAAACTAATTGTGCTTTGCAGTGACACTGAATGGACGTCAGAAAATAAAAACGTAAAATCTAATGGCATTGAAAGTAATAAGCTCTTACCCAGTATAATATTTGTTACATTACTGCATGGTCACTTTTCCATAATTTTATTGCTCTACGGATAACATTTTCAGGGGAATTTTTATGTTTATGAGGGCATTTTTTCTAAATATACAATGCACTGTGTCATTCTTTTATGCAAAACATATTTTATGTGATAGTGTGTAATGCTGCTCTTAAATTAGAATTTAAAGAATTATATCAGATGGTATACATTAAAAAAAAAACAGAAACCAGGGCATTGTTTGCCCCCACATTTGAACTTTACTGCATTTTTTGTCATTTTTGTTGGCATTTTTGCCCTGAGCTTAATTTCTAACCCTGCATCACTGTTCTGTACAAGCTTTCTTGGTGAGAGAAATATCCTTTATTAACACAAAATCGAATTAAACTTGCTTAATATTAAGCATACATATAAAGATGATGCAATAGTGGCATATAGTATTTTTTTGTATCTTTATTATTAATACAACAGTGCGGCACACGACACCTTATTTCTTTTTGCATTTGGCCCCCAGTAGAAAAGGTTTGGGGCAGTTTGACAATGACAGTTAAGATCCTCAACAGCCAACTTTAGAATGTTTTTGAGAGTTTTTTGGAGTTTGTTGGGGCAGTGTGAATTGGCCTTTATGTGACCACATGATACCAATATCGAATACTGATCCCAAAATGTATACTGAAAAGTATTTCACTTATAATCTTTACTAGAGACCTGCTTAGAGGACAGGGAGTGAATTTATTTTCTGAAATAGTTCTGCATTCTCTCACAATTAAATCAACTATGGTTTTACTATAAATATATTGTGTTTTGGGGGGCTGAAACCATGGTTTTAACAACAGTAACATCGGTGAACTATGGTATTTGTAGTATAGTAAATACGATTGACATTTTATTTTTATTTTTATTTATTATTACTGTGGTTTCCCTTTGAAAATCATGGTTAAAATATGGTTACTCTAGTAAAACCATGGTCAATTTGTGGATATTGTTTTACTAAACATAAAATAGTTGAACTATAGTTATTATAGTAAAACCATAGCTACAATGTTTTTTCTAGAAATACCTTAGTTCATCTATGATTACTATTGTAAAACCATGGTTAATTTATTGCGAGGGAACCCAAAATAATAGTGAGGGAACACAAAAATATCATGAGGGGATGCAAAGCATTCTGCAAGGAACACAAATCAGTTTCAGAAAACAAATTCCTTCCCTGTCCTTGAAGAGTCTCCATACTTCTCATACATCTTAATGGAAGTAAAAAAAACAACTTCTTACCACCTTTAGTAGTAATTTTACATGCAATGTATTTCAGGATTTGCAGAAATTTCCCAGGAGTTCAGGTAGAAAAATACATCTGAATCTATACTGTATGTTCCCTATAGGAAGAAGGATTAAATGATGTTCAGGAGATCATTCAAACAGAGAAAGCTTATCCAGAGCGCAGACTCAGAGGTGTCCTGGAGGAGCTGAGCAATGGCTGCAGGTTTGTGTGACATGAATTACTACTGATATATTTAACAGGAGACTGAAATTAGTTTAGTTTCTTTTACAGTTAATATCAGTATTTCATTGTGATTATATAGGTGGTGTGGTGCAATGATATTACATTAAATGACACAGAAACCATTACCACAAAACTTCAGCATTTTTATATTTTTAAAAGTAAAAATTTAAGGGGGTCTGGGTATCTCAGCGAGTATTGACGCTGACTATCACACCTGGAGTCATGAGTTCGAATCCAGGGCGTGCTGAGTGACTCCAGTCAGGTCTCCTAAGCAACCAAATTGGCCCAGTTGCTAGGAGGGTAGAGTCAAATGGGGTAACCTCCTCGTGGTCGCTATAATGTGGTTCTCGCTCTCGGTGGGGAGTGTGGTTGTGCGTGGATGCCACGGAGAATAGCGTGATGCCTCCACATGCGCTATGTCTCCGTGGTAACACACTCAACAAGCCACGTGATAAGAGGCGCGGATTGATGGTCTAAAATGCAGAGGCAACTGAGATTTATCCTCCGCCATCCGGATTGAGGCGAGTCACTACACCACCATGAGGACTTGGGCATTCCAAATTGGATAGAAAAGGGGATAAAATAAAAAAAGTAAAAAAAGTAACATGTAAAATGTTTTATATTTTTTAAGTCACATAATTGCTTAACTTTTCAGTACCTTTGTAACACTGGCAAACAATGACCAGAACCCGACTGGGAGGACAAAACTGGATCGTGAGAGGCTGAAGTCTTGCATGCATGAACTGGTAAAACTTCCACGAGGTTCTGTTCCCCTTCTGTCACTCACTCGACGATGCGTGGAATGAAGTGACACAAGGGGTCTTCCTGGGACACCAAACGTACCTCTGAACCTGAGAAAAGGCCAATGTCAAGTTGGCAGACAGAATTTGCATGGCCCGCCCCGGACATATATAGGTATAAAGGGAAGCGGGGCAGCGAGTGCCAGTCAGAATTTTTCTTCGGAGCCGAACGGTTGGGCAACAGCAAGCTGAGTTCACCACTGTTTCACTCACCTCTTCTTTCAATAAGTACTGCTGTTGGATCTAAGGCACGTTTCCAGCTGGCGTTCTCTCTCTCTGCACGCTGTGCAGTCTACGCCCCTAGGTGCTTCGACAGCACTTTCATTGCCTGAAAGTGTGTTTCTCCTCCTAAAAAGAGTTTATTTCCTCTAAAAGATTTTGAGTTCCCACTCATAAAAGAGCAATGCACAGCAGGCGTTGAACGTCCTTTTCAGGACGCGTCTTTTTAAAGATGTCTTTCCGCCTCTGTCTAGTTCCTGGATGTGGTTGATTTCTCTCCACTTCTGACAGTCATAAAAGCTGCCTCACGTGCCTGGGCTGCGATCACACGCAGGCAGCCTTTTATGAATGGTACATGTTCTCAGTGCGAGAACATAGCCATGGCAACATTGCGGTCGCGGCTTTTCTCACAAGAGAAAGCCACTTTCTGCTCCCGCGTCGTTCTTTCCTCCCATGGCACATCTTGCTGCAGCACCGCCAAACCAGTGCACCCGCCTGCTCGCCGAGGGCATCCCCCCTGCGGCTAAACAACAGGTAGCTCTGCCTCAACCTGGGCCCAGCTCTCAGCTCCAGCGTCGAGCACCTCACAGGCTGCGTACGCCCCCCGTCTCCAGGACCCCTTCCAGGACCAGGAAAGCTCCGAAGCGCTCCTGAGACGGGTGACCCAGGCAGTCAGATGTTCGCTCCGGAGCTGGTACCAAGACCACTCCGTCCCCCGGTGGAGGGCTGGTGGAGAATCCTTGTTTCATTTGCCGCACCGCCTTCAGGCTGCGGCACCCACATTCTCAATAAAGAGCGATTTCCTCACTCCCTGGGTCATCCAGCCGGTGCATGCCATTCTCACGACAGTCCTGGCTCCCCGGACCGTTAGTGCCCCTCGCACGGAGTTTGGATGCGTGGCTTTCACTTCCCAATCCATCGCGCTGGCTGGCCAGGACCATCCGACTCGGCTACACGATTCAGTTCGCCTGGCTCCCACCTTGTTTCAGCTGTGTTCGCTCCACTTCCGTGCGTGGCGAGAAAGCCAGTGCTATATAAGCAGAGATCACGGCCCTGCTCCTCAAGTATGCAACGCTGTTGTGGCAGGTTTCACCCAGCAGAGAGTGGAGGCTCCACCCCCAGGTGATCCAGCTGATATGGGACCAATTCGGCAAGGCACAGATAGATCTCTTTGCCTCCCAAGACAACTCCCATTGCCCGTTCTGGTACTCCCTGACAGGAGCTCCTCTCGGGACAGACGCACTGGCACACAGCTGGCCCCGGGGGTTGCGCAAGTACGCATTTCCCCCAGTGAGCCTTCTTGCACCGGTGCTGTGCAAGATCAGGGATGACGAGGAACAGGTCATCCTGGTGGCCCCTTACTGGGCCACCCGGGCCTGGTTTTTGGATCTTATGCTCCTCGCAACAGCACCTCCCTGGAAAATTCCCCTGAGGAAGGACCTTCTTCTCAGGGACGGGGCACCCTCTGACACCCGCACCCAGACCTCTGGAACCTCCACGTCTGGCCCCTGGACGGGATGCAGAAGATCTAGTGGATCTACCACCTGCAGTCGTAGATATGATCAACCAAGCCAGAGCTTCCTCCACCAGGCAACTTTACGCCCTAAAATGATGCTTGTTCAAGATTTGGTGTTCTTCTCAAGCCGAAGACCCGCAGAGGTGCGCAGTTCAGTCTGTGATTTCATTCCGGCAGGAGATGCTGGAGGGGAGGCTGTCCCCCTCCACCTTGAAGGTGTATGTAGATGGCGCATGACGCAGTAGATGGCAAGTCCCTAGGTAAGCATGACTTGATTATCAGGTTCCTGAAAGGCGCCCGGAGACTGATGAACTAGATGTTCTGAGCAGCTCTTTGTCTGCTTCGGCAGACGACGGAAACGGAAATTCATCTCCAAACAGAGGTTAGCTCACTGGGTCGTTGATGCTATTTCCTTAGCTTATCACCCAGGCCCCCTTGCGGGTTCAAGCACACTCTACGAGAAGTGTGGCATCCTCGTGGGCACTGGCCCATGACACCTCCTTAGCAGACATCTGCAGAGCAGCGAGCTGGGCAATACATTTGACAGATTTTACAATCTCAGGGTTGAGTCGGTTTCGTCCCGTGTTTTGTCAGGTCCGAGCCTGTAGAACTTGGTAACACGGCACAACCGACCGGGTGTTCCGCTTGCACGCAGCGCCCTTCACCAAGTTGATCCAGTGCACCTTCTATCTCAGGTTAGCCACTAAGCGTCGCTCCTTCCTAGCCTTCTCTATGAGTCACAGGTGCTCTGTACTGGGGATGGGCTCCACAGGCTTAGTTCCCTTTTCAGGCAAACTCCCTGTGATGTATTTCCCGCGGTATGGTCCCCCAGTCGGCGGACCCGTGTTTCCCTTGGGCAGCCCCGCTGCCCCGGTCACCGTGCTCGTAGAGTCCCCCCTCATTAGGCTGGACCTACCACCGTGCCATTTTACACGTACCGCTTCACAACCCTCGTGGTGTATTTGCCACATGTTACCTCCCCCTAGACTGGGCAGGATGTGGCCTCCACAGGGTCTTTTCCCCCTGAAAGAATCGGACCGGGAAAGACCACCTTCCCCGACACATTTCATAGCGTTAAGTTTGCCCCAGCCGCTTCACGTCTGGGCTTGCTCCCAGGCTAGTCATGTAGCGCCTGTTCCCCCCCTCAGGGGTGCGGGGAACCTACGGTCTGTATGTGACACCTCTTTGGGGGCATTGGGGAGGGCTGCTTGCAGCAGACACAGTTGCCTCTAGCACGCAGTAGCCTTGTTGCACCTGTCTCGGCAGTTCACGTAACATGGTCAGTGCGTGCTGTTTTTATATGTGACCCCTTGTGTCACTTGATTCGACACAACGTCGAGTGAGTGACAGAAGGGGAATGTCATGGTTACTGTTGTAATCTCTGTTCCCGAGGGAAGGAACGAGATGTTGTGTCCCTCCTGCCACAGCACTAGACCTACCACTGTAAACGACCGTACCTTATTTTCGGCCTTAGTGCAAAATCCTGACTGGCACTCGCTGCCCTTCTTCCATTTATACCTGTATGTCCGGGGTGGGGCATGCAAATTCTGTCTGCCAACTTGACATTGGCCTTCTCTCTGGTTCAGAGATACGTTTGGCGTACCAGGAAGACCCCTTGTGTCACTTCGTTCAACACAACAGCTCATTCCTTCCCTCGGGGAATGGAGGTTACAACAGTAACCATGACGTTACATACAATTGGCATTGATTGTTAAAATCTGATGCTGTATTTGTATTTATCAATATTGTGTCTGTTTCTGAAGTTCATAATTATATCCTCAGGAAAACATGGGCCAACAAGCCAAAATGATGCGATCGCAGGTTAAAAAAAGCAACGTGAGAGACAAAATAAAACTGGCACACAACTTCCTCCAAAAGCTAAGATTCCTGTCTGATGAGGTAGTGCACAAAAGCTGAATGAAAAATTACTGAACTTGATTAAGTGGTTGTATCGATAAATTCATATTATTATAAAATACTCATGAGATGTTCTTTTTTCATCATAGCCGCAACATAGCATTCCAGATATTTACATATGGATGATGAGCAACAACAAGCGCATCGCATATGCTCGCGTTCCCTCCAAAGACATTCTCTTTTCTTCTGTTGAAGAAGAGACTGGGAAGGATTGTGGGAAGGTCCAGACAATCTTTTTCAAGGTTGGATTAAATGCACTCACATTCAGAAAATGACTTCAATACAGCAATTGCCAATTTATTATATCACAGTACTTTCTCTGGACATATTATAAGGGATCTTGTGAGAAAAACACTTCTGTCAGAATGAAACGCAGACTTGCAAAGAGGCTGTTATTGAAGGATGAGGCAGTTTAATACTATATTGAACTTGACAGCAAACCTGCAGCCCATGTGTAAAACGCAGCTGTACTGTTGCTCATTTTATGAAGGCACAAAAGCATAAATGGCCTGTTTAATTCTAAGGGTCAAAGAGGGGCACAAACAAATTATATTAAAAAACTGCTAGCAATTAATATTCATATTAATTTTCATTAATAAGTCATTTATAAATGCATTATAATAAGTGCTGTCAGTCGCACATTTTTTTTTATCATGATTAATCACATAATTGGAAGTCAATCGCGATTAATCACAGATTTTGAAAGTGCTGAAATTTGACTATACAGTATATCATTATTTTCTTGACAAAATGTATTTATTTACATCTTATGAAAGAAACAAAACAAAATGTAATAATATAATGATTTTTTAACATTTTCCAAGCAAAGCCTTCCACAGTATAAAGATAGAAATGCTCTAAAATAGCCCCAATTCAAGTAACATTAAACGTTTCCCAAAGTCAAAGTGTGAGGTTGACTAATTGAAAGAACTAGTCTCCAATTACCAATGTGCTCTAAGTCCTCATGGTGGCGTAGTGACTCGCCTCCATCAAGTGGCGGGGGACAAATCTCAGTTGCCTCCGTGTCTGAGACATCAATCCGCGCATCTTCTCCCTCGGCTTGTTGAGCACGTTACTGCAGAGATATAGTGCATGTGGAGGCTTCACTCCATCTATCGCTGCATCCACGAACTCACCACATGCCCCACCGAGAGCAAACCACATTATAGCAATCACGAGGAGGTTACACAATGTGACTCTACCCTCCCTAGGAGACCCGGCTGGAGTCACTCAGCATGCCCTGGGATTCGACCTTGTGAACTCAAGGGGTGGTAGTCAGCATCTTTACCACTGAGTTACCAAGGGCCCCCTCTTTGCTTGTTTTGTACATCAAATAGTGTTAAGAGCTCCTTTCAACATCATTTTATCACTGACAGGGAAGCGCTTTTAGAGATTCTTTTTTACTTCTGCGGCTCTATCATAAGATAGAGTCTATCAACGGTCAACTAGCATGTTAAGACAGCTCTGCCCATAGAATGTGTATGGGACTGCAGCGTTAGGCTGTTTTATGCTAAGCTTGTAGTCTACACTAGGTTTAAGGGCTCTGGCGCTGTGGCGTGTGTGTCAGTGTAATGACTCCAGGTGGACACGTCACAAAGTTTCTGCCCTTCACAGCATTCATGCTGTATTAACAGTAAATATGTTAATTGCAATTAAGAAAAATTCACGTGTTAAACTTTTTTAATTAATCGCATGCGTTAACGTGTTAATTCTGACAGCTCTAATTATAAATAATTTATATGCCATTATAGCAGCGTGAATAAAAAGGTTGATGTTCATGCAAATATACGTATATGCAAAATAGTGAGCATTTTAACTTAAATGTTATGATTATTTAATACAATGAAATGCCCTTATTTATGTGTTTGTGCCGTTCTAAACTAAAGTGTAAGAGTAGTGCATATTTGTTAAGAGCTATCTCTCTCTTTACATTTAATACTGTGACATTACATATTTTAGTCAACAGGTGATGACAAAAGACCATTTTTGTGTGTAGAGTACTATGAGCCAGTTTGTGATGTGAAGTGAGTCAGCGTCACTCTGTGTTTTCATTCATCAACACTACAAGATCACTCGGATTACTAATACACTATTAAAGCTATTACAGCTAGGAAATAGCTTTAAACTGCTTTAAGCTAACAACTTCAGCATTAAGGCTCATCACAGCAGAGAGACACAACAGACTGATTAATTACACAAACTCAAGGAGCTTACCTCTTAACCACATCGTAGAGGAAAAAATTGTGGAGGAGATTGCAGTTTCTATAGTGAAAGACTATTGCGCACCATTTACCGCAAAATAGGGAGTAATACCCCTGCTTGGATGGCTATTTTTCCACCGAGACAATAGGATGAATTTGACCAAAATTAAATTACCTTCAGAAAGCTAACTGACTACAGCATCACCAACAGGGGATCGCACATGCTCCATATCTCTCTCTCTCCCCCTACACACACACACACACACATCCTTGTTTCTCTAACAACATGAGTGATGTTTTTGAGAGGCTTGGACGCATCATTTGTTTTGAAACAGCAACGGCAGATTCTGATCAGTAGCATAAGAAAGTAGTTCCATGCACAAATGTGTTTTTATGACCGTACTCAGTTGTTCCTAATTTTTTATATTGAATTGTTCATTGAACTGTTTTATATAAGCAATAATCACACTCACAATTGTGCTATATGGCCCAACATCAGCACTGCTGTGATTAACTGCAGATTACCTGCGGCCGAATCACAGCAGTGTCAGCACAGTTGGGCCATATCGCACTCTTGCTCTTGTGATATTACTTATATTATTATATATATACAAATATGTCTATATATAATGATTAAATACTTAATAAATGTTCAAATTAAATCATTATGAATATATATTATACATCTAGTAATTCTGACAATTAAAAGCATTACATTATTGTGAAAGACGAGTAAAAGCATTGATAAGACAATACAAGAATTATTGCAAAAAGTATACAAAAATGTTTTGTTTATTTCCATGTCATTGAACATATCTCTGTCATTGGCCTACAGTCCACAGCAATCCATTTTGCACTTAATTTCATCAGTCTGTCCGCGATAGATTTATTATAAGGGCTTTTATAAGGACATGTCACTTAGACACTTTTTGTGCATCTCACTTTGGTTGGAACTCTTTAATAAGTGCTTCACAAGTGTCCACTTTACATTAACGTATATTTTCACAAGTTAGTTGATAAATAAGTTGAGTAGGTGTTAAGCATGTTAGGTAAAATGGCTCACTACTTCACAGGTATTGCATGAATGTCACCCTTTTATACATGTTGTCTAGTCCTTAATGAACCCCTTTATTATCCCTAAACAAATGGAACAATACTGTAAAGTGTTATTAAAAAATCTATGATTTTTACACTAAGGAAGATGCACACTTCATGTACTTTATCAATGCGTGCTAATTAATTGCATACATTGCTCAAGAATATCTGGAGAGTTGATGTGACTCCTCTTTCACTAGCTTCCTGGTAAGAAGAGTTTTGGGCCAGCCGGCTGGACTGTACAAGCCAAAACTGAGCTGTATCTGTGGCTCGGCCTGAACAGGCAGCGTAAGGACTATTTGAGCGGACTTCCGAATGGGTTTGAGGAGAATAAATTGGTCAAAGGGCCCGGAATTCACTCCTCACCCCCCATCAGCCTGATCTACACCAGTAAGATGCACCAGATCATTTATAAGAATGGTTTCAGATTTTCAGTTTAGTACTGAAAACAGTGATAACTTGATTTAATATCTTTAAACAGTGAAGCAGATCTTCCAGTTGAGGGTGCATATTTATCAGGCTCGTAGTCTGTTTGCGGCAGATAGCACAGGCCTGTCAGACCCTTTCGCCAGAATTTTCTTTTCTACTCAAAGTCAAGTCACAGAGGTGAGATTTTTATTTTTATTTAAATTGTCATTTATCATGCACTTCCTGCAGAATGAGCAAATTGTAGCATTTGAGCAAATCTGAATCTTCAAATGCATTGTCACATTCACAGTTGTCTTTTGTTTGTGTACTTTTATTTTGAAATTCTGGCTAAGTTCCTGTTCCCCAGTCATGTGATGTCCTGTTTTCCCTCCGTGTTCATGTATCTTGCTTTCATTGGTTCATTGTTTGATTACTTTGTTATCAGTTCTAGTTTGTCATTGGTTTTAGTTCATTGCCTTGTTATCTTGTTTAGAGTTCTGTTTTTTCATTGGCTTATGTTTCCCCATGTCGCCCTCATGTTTGCCATTGTTTCTTGTCTAGTATTGATGTTAGCTTGTGTAACATAGGTCTAGTGATATTGTTAGTTTGTGTAACAGAGCCCTAGTCATGTCCTGTTCATAGTCTAGTTTCAAGTTCCGGTTTCCAGTTTCCAGTTTATGTCCAGTTTAGTGCACGTGTCTAGTTCATGTTGACGGGTATAGATAGGGTTTCTTGTATTATCATTGTTTGGGCAATGAATCTGCACTTCGGTCCTACACATCGTCTTCGTCATTGCCTTTGTCAGCTACACAGCGTTACATGCATTCTCGTATCCTAACTTAATATGAAGAAACAACTATAATTAAGTTTTCTAAAAACAATTTTAACTCTCTCTGTTTGTATTGAGGGGCCCATCCTGCCCAACTCATCAACATTGACTCAGCCAATGCCATGAGTTAAACCAACAGCAGATGGAGGAGATTTTGGAAAGCTTTTTGAAAACAAAGTGCCTCATTGTAACCCAGATTTTTGCTTTTTTAACCCTCTTGTGGTATTCGGTCATTTTTGACTGAAATACATTTTATTCATTTAATAAAAATGGTTTCCTTTATCTGAGCAGTACAAGACTTGTTGACTTGAACTGCATTTGCCATCTGAACATACAAAACAAATGTATTGGACTCGATTCGATAAGTCTGAGTGGTCATAAAAAAAATGGTAAAATTGACCGACCATTGAAAATGAACAGGAAAGACAAAAAAAAGAGCAATTTTTTATCTGTCAAATACAATCAATAAATCAGCCACAATGCAAAAAAAAAAAAAAATGACAGAAATTACAGGGTGAGACTCTAAAACATCCTCAGTGCAAAACAAACACAACCACATAACAGTTTTTTTTTTTTTTTTTTACATTTTTCAATAAAACCAATAAATCAGTAACAATGCTAAACACAGACACACTCACCAGAAAAGGGGTGAGATGATAACACGCTCGTTTCGTGCCGACAGAAATACAGCTCTCTGCGGTAAGACTCGCGGTGGTGGCTTGTGTGTTTACATCAACACGGAATGGTGCAAGAACTCTATGCTAGTCTCTAGTTACTGTTCATCGCTGTTGGAGTTTGTGACTGTTAGATGCAGACCTTTTTATCTACCACGGGAATTCACCACTGTTTGCATAACCGGAGTTTACATTCCCCCCTGCGCTAACGCTAAGGAAGCGCTCTGTGAACTGTATGGGGCTATGAGCGAACTGCAGAACGCTCACCCCGACGGACTGTTTATTGTCGCCGGAGATTTCAACCATGCAAATCTCAAGACAGTGCTCCCTAAATTCCATCAGTATGTGGACTTTGCAACGAGAGGGGCGAACGCGCTTGATCTTGTTTACACAAACATCCCAGGCACGTACCGGGCGGAGCCCCGCCCCCACCTCGGCTACTCAGACCACATCTCTGTTATGTTAATTCCAGCATACAGACCGCTCGTCAGACGCACAAAACCGCTTCAGAAGCAGGTGAAAACCTGGCCAGCAGGAGCCATCTCTGCTCTTCAGGACTGTTTTGAGTGTACTGACTGGCACATGTTCAGGGAGGCTGCAACATATGGCGATTCTACCAACTTGGAGGAATACACAGCATCAGTGACCAGCTATATCAGCAAGTGCATTGATGATGTCACTTTCTCCAAGACCATCACCACACGCTCCAACCAGAAGCCGTGGATGACTGCGGAGGTGCGCACCCTGCTGAGGTCCCGAGACTCGCCTTCAGAGCAGGCGATAAGGCAGCCCTAAGAACAGCTAGGGCCAAACTGTCACGGGCAATCAGAGAGGCAAAGCGCGCTACGCCCAGAGAATCCACAGTCACTTCCAGGACAGCGGTGACATGCGGCGCATGTGGCAGGGCATCCAGGCCATCACCAACTACAGGACAACATCAGTTGCCTGTGACAAAGATGCCTCCCTTCCAGATGCGCTGAACGACTTCTACGCTCGGTTTGAAGTGCAGAACGACGTGATGGCGAGGAAGTCCACCCCTCCTCCCAACGACCAGGTGCTCTGTCTTACCACGGCAGATGTGAGGAAAACTCTACGTAGAGTCAACCCACGGAAGGCTGCTGGACCAGACAACATTCCTGGCAGAGTGCTCAGAGGATGTGCAGACCAGCTAGCAGATGTTCTTACCGACATCTTCAACATCTCTCTGAGCAGCGCCGTCGTTCCAACGTGCTTCAAGGCCACCACCATCATCCCCATGCCAAAGAAGTCTTCAGTGTCCTGCCTCAACGACTACCGTCCCGTCGCACTTACACCCATCATCATGAAGTGCTTCGAGAGGCTCGTCATGAGGCAGATTAAGACCCAGCTGCCCCCTCACTAGACCCACTGCAGTTTGCGTATCGTTCAAACCGTTCAACGGACAATGCCATCACCACAACCCTCCATCTGGCCCTCACCCACCTAGACAATAAGGACTCATACGTTCGAATGCTGTTCATAGATTTCAGCTCAGCATTCAACACAATCATTCCCCAGCACCTGATTGGAAAGCTGAACCTGCTGGGCCTGGACACCTCCCTCTGCAACTGGATCCTGGACTTCCTGACTGGGAGACCTCAGTCAGTCCGGATCGGGAACAGCATCTCCACCACCACCACACTGAGCACTGGGGCCCCCAGGGCTGTGTGCTCAGTCCACTGCTGTTCACTCTGCTGACTCACGACTGTGCAGCAATGCACAGCTCGAATCACATCATCAAGTTCGCCGATGACACGACCGTGGTGGGTCTCATCAGCAAGAACAACGAGTCAGCATACAGAGAGGAGGTGCAGCGGCTGACGAACTGGTGTAGAGCCAACAACCTGTCCCTGAATGTCGACAAAACAAAAGAGATGGTTGTTGACTTTAGGAGAGCACAAGGTGAACACACTCCGCTGAACATCGACGGCTCCTCTGTGGAGATCGTCAAGAGCACCAAATTTCTTGGTGTTCACCTGGCGGAGAACCTCACCTGGTCCCTCAACACCAGCTCTATCACCAAGAAAGCCCAGCAGCGTCTCTACTTTCTTCGAAGGCTGAGGAAAGCACATCTCCCAACCCCCATCCTCACTACATTCTATAGAGGGACTATTGAGAGCATCCTGAGCAGCTGCATTACTGCCTGGTTTGGGACTTGCACCGTTTTCGGACCGCAAAGCCCTGCAGAGGATAGTGAGGACAGCTGAGAAGATCACTGGGGTCTCTCTTCCCTCCATCAAAGACATTTACAAAAAACACTGTATCCATAAAGCAACCAGCATTGTGGACTGACCCCACACACCCCTCACACAAACTCTTTACCCTCCTCCCGTCTGGCAAGAGGTACCGAAGCATTCGGGCCCTCACGGCCAGACTGTGTAACAGCTTCTTCCCCAAGCCATCAGACTCCTCAATACTCAGAGACTGGTTTGACACACACGTGTCCTGAGTTGCACTTTAATAACTGTCACTTTATAACTGTCTGCTACCTCAATAACTGCTATGTGCATAGAACATTATCTCATAGTATGTTATGTTTACATTTTTAGAAACTGTCATCATTTTGCACTACTGAGTACTGGTCAGCGCTGCACTGTCTATTGTCCTGTTCATTGTCAGTAATTTGTTGTACTGTCCTGTACTTTTTGCACATGTTTGCACGTGCACTTTATATAGGTATATATAGGTAGTTTATATAGGTATTTTATTCCGTTGTGTAGTCTCATGTGGTCCTATGTTGGTCCTTTGTTGTTTTTATGTAGCACCATGGTCCTGGAGGAACGTTGTCTCGTTTTGCTGTGTACTGTACTAACTGTATATGGTTGAAACGACAATAAAAACCACTTGACTTGACTTGACAATGCAGAACACACACTCACACACTTTTTATTATAGGTAGAAAAATGCTCATTCTGTGTTTTCTCTTTGTAACATCATGGTCAGCTTTGATTGCCGCATAATGACATTAACTGCAATAACTGACACATTTTAAAATGCTAAACTTTTAGAAATAATAGTTTCATAATGTCTAAAAATATATATCCAAATGCATATATTATGATAAAATATAAAATAAGGTTACAACAAGCCCAGACTACACAATAGGTGGCTACAGTCATTTAAAGGCTGTTACTGGCATCACGTGATTTTCAAGGCATGTTGGTAATATTTTGTTCACCAGATGGCATCAATCTACCTCCAATTTATGTCACATTTTCTTCATGTTTCAACTTATAGAACTGTAGGTTCTGAATTTAGATGTTTTTTATTTTTTTTTACAAAAAATTAGCTTATTTGTATATGCAAATTAATGGTCAAAAATGACCGTGAATACCAAAGGGAGGTCCCCTTTTAAAATACCACAGGGGGTTTAAAGAAAAAGATGGACGAGTTTAAATGATTTTTTTGTGGTAACCAACATTATGTCAAAAATGCTGTTGATTGAACTTAACTTGTTTGCATTTGGCAGATGCTTTTAACCAAAGCAACTTTAAGTACACTTATTACAGGCTTGTTACTCATGGACACAATGGTGGTGGCTGTGGGCATCGAACCAGCAACCTTCTGATTACCACTAATGTGCTTTAGCCCACTACGCCACCACCATGAATTCGGGA
This sequence comes from Xyrauchen texanus, assembly GCF_025860055.1. NCBI lineage: Eukaryota > Metazoa > Chordata > Actinopteri > Cypriniformes > Catostomidae > Xyrauchen > Xyrauchen texanus. The sequence goes on along the minus strand of NC_068291.1, from coordinate 2,673,293 downwards.
TTATCATTTAATGAAAAGAAAAACAAGCATATTGTTTCACTCACAAACTATCAAATGTGTTTAGAAAGCACACAAAGTTGCATATGTTATAAACAGATGTGGCTTTATTTTTATGTGTTTTTATGAAACAAAAACAAAATATGAAAAATGATTACTTAAACGATTACTTAAAGCAGATGCTCCCAATTAAAAAGAGCCCAAATAAAACGTGATATGATACTTGGATCTTAAAGTAATCTTTATACATTTTCTAATAATAATTCATTAAATTATGCTTTTTTTCGCTCAGATCCTGAATGAGACTCTGTGTCCAACCTGGGATCAACTGCTGGTGTTTGATAATGTGGAGCTGTATGGTGAAGCTGGGGAGCTGAGAGATGATCCTCCGATAATCGTCATCGAGATCTACGATCAAGACACTGTTGTGAGTGATGATGATATCCTCAAAAAGTCAATTCTTTCTGCTTTCCGTGATGTGATACTGAAATCCCGATCTCTCTCTGCCTGTCAAGGGTAAAGCTGATTTCATGGGCAGGACATTTGCTAAACCTTTAACCAAGATGTCTGATGAGCATTATGGTCCACCACGCTTCCCTCCTCAGTTAGAGTATTACCAGATCTACCGCGGTAACTGCACCGCAGGAGAAATGCTCGCTGCTTTTGAACTGCTGCAGGTGGGTCTGACAGTGGCAATAATCTTTAAGTGTGTGTTTGTATCAGGGGTCATTTCTTAGAGAAAGCAATTGAGGCTGTGTCTCCTCCAAAAGGAGGCTGTGGCTCAGTTGGTAGAGCGGGTCGGCCACTAATCGCAAGGTTGTTGGTTCGAACCCGGCCCCCACGACTCCACATGCCGAAATGTCCTTGGGCAAGACACTGAACCCCAGGTTTCTCCCAATGGCAGGCTAGCGCCTTGCATGCAACTCTGGTTCATTGGTCATGAATGTGTGTGTGAATGGGTGAATGTGATGCAGTGTAAAGCGATTATTAACCGTTAAGGATACAAAGGCGCTATATAAGTGCAGACCATTTAACATATAATCAAAAAAAATTCAAAAACGTCGCCAGTGGATAAGGTTTCAGAGCCGTGTCTCTTTTGCTTCCCTTGAGCTCATCGCGTTCCCATTGAGCTAGTAGTAACAAATAAAAGATACAAGAAAAATGCTTTTCGCTTTGTAATGTAGTCGCCAACACTTTACATTAATGTTCTTTTTGTTAAGGGTTTATAAAGGGGTTAATTAATAGGTAATAAGTCATTTACAAATCCATTATAAATCATAAATATGTGGTTATAACAACATGAATAAAAAGGTGGCTTTCATCCAATACTTGCCAAATAGTGAGCATTTTAAATTGCATGTTATAAATGCATAATGAATAAACGTATACAACCTTAATATATATATATACATGCATGGATGAACAAGACCATTAACGTGCCTTAAGAAAATAAATGGGGTCGATTTTGATTTTATGCCGACTTTAAAAGTAGGAATTCTGTCATTTTGCAACAATCTGCTTTGTGATTTATTCATTACTGTAATGTCTTGACTCACTTGTGTTGTCACGTTGATGTCAAAATAATAGTTTTACATAGTCCTAATTATAAAAAGTCCTTTGAAAAAACACTTTTGATGTCTTTTTATGCTCATAATAAAAAATAAATCCTGATGATTATTAAAACATATTGAACTTTTCTGATTCGAATTGTTGTAACTCCTTAATAAATGCTTTGGCAGGTATTGCATGAAAGTCACCCTTTTATTTATGTTGCTATAAACACATATAAATGATTTATAATGCATTTGTAAATGAATTATTAGTCTTTAATGAACCCTTTTATAATCCCTTAACATAGGTTACATTAATATAAAGTGTTAGTGGCTATTGAACATATGAAGCAATGTAAAAAAACATTAAAAACCACATACACTGGATGAGACTTTGTTACATTGCACTAAACTAAAATGTTACATTTGCACTAAAATGGCAATATTTACATATATGTGTGTGTATATACATGTATATTTACTTATTGTGAAAATCTTTCAGATTGGACCAGGTGGAAAGGCTGACCTGCCCCCCATTGATGGACCAACAGATATTGACCGCGGTCCCATCTTGCCTGTTCCTATCGGCATTAGACCTGTCCTGAGTAAATACAGAATTGAGGTGAGTCACTCTTACTAGCTAAATGAAAGTCCTACATGAAATATTGAGCAATTAGACTGAGAACCTTGACATGCAAATTGTGCAGGTTCTCTTCTGGGGTCTAAGAGACTTGAAGCGAGTGAATCTGGCTCAAGTGGATCGCCCACGTGTGGACATCGAGTGCGCAGGGAAGGGCGTTCAATCAGCGCTCATTCAGAACTACAAGAAAAATCCCAATTTCGGTACTCTGGTCAAGTGGTTTGAAGTGGTGAGATCTTCGTCATCTTCTGAAGTATTTGGTGATTTCAAAGTGCCTTGCACTTAATAATGATCGTTCTCCAGGATTTGCCTGAAAATGAACTTCTTCACCCTCCTCTGAACATTCGTGTGGTGGACTGCAGGGCGTTCGGTCGTTATACTCTGGTTGGCTCTCATGCCGTCACATCTCTACGCAAGTTCATTTACAGACCAGCAGACAAGAGTGTCAATGACTGGTCTGCTATAGGTGTGTATGTAGGGCAAGACAGCTGATAAATATGTATTTAAGTCTGTTTCCATAGCAACCATTCTAGTCATGCTTTACTTTTACCTAAATATTTCTCAGATTTGATCTGACCATGATTTAAGAGCATTTACATGTAATAATAATAAAAACTAGTCAACATATTTGAGCATCATGGAAGATGTATTTTTGAGCCTTTAGATTTAGTTACTTCTTACTAATTTGTATAATCCATTACAATCTAGAATGTATTGTTCCTTTATGGACTGCAATCCAAAAAATAATCATCAGATATTTCTGAGTTTATATTTTACAGAGGCTCTTAATGGGCAGGGAGGGCATTATTTCTGAAATAGTTTGCATCCCCTTCATAATAAGTATTGTATTCCCTCACTATAGCTTTTTCAAAAAATGAAGCATGCTTTTAATACAGTACTCATATTTTAACTATGATATTTGTGGTAAAAACCAAAGTAATAATCCAGAAAAGCCCAAACTATGGTAATAAAAATTATAATCATTCTGCCAAAAAACTAAAAAACAAAACTTTTACTGTAGTAACATCATGGTTAATTTGTGATACAAGTTCCATGTTTTCATTACATTATAGTTTTGGTTTTCCTGTATTATTGATATGGTTGTCCCACAAATATCATGGTTAATATATGTTTACTGTGGTAAATCCATGGTCAATTTAGTGGTTATATGGTTTCACTACAAATGCCAAAAAGTTCAACTGTGGTTACTGTAGTAATAAACAATAGTTCATTCTTCATAAAGGATGGAAATTATGAGGGAGCTCAAAACTTATTGTGAGGAAAGGCAAAAAAATCTTTATCTTCACAATCTTTCAAAACAATGTAATAACTTCACCTCTGAAACTAATGTCACCTACACTGAACAAAATGACTATTTTTTTTATATAAAATTAAGTAAAATCGACTTATATTCATGCATCCAAAGCGACTTACAGAGCACTTACTACAGGGACAATCCCCCCCGGAGCAACCTGGAGTTAAGTGTCTTGCTCAAGGACACAATAATGGTGGTGGCTGTGGGGATCAAACCAGCAACCTTCTGATTAACAGATTAGTGCTTTAGCCCACTACGCCACCACCACTTTTCTTTTGCTTAAAGAGTGAGTGTTGCACCTCCTTCTTTTGAAAATATGGCATTTAGATTTTTGGTTGCACCTCCTCTTTAGTTGGTTGAGCTCTTTTTTTCAACATTTTTAAGGGAGGGAAACGTAATAATTTGTCCTGAAGTCTTGGAGGTCTTGACTTCACAGCCCTTTATGTAGTTGGTCTTACACTGACAGCACTATGACATATCAGCACAGGCACAATCATGGTTAGGTCAATGTAGCTATTCTTAAATAATAATAATAATAATAATAATAAATTATAGCATTTATGAAAAAAAAAAAACAGTAACCAAAACATATTTAGAAATTTTAACAACAATTGTTAGAGATGTTTTCAAAATGAGGTCTTATAGAATTTACCTAATTGATTATTAATATGAATCTCTGTTATTTTTGTCAAAATATCACCGTTACTTTTACTTTTGTAAAGGTGATGATGTGTAATGAAGTTATTTTGGTGCATGCAAAGTGCTGCTTTTTTCCTTAGTGCTGTTTGGCATGTCGGGGCTTTCTACAGTTTAAAAGGTTTTATTGTCTTCCTCCGTAGCGCTTTAAATGACATAATTCTCACAAGCATTCAAACGGGTGACATCAGTTTTGAGGTCATTCTGCTGCAATACAAAGGGAAGCCTGGTTGTTGCACACGCGTGAGCAGAACATATCATTAGCATGAGCTGGTTGATAAATTTATATCAGCAGCCCTAAATTTCAATTGTTTTCAATGGGAGAACCATGTCATTGTTCATTCCCTGTTGAGAAACACTGTATTACACAACTTCCCCTTAAACTACTGGCTAAAGAAATAAGACATACATTTGTGCATGCACACTTGATGACAGTTACAATCAACAGATACAAAAAAAAAAAAAACACATTTAATTGGAGTAAAAAAAGAACTTATATGTAAACCAAATGTAAAAATAATCAACAATAAAAAACAGTGAACCCATGCAAACTCATGAATTATTCAAGTCAGTGTTGGGAACACCAGCTTTGAAAAGTAAAGGAAAATGTACTTGTTTTATTTACCAGTAAAATGTACTCAAATGGGCAAATATATGACAATGTTTTCTATTTTTGGATCAATAAATGATGACGCAATTTAAAGGGATCAATGGAAAGGAGGAGGCGAGAACCGGCTTTTCAACATAAATAATATTTTAATAATAAACTGAAGCACACAAACATGCTGGAGCCCCCAGCATGACGTACACCCCCCTTTCCCTGGGGGAGGGTGAAAATCAAGCCTCCGTGAGGGAGGTCGACTGCAGAGGATCGTGCGGGAGAGAGAGATAGTTTACAGACATGTCCGTCATGTGTGTGTTTATGTTCCCTATTTATTTTTGCCATTGTTTTAGGCTACTGTTATAGGTAATGCAGTGTTTCAAACATGTGGTAAAGATTACAGCAATAATTGCTTATAATGAAAAGAAACTGTTTAGTAATAAATGTTAGCATTGATAAACACAGACATTCTCAGGAGGGTCAACCTGACCTTCAGCATTCAGCTTTGCCTTCACTTTTTATGATCCAGTCTATTCCATCCAACATTTGACTCAGAAATATGTCATATTACAAAAGAATAAATGGGTTGCTTCATGTTAACTTTAAATAACTTTTAATGTTAACTTTTTAAATCTTTTTAATTAGCATATTTCCTAAATCAAGCAAGTCTAACATTGTTTTTCCTGTACAGAAGAGGTTGTGATCCACACAGAACCAGAGCCAGCTGTAAAGAAGATGGAGACTGTGGTCAAACTGGACTCAGTATGTAACTCTGGAGAAACAAACCATTAGTGTTATTTCATAGTTTCGATGACTTTACTTTTATTCTAATAATAAAGAATGAGAAAGTGTGTCCAAATTTTAAATATTAAAAAAGGATCATATAAAAAATGAAGAGTTTTGAATATGTTGACTGAATGTGTTTCAGGCATCTGATGCTGTGATTAAAGTTGATATGGTAAGAAAGCAGACCTGTTATCTTCCCTCAAGCCTGTGACATGGGTCATTATAAATGCCTTATTTCCTTTGTTAACAAAAGAACGTATTTTGCATTTCGTCTTACTCCCTCTGAAACTTTGTGACAGTCAGATGATGAGAAAGGTGGTAAAGGGAAAAAGAAGCGTAAGAAGGGTGAGGAAGTGGAGGAAGAGGAGCTGGATGAGAGTATGCTGGACTGGTGGTCGAAATACTTCACCTCCATTGAGACACTGAAAGAGGTTAGAGCTACAAAAAGAGTGATTGTTTCTATTCTATGCAAGACCTGAAAATGTCCTCAAAATCTACTATAAATATGGATTAACACTGAAGATTTTATGATGCTATTTTATGGCCAATCTAGATCATTAAATCACAAGAAGCAGAAGCCGAAGAGAAGGAAGAGTTTGACTCTGGAGAGGGAGGTAATTAAAGAAATATCTTTGATCATGTCTATAACGCAAGACATATTGCCAAATAGAAAGAGTTGAACTAAATTAAATGTTATGCACATTTCGATTTATGAGAATTGCTTATTATATGCATAAACAAAAACACTTCACAGCTACAGTAATGGGATTCATTTTAATTCACAATAGTAATAAAAATTCAAATGTATTCAAATTTATATTGCAATAGTAGTATATAAATCTAATAATGTTGATCAACTTGCACCATTACAAATGCCACCTAAAATAAACATTCTACTAATTAAACTCATTGTTTATTCCAACCATTAAAATGCAAGTAAACAATGTGTTTTTTTTTATATTAACAACTACATTCTTGACCAACACAAAATAGGTATTGTTTTAAATCTTAGAAGCTCTGTTTCCCAATGCATGTTACATTATGACCAAAACTGAACAAGTGCTTTGAAATTCGCAGATAAATCAGAAGTGTTCCTTTTTTAATAATTCATAAAATAAAATAACTCACTGTACATATTATGTACAAGTATTATTGTAAACATCAAACTGATCAAATATTCATGTGTCATATGTTGTTGGAAAGTTCTTAAAGAGTTGAATACAACCAGCCTATTTGTTTTACAGACAGACAAAAATATAGCAAGTAACAGCTAAGTTGGACGATTATGTCGGTGTAGCTTATATGCCGCATATACCATTACTTAGGGGAGGAGATTATTTATCAAACGAGTCCACACCTAAGATAATCAGATGTATAGATCATTAGATAATCCACATGAAGCACAATGTTACATATGACCACCAGGAGATGGTGCCAAATACATGACACAGACTCAATGATGACTCAAATGACACAGAATGAAACTCATTCTGTGAAATCTCATGACTAAAATCATGTCTGCATGCTTTACAAACCTTTAGTCATTGTTGTGTTTGCATGTGTAATTAGTTCTTATGTACAATTATTATGTTTTATTTATTTATTATAATTATTATGTTTTTTACATTTTTGGACACTTGGGGGCATTTTTGGGCACTATGAGAAATTATTTTGTAATGTTATAACTTTTGATTGCTTTGTCATATCAACACAAACATTTGCTCAGATACACTTGACATGATTGGGAACAAATCTGAGCTATATTATTTACACTCAGAGATATATAATGTCAAAATGTATAAAGTACATTTTTGACTAAATTGTTTTATTTTTATATTACTTTCTTAGGCTGAGAGTTTCAGAATTTATCAAAATCTATATCATCAAAAAAATGTAAAAGTTTTCTTTACAATGATGCCAAACACTCGACCCTCCTTTTTTTGTTTTTGTTGTTGTGGTTTATGTTTTATTTTTTTGGTAAAATTATAAGACTTTAATTTTGGGTATGCCACTGAAAAGGGACATTTAAAACAAAACCTTTGGTGCTTAAAGGGTTAAAAATAAAAGCCTCCCCTGTGTTATGAAATTCTAGCTGTGACTGAAATTTACAGGGAATGGTGCACACTTTCCTTAAATGGTCATTTTGAATAAGTATTATCTTAATTTGCTACTCAAAAACGTTTGGTTACGTATGTAACCTCCGTTCCCCGAGGGAGGAACGACACGTTGTGTCGGAGAAGCGACACTAGGGGTCTCTCTTGAGCGCTGATATCCACCTCTGATCTATGAAAAAAGGCCAATGAGAGTTGGCAGACGGTATTTGCATGTCCCGCCCCCGGACATACGGGTATTTAAGCGGCGCAAATACGGGAGTTCATTCAGGATTTTTCTGAGGAGCCGGAAATGGTCCGGCCACAACAGTGGCTCGGTTCAGCGACATGGCGGAGGAAAGACACAACGTGTCGTTCCCTCCCTCGGGGAACAGAGGTTACATACGTAACCAAACGTTCCCCTTCTGTCGCTCTCTCCACGTTGTGTCGGAGAAGCGACACTAGGGGACCCATTCCAATCTTGTCATGCGCTGAACCGTGTACGTGAACCGCCGATACAGAGGCGGGCAGGGATTTGATCCAGTGCCGCACATCGTCTGTACCCGGCTGCACGTACCCTTCCCCAATGCCCCATAAGAACATCGGAATCCTTCTAGTTACCCTGGGAGGGGAACAAGGCGATGTTTGCCAACATGGGAACGGGCCAGCCTGGCTGGGCCTCTTTTCTCTCTATGTTTCTCGCATAGAGCAATCATGGCCGGGGCCCTTACACGCATATAGGGAAGGGGGTCTTACCCAGACCCTGCGGAGACCACACCTGCCCTTTTTCTTGGGGAGGAAAAGTGGTAGACACGTCACACGGCCGTCTTAGGGCTCGTGTGGAAAGTATGGTGCGGTGGTAGATCCAGCCTCGAAAGGGGGGAGTTGTTACAGCACGGCGACCGGGGCAGCTGTAACTGCCTAAGGGAGACACGGGGGTCCGCTCGTAAGGGGACAGAACCGTGTAATTACACACAGGGGGAGTCCGAGCAGGAGGCCTTACCTGTGGAGCACCTATACCAGTACAGGGTAGCCATCAGGGTACCCGCAGTGGCTGAACCGCAGACCCGGAGGGCTGGGGAGGAATCGACCAGGGTCCCGACTCGGAGTGGGGCGCCCTGGGAAGAAGGCGCACTACTTTACCTTGACGTCAGGAAAAGGGTGCTGGGCGCAAGCGATCCACCCGACCGGTCGGTCTACGTGTTACCGAGTTCTACGGGCTCGGACCTGACAAAACACGAGACGCAACCGACTCAACGCGGAGGTTGTAAAACCTCACGAAGGTGTTGGGTGTTGCCCAACGCGCGGCTCTACAGATGTCTGCTAGGGAGGTGCTCTTGGCCAGTGCCCACGAGGACGCAACACCCCTTGTTGAGTGAGCTCGGACCCGCAAGGGTAGGGGCACGGCCTGGGTGTGATAAGCCAGTGTGATGGCGTCGACAACCCAGTGGGCGAGCCTCTGTTTGGAGACGGCATTCCCTTTCTGCCGTCCCCCAAAGCAGACAAAGAGCTGCTCAGAGCGTCTGGTGCTCTGTGTGCGGTCCAGGTAAATGCGCAGGGCATGCACTGGACATAGCAACGAAAGGGCTGGGTCTGCCTCCTCCCGGGGCAGCGCTTGCAGGTTCACTACCTGATCTCGGAAGGGTGTGGTAGGAACCTTAGGCACGTAGCCCGGTCGCGGTCTTAGGATCACAGACGTATCTGCCGGACCGAACTCCAGGCAAGTGTCGCTGACAGAGAATGCTTGCAGGTCCCCGACCCTCTTGATAGAGGCGAGCGCGATCAGCAGGGCCGTCTTAAGAGAGAGGGCCCTGAGTCCAATTGATTCAAGCGGCTCGAAGGGAGGTCTCTGGAGTCCTGCCAAGACTACCGAGAGATCCCAGGAGGGAACTAGGCCTGGCCGGGAGGGATTCAACCTCCGGGCGCCTCTCAGGAACCTGAGGATCAGGTCGTGCTTACCCAAAGACTTGCCGTCTACAGGATTGTGGTGGGCGGCAATGGCGGCAACATACACCTTGAGGGTGGACGGGGACAGCCTCCTGTCCAGCCTCTCCTGTAGGAACAGGAGCACTGACTTGATCGCGCATCTCTGCGGGTCTTCAGTTCGGGAAGAACACCAATCTGCGAACAAGCGCCACTTTAGTGCGTAAAGGTGCCTGGTAGAGGGGGCTCTGGCTTGGTTGATTGTATTCACAATGGTCGCCGGTAAGCCGGCTAGCTCTTCCGCATCCCATCCAAGGACCAGACGTGGAGGTTCCAGAGGTCTGGGCGCGGGTGCCAGAGCGTGCCCCGTCCCTGAGAGGAGGTCCTTTCTCAGGGGAATTTGCCAGGGAGGAGCTGTCGCGAGAAGTCTGAGTTCCGAGAACCAAGTCTGAGTGGGCCAGTAGGGGGCCACTAACGTGACTTGCTCCTCGTCCTCCCTGACCTTGCACAGCACCGGTGCAAGAAGGCTCACTGGGGGAAATGCGTACTTGCGCAGCCCCGAGGGCCAGCTGTGTGCCAGCGCGTCTGTCCCGAGGGGAGCCTCTGTTAGGGCGTACCAGAGCGGGCAGTGGGAGGTTTCCTGGGAGGCAAACAGGTCTACCTGGGCCTTGCCAAACCATTCCCAAATCAGCTGGACCGACTGGGGGTGAAGCCTCCACTCCCCACCGGGCAGGCGTTGTCGTGATAGCGCGTCCGCTACGACGTTGAGCTTGCCGGGGATGTGAGTGGCACGCAGCGACTTAGGAGGAGACGGCGGGCGAGTTGTGACATGTGGCGGAAGCGTACGCCACCTTGGCGATTTATGTACGCCATCACCGTGGTGCTGTCCAATCTCACGAGGACGTGTTTGTCCCGAACTAACGGGAGGAACTTCCTGAGAGCAAGAAGGACGGTCAGCAACTCCAGGCAGTTGATGTGCCAACGCAGCGGGGCCCCTTTCCAACGGCCCGCTGCTGCGTGCCCGCTGCACATGGCACCCGGACCGGGAGGTGTCGGTTGTGACGAGAACGCATCGGGACACCTGCTGCAGGGGCACTCCTGCCCGTAAAAAGCAGAGGTCTGTCCAGGGTCGGAGTGTTTTGAGGCAGGCGGGGGTGATCCTTACCCGATGCGTGCCGCGGTGCCATGCTTGTCTCGGGACTTGAGTCTGGAGCCAGTGCTGGAGTGGTCTCATATGAATCAACCCCAGCGGCGCGACCGCCACGGAGGACGCCATATGCCCCAGGAGCCTCTGGAAAAGTTTTAGAGGGACCACTGTGCCTGTCTTGAAGGAAGCAAGGCAGTCCAGCACCGACTGAGCACGCTCGCTCGTGAGACGTGCTGTCATTGAGACTGAGTCTAACTCCAACCCGAGAAAAGAGATGCTCTGAACAGGAGTGAGCTTGCTCTTTTCCCAGTTGACCTGAAGCCCCAAACGGCTGAGCCAGTCTTCGAGGTAGTTGAGAATGCGGATGCCGGCTACTCGTAGCGGGGCAAGAGCCGCCTCTGCGACCTTCGTGAAGACGCGAGGGGACAGAGACAGGCCGAAGGGGAGGACTTTGTACTGAAACGCCTGGCTGTCGAACGCGAACCGTAAGAAGGGTCGGTGTCGTGGCAGAATTGAGACGTGGAAGTACGCGTCCTTCAGGTCTACCGCTGCGAACCAATCTAGATGCTGAACACCAGCCAGAATATTTCTCTGCGTGAGCATTTTGAACAGGAGTTTTAACAAGGCCCGATTGAAAACTCGCAGGTCCAGGATTGGTCGTAAGCCGCCGCCTTTCTTGGGTACAATGAAGTAAGGGCTGTAGAAACCCTTCCTCATTTCGTTTGGAGGGACGGGCTCTACCGCGCCCTTGGCTAAGAGGGTCGCAATTTCCGTGCGCAGGGATCTGGCATGCTCGCCGTGTACTGCGGAAAAGCGGACGCCCCTGAAGGGGGGCGGGAGCTGGGCAAACTGAATTGCGTAACCGAGTCAAATGGTCCGGTGCAGCCAGCGTGATGCGTTGGGAAGCGAAAGCCACGCTTCCCAGCTCTGCACTAGGGGCACCAAAGGGACGAGTATTTTGGACGTACCCGGTGGGGCCTTGCAGCGGGGCAGAACAGGTAATGCAGCGTCGGGCGGCTTCGTTGCGGCCTGAGGCTCAGGTGCTGAGAATAGACTCAAAGAACTTACCTTGCTCCGCGCGCCCGGCAGGGGGCGGGTTCGTGACTGAGGAGGAGGTCTGATGTTGGCGTCCTCTGGACTCGTCTGAACCAGCCGGCCGGGGGACAGTCGTGGGCAGGCGGAAGGCAGGATCGCCGCGTCCGGTGTACCGGGACTGTCGTAATCTGAAAGCACATTGCCGTGAGAATGGCATTTGCGGGCCAGGTGACCCAGAGGCAAAGGAAATAGCTCTTTTATTGAGAATGTGGGTACCACAGCCCCCGTCAGGGGGTGTGGCAAATGAAAAAACAAAGGATTCTCCACCCGGCCCTCCACCGGGGGACGGAGCGGTCTTACACCTCCAGAGCTAACGTCTTCGGCTCTGGGTCGACTGTCTCAGGAACGCTTGGGAGCCTTCCGGGTCCTAGAGGGGGTTCGTGAGACAGGGGGCGTACGCTGCCTGCGGGGTGCTCGACGCTGGGGCTGAGAGCTGGGCCCGGGTTGGGGCGGAGCAGGAGCTGGTTTCTTTGCCGCAGGGGGACGCCCTCGGCGAGCAGATGGGGCAGGGCCCGTAGCGGCAGGTGTGCGGCGGGGCATGATGTGAGAGATGGCCTCCATCTGCTTCTTCACCGCGGAGAACTGTTGGGCGAAGTCCTCGACGGTGTCGCCGAAAAGGCCAATCTGGGAGACAGGTGCGTCCAGGAAGCGGTTCTTGTCGGCCTCACGCATCTTGACCAGATTGAGCCAGAGATGGCGTTCCTGGACCACTAGGGTGGCCATCGCCTGTCCGAGTGCCTGCGCTGTGGCCTTCGTCGCTCTCAAGGTGAGGTCGGTCGCTGAGCGCAGTTCCGCAGCACATCAGGATCAGGTCCACCCCTTGCATGTTTCTGAGTGCTTTGGCCTGGTGGACTTGCAGGAGGGCCATCGCATGCAGGGCGGAGGCAGCGCGTCCAGCCGCACTGTAGGCCTTCGCGTTGAGCGAGGATGTTGTCCTACAGGGCTTGGATGGGAGTACGGGGCAGCCACACCAGGAGGTAGGGCTACCGGGGCATAGATGGTACGCAACTGCCCTATCGACCTGGGGAATCGCCCCGTATCCGTGGCGCTCTCCGCCGTCGAGGGTGGTGAGAGTGGAGTGGGTGGCACCTAGACGGGCGGAGAGCGGGGCTCTCCATGTAGACGTCAGCTCGTCATGCACCTCCGGGAAAAACGGGACCAGGGGGATGCGAGGCCGCGAACGGCGCGCTGCCCCCAGGAACCAGTCATCCAACTGTGAAGGCTGTGGGGAAGATGGAGGGTTCCAATCCAACGCCACGCTCACGGAGGCCCGACAAAGCATGTCAGACATCTGAGCGTCAGCCTCAGTCTGGGCCTGCTGGCCCGAAGGCGGCAGTCCAGGGGAGTCCTCGGCATCAGACATCACACTCTCCGATGCAGCGGCGAGCTCATCTGCTTCGGGCTCGGGAGGATAGACAGCCAGGCCGTGAGGCGAGCCGCTATCGGCGCGAGCATGGACGGGGACCAGCGAGCGTGTCGGGAATGGGAGGTTCGCGGGGGGCTACCCGGCGAAACTGCACCCGCTGCCGCCCCCAAATCGCCCCCAGCGCCAACCGCATCGTCCTCAATCCCGTGGGAAGAAGGAGCAATGCGGGGTGCAGCTGGGGTGGCTTGCTCTCTGTTGAAAGCAAGCCGCGACCGCAACGTGGTCATGGTCATGTTCTTGCAGTGAGAACATGAACCATCCACAAACGCCGCCTCGGTGTGATCGCAGCCCAAACACACGAGACAGCGCCTGTGGCCGTCTGAAGCGGAGAGGCTTCTACCGCATCCAGGAACAACACAGGGGCGGAAGGGCATCTTGAAAAAGACGCGTCCTGAAAAGGACTTTCAACGCCGCTGTGTTTTGCTCTTTTAGAGAAATTACTCTTTTAATAGAAATTTGCTCTTTTAAATACACAATGTGTGTGTGTGTCTGCGCTGTCGAAGCGCTCAGGGGCAACAATGCACGCCGTGCAATGTGAAGGAGAAAGCCGCTGTTGTACGCCGTCAAGATCCAACAGCATGCAGATCGTCAGAGGAAACAGGAACGTTTATAGTGGTGTGTAACTCGCAGCAAACTGCAGACAGACCATCGGCTCCGAAGAAATTTTCTGAATGAACTCCCGTATTTGCGCCGCTTAAATACCCTTATGTCCGGGGGCGGGACATGCAAATACCGGCTGCCAACTCTCATTGGCCTTTTTTCATAGATCAGAGGTGGATATCGGCGCTCAAGAAAGACCCCTAGTGTCGCTTCTCCGACACAACGTGGAGAGAGCGACAGAAGGGGAAAGCATCTTGCTGTCTCAAAAGCCTAAATTGACAAATTTTGCCCTATAACTATTGCCCCTATTTTACACAATATCACTTGAACCCCCACTTTAATAATAATAAAACAATTGTCTATTATTATTCCTTTTCACACAAAATGTATGTTGCTCCATCAATATTTATAAAAAATAAGTGTATTTTCTCAATATTGATATATTTTGTGACCAGAAGAAAAGCACCTTTTCCATAAAGGGTGCCTTTAGCCCTGTTTTACCCTCCTATCCTAAGTAAACAATTTGACTTAAGATATTTAAGTATATTCCACATGAGAAAATAATGACTGAATTTACACCAAGGGACCAAGAGGAAGAGAGGAAAGGGCAACAAGAATAAAGGTGTGCCTGGAGAGGGCGTACCAGAGAAGAAGAAGCATAAAATGGATGAGCTGAAGGTAAAATATTGTTTTTGAGACCAAAATAAATGTGATCAGATTTCAGCTGCTGTTCATCTGTGCGGAGAGCGTATGGAACGCAGAGTGGATTTTCAATGCTTGTTTTCTCTACAGGTGTACAATAGAGAGATTGAATGTGAGTTTGACAGCTTTGAAGACTGGCTTCACACCTTTAACCTGTATCGAGGGAAGTGTGCGGACGATGCTGATGTTGAGCAGAATGCAGCAGATGATGACAGACTTATTGGCAAATTCAAGGTTTATCATGATTGCTTTTAATGCAAAGACATCTTTTTGTCACTGAACAATAGATGTGAATTCCTATTTGTAAAGCCGTTTCTCTGTGTACTTTGTGTCTCTGAATATTGACATATTTCATGCAAAAACTCGAATGTTTAAAATTTTATTGACTGGATGCTTTTATTGTCATTTTTAAATGTGCAAACTTTTAAAGGCAGTCTGATCTAATGAAAATTACATGACTGTGTTGACATTTTTGCAAAACTATATGATCTTAATAACTTTGTTCCTTATAAACTGTCCAATGTGTGGCTCTAAAAGGAAATTAACCCTTATGAAAATCAAGAGATAATGGGAAATTTGCCACTGATCATTTTCACATGCAAATGAGCTTAGTGGCAAACTTGCGGCAAATTGTCCATTGTTGCCAAACATTTGCAGCAAATTTGTGGCAAATGTTCTCCCAAATAGATCACCTAAACCTAACCGATAGTGTCAGAAAAAAACAAATGTGAGATAAAAAATACAACCATGTCATGTGGTGCTTCTATAAAACTTTTGACTTGTTGACTCATGGGCTTTTATATTCGTCACAAGTGCAACGCTCTATCAGTTCAGCTACTGCGCAGTTTGATCACACTTGAACAAGCTTGTAAATGTAATTTAAAGTGAAAGTGAATAACAGTCTTTATTTTGTTATTGTAGCTAGGGTTACCACTTTCAAAGTTGTAAAATATGTGACACTTTTTCTAAATTTGTTGAGGAGTAGGGGGTCGGCATTTTCAGGTGGTCCTTACCACACTTTAAGCACGTTTTATCACAATGTGTGGACTTTTCAGACAGTTCCTGACTCCCTTACCCACTGTATCGTAAGCAAAAGGTTTAAATAAACAAAGTTGAACAATTTCGCCATGGCGACATCGGACCAGCTATTGATTGGATACAGGACACATCATTTCAAATGTAAATAAGGGACAGTCCCATATTTTACGGGACAGGTGGCAACCCTAGTTGTAGCGCCCCTAGTGTTCATTTCACCAGAAAACTGCAGCAATATGTAAAAAAAGCTGCTTAAAATTATTTTTGCAAAATCTGAGGTTTAGTAATGTGATTCTAGGAGACACTTACACTCATATAGTTAAAATCCCTAAAAACTTATATTTAGAATTGTTTACTAAAGAATCTTACCAGCAGTACTTGCCATAAAACGACAGTTCATGGTGACCATGTCTGTGAGGCTCCATATAGGACAAAAACACATCACATAAGTACTGTAATAATAGTCTGATTTGACTTGAGCACTATTTCCAAATCTTCTGAAGCCATACAATAGCATTGTTTGAGGAACAGACTGACATTAGGTTCACTGATAATCTTCAACGCCGCAGAACCATGCATCTAATCAGCATATGCATCCACATTTAAAAATTGTGCTTCCTAAAAAAAATACATAATCAATATCAACGCTTGGGTTTCTCACGGTCAAAGCTGACTACATTTCAATATCTGAAAGCGATTTTGGACATAAAAAACACTCCTTGTGTGCAGGGCTCCTTGTGTATCTACAAAGTTCCTGTGTCGGATGATGTGTCCAGAGAAATGGGCTTCGATTCCAACATGGGCATGTTCCAGAATATTCCACACAACGATCCAATAAACGTCCTTGTCCGAGTCTACATCATCAGGGTGTGTAGTACTTACATTAGACCTCAGAGTGGTAAACTGAGTCATTTTAACAAATGTTATGACTTTATGTCAGGCAACAGATCTGCACCCTGCAGACATCAACGGGAAGGCAGATCCATACATCGCCATTAAACTTGGAAAGTCAGACATCAAAGACAAAGAGAACTACATCTCAAAGCAACTCAACCCCTTGTTTGGAAAGTTAGTGCCGTAACACATTCAGTTTGATGTACATTTTCTTGATAATAAGCATATGAACACCAAAATTACCAAATTACTCCAAACTTGCAGGTCTTTTGACATTGAAGCAACACTTCCAATGGATTCGACTCTCACTGTATCCATCTATGACTGGGATTTGGTGGGAACTGATGACCTGATCGGGGAAACCAAGATTGACCTGGAAAACCGTTACTACAGCAAACATAGGGCGACATGTGGTATCAGCTCCAGATATGCCATGTATGTACTTCTCCTTTTAAACGTCTTTCAAACATAATGCTTTAAGTAGGCGTTTGTTCAGTTAATAATTGTAATACCTGTAAACTGTTTGAGCATTTCCAACACTGCTTTAATTAATACGTATGGATGATCTGAGACAGTTGGATGTGTAACTTTACATGCTGTTATTCTAGTCATGGCTATAATGTGTGGAGGGACCCAATGAAGCCAACACAAATCCTTGGCAAACTCTGCAAAGATTACAAAATGGATGCACCGCAGTACGGCCCAGGAGGAAGAGTGAAAGTTGCAAACAGAGTTTACACTGGACCCACTGAAATCGAGGATGAAAATGGTATTTACATTCCATAGAGCATGTTGAATGGGAACACAAAGACAAATATGCATGAAAATAATATTCCGGATTCAATACAATAATTTGTAAGCATTTTTAGAATAATGTTGATTACCACAAAAAATTATTTCAGCTCGTCCCTCAAAAAAAAACAGTAAGGCACTAACAATGGAAGTGAATGCCACTCCATAAATGTTAAAATACACACTGTTCAAAAGTATAGCCACAAGACGTAAGCATTATGGCGGGGAAATTACTAAGAGTAAACTGCACAAACAAGTGCCGGTCATTTGCACATGCAGGTTTAGCACCCGAATCTCTAAAGAAATTATGCAGATCAGGCAACGGCACAAACGCGGCCACATAATCGCTTCTAAACGCAATTTACATGCGCAGTTTTGATCTTGCAGACCGATTCTGAGCGCTGTAAAGCGGAGGACAATGCAGACCACAGATATCTGACACACTTTGGCAAGACTGAACAACATCACTGTGATCCAGACACCTGAATCAGTTTTATACATCTGGATATATGCCAGTTATAAGGTTCTTCTCAATCATTTGATCTTTATTTGAAGGACTGCTGATATGATCAATAGAAAATTTACGCAAGCATCTCCATTTTTTTTTTTTGGCAGATGCTTTTATCCAAAGCGACTTACAGTGCAATTATTACAGGGACAATCTCCCCGGAGCAACCTGGAGTTAAGTGCCTTGCTCAAGGACACAATGATGGTGGCCTTGGGGTTCGAACCAGCGACCTTCTGATTAACAGCCCTGTGCTTTAGCCACTACACCACCACCACTCTTTTAAATGTGTTTTACCTCCTCAGATCGCTGCGCGCCACTTGCAACCTCAACGCGGACACGCTGTTGCAACAAGGTACGCTCAGCGGAGAGTAGAGGCTCCACCCCCAGGTAGTCCAGCTGATTTGGGAACGGTTCGGCAAAGCACAGATAGACCTGTTCACTTCCCAGGACACCTCCCATTGCCCGCTCTGGTACTCCCTAACGGAGGCTCCCCTCGGGACAGACACGCTGGCACATAGCTGGTCCCAGGGGCTGCACAAGTACGCATTTCCCCCAGTGAGCCTTCTTGTGCGGGTGCTGTGCAAGGCCAGGGAGGACGAGGAACAAGTCACTCTGGTGGCCCCCTACTGGCCCACACAGACTTGGTTCTCGGATCTCATGCTCCTCGCGACAGCACCTCCCTGGCGAATTCCCCTGAGGAAGGACCTTCTTTCTCAGGGACGGGGCACCCTCTCGCATCCACGCCCAGACCTAAGTGGCCTACCACCTGCCATCATAGACACGATCAACCAAGCCAGAGCTCCCTCTACCAGGCAACTTTACGCCCTAAAGTGGCGCTTGTTTGCAAATTGGTGTTCTTCCCAGTCCGAAGACCCGCAGAGGTGCACAGTCAGTTCAGTGCTCTCATTTCTACAGGAGAGGTTGGAGGGGAGGCAGTCCAAAACAGACACTGTCTCCAAACAGAGACTTTCCCACTGGGTTGTTGATGCCATTGCATTGGCCTATCACACCCAGGCCGTGCCTGCCCCTTGCGGGTTCGAGCACACTCAACGAGAAGTGTGGCATCCTCATGGGAACTGGCCAATGGCACCTCCCTAGCAGACATATGCAAAGCAGCGGGCTGGGCAACACCCTATATCTTTACGAGATTTTACAACTGACCGGGTGTATCGCTTGCACCTAGCGCCTTTCCCCTCCTCTGAGCTGATCATGTGCGATCTTATCCCAGGAAATCCCACTAACTCGGCTCTCTGGATGACTCCTCCCTAGCCCTCTGGTCCACGAATTCAGTGGATGAATTCAATGACCAGACCCACTACGGGTACTGAAACTACACTGTACTGGAGTAGGTGCTCCACAGGACGGGCCCCTGTGTGGATTAATTCCCCTGTGTGTATTTTCCGGGGTGGACCTGCATCTCCCTTGGGCAGTCCCCGCTGCCTCTCGTTCACCGTATTGCAGCAACTCCTCCCTCACAGCAGGTAGGATCTACCACCGCGCCATTCCCACATGTGGCATGAAAACCCATGTGACGTATCTCGCCACCCTTTGGGGTCTTTTTCCCCTGAAAGAATAGGAGTTGGAAAGGAATACCTTCCCCGACACAAATAAAAATAACATTATGTCCTAGTGAGATTATTTAACAGCAAAAGCTGCCATTTATTTAGATAATATATATAGTTTATAGAAAATCTAGCATAATCACAAAGAAACACTTCAAAATAAAAGCTCCGTCCAAATGAAAGCTCAATTTAAATGAAAAAAAAAGTATGACAGAAATATATCACTACTGTAAAGTTATATAATATTCACTTTATTACTACTACTACTAATAATAATTATTATTATTATTATAAATCAATAGTAATTGTATTATATTTAAGCAATATCTCACATCTGTGATGCTCTGTTCTGCACCACTTTATATGATAAAAAATAATACAATATTATGTTGAAAATGTATTGTTATTTTTCATTTGATATCATTATAAAAATATTATTTTTAATTAATTAATTAATTTAAACACCATTTTAATGATAAAATTCAAATTAACTGTTGATATGGACTCTGTATCGGCGAGTACATAAAATGAAGTACTGGTACTCGTACTCGTTCTCAAAAACATGGTATCAGGACATTCCTAATATTGATACACTTCAAATAATATTTTCATCAAAACATGCAATTAGTAATCCACAAGTAATCCAAACGCAATTGGATTAAAAAGATTACCTTACTGATTACAATTATAATTGTGTTATTCGTAATCAGTTTAAGATTACATTTCAGAAGTACTCCGATATGACACACGTGTGAACTAGGAAAATCATCAGGACATCAGCTTTTTTGAAAAAAATAATTTGAATGTGTTCAAAAATAACTCTGGAAAGTGAAGTTAGTTCTGAGAAAAGCTGCAGCAGAACTGGAGCACAGAAGAAACGTTTAATTCTTATGACATTCATATATTTCTAAGACTTAAGCATCCAAAAGTGAAAACTTTTTGGGGTCACTTTATTAATATACAATTTCAGGATTGAAGAAACAGACGGATGAGCATCTTGCTCTTGCTGTACTAAACCACTGGAAAGATATCCCAAGGATAGGCTGCACACTCGTTCCAGAGCACGTGGAGACGAGGCCTCTTCTGAATCCTGATAAACCCGGAATTGAGCAGGTCAGGAATCCTCAAATGATTGGTGTCTTAGAAAAGTAAATCAGTGAACTAAACCGAGTGTTTATGGTGGGATTCTCCTGATGTAGGGGAGAATTGAGATGTGGGTGGACATGTTTCCGAAGGATATGCCGGCACCTGGTCCGGCTCTGGATATTTCACCAAGAAAGCCAAAGAAGTAGGAATCATCACTTTGAGATCTTAAATAAAATATGATATACAGAAGACTTTTAATTTATTTTCTTCAAAATATATACTCTTCATTGTCAGATTTGAGCTCAGGGTGATCGTGTGGAATACAGATGAAGTCGTTCTGGAGGATGATGATATCTTTACGGGGGAAAAGTCCAGTGACATATTTGTTAGAGGGTATGATATTTTTTTCATAAAGTATCTACAAACTTTTGCCCATATTATAGAAGTATTTTTCATGCTCATAAGGGTAACCGACTCCATCCATGTTTAATTTTTGACCAACAGATGGCTCAAAGGCCAACAGGAGGACAAGCAGGACACAGACGTCCACTATCACTCACTGACCGGAGAGGGCAACTTCAACTGGCGCTTCATTTACCCCTTTGACTATCTACAAGCTGAAGAGAAAATCGTCATCTCCAAGAAAGAGTCCATGTTTTCATGGGACGAGACTGAGTATAAAATTCCTGCCCGACTGAATATACAAGTGTGGGATGCAGATCATTTCTCTGCCGATGACTTCCTGGGTGTGCTTTTGTATTTTTACTATGTAGAGACTCAATCAAAACATATTTTTATTTTCAGCCTAATTTTTCCACTGTGTGTTTGTGTTTGGATTCAGGCGCAATTGAACTCGACCTGAATCGATTCCCTCGTGGGGCAAAAACAGCGAAGCAGTGCTCCATTGACATGGTCCTCAATGAGCAGGATATGCCGATGGTGAACCTCTTCAAACAGAAGAGAATTAAAGGATGGTGGCCATTTGTGGCACGAGATGAAAATGACGAGATGGAAATTACAGTAAGTGGCCATCGCATAAATCTACAAATTGTAAAATGTCAGTTATATAATAGATTGTTTCTTGGGCGCCGTATTTTAGTTGTATTGACTAAAGCATCTTTGACATTTTGATAACTTTCGTGTTTCATATAGGGGTGGCAATCGATTCAAATTTGTCATTAAATTAATGACATGATATGCCAATTATTTCATCTAATGAATCGCAATTGATCGCATATGTGGCCAGGGGCGTCAGGTACTAGAAGGAACTGTAAGAAGCACCAATAATTATACTAACGTTCGACTACGCCACCCAGTATATACCAGGAACTACCAGCCCCAGAACAGGGGGCGCACAGGTTCGTTACCGAAAAATGGGTGAGCAGAGAGACATAGACCAGGGAGTACCAAAGAGGAGGCTGCTTTATTCAAATACAAAAGTTAAAACCATCAATACATTAATATCTCGAGGGCGCAATATTCACATGTCAGAAAGAAACGAAGAAAACAAGAAAAACACTTTAGAAAACTTCAATATACATACCGTAAATAAATACAAAAAAAACAAACAAATACAAAAGAAAGCTTAAGGGAGGGAGAAGGCCTGCTGTGACCCTAAATTTACACACCACGCTTAGTACCCACACACACATACACTCTGGTGAGGTAAATTCAAAGGAGCACGGCACTCAAGGTGAACAGTGTTAAACAGCAGCTAAACCCCTCCTCTATACACTTCCCCCACCACCCAATTACATAGGAGAAAAGGACAAACACTAAACACTGATTAGCTGGTACTAACCAGCCCCAAATAAAGAAAAAAAGTCAGTTCACAAACATGGGAGAAAAATATACAATGACAATATTCAAGCTCAGCTTGTAACTCAAAATAAGTTTAAACCTACAAAAATAAATTATATACAATACAAGCAAAAATTAGCACAAAACAAAAAGGGAAATTATCAATTACAATTCACAGCAAAACAAGAAATGAAAATAAAAGAATGAAACAAAAATAAGGCCACGATCGCCCGCACGCTCGACGGGCAAGCCAGACAGAAAATAGTCACGACTACTTTTGTTCTCACTCTGCGGCGTGCAATCGTCCGGGCCCGCTGTTACAAAAAACACACAAAGTTCACTCCACAACGACAATGACCGGAATAAGCCCAGGCAAGGCAGACAGTGCGTTACATCAAAAGATGCGCATCTCGTCCCGTAATAGAGATGAAACCCTTGATCGTTTCACTCAACCTGTCAAACATAAAACAGAAGAATTACTAATGAAACAAAAGAGACCAACCACGCGAATGGCTCTCATACATACCGGGAGATGTTCACAACGCGGTACTATGCACGGTCACTGACCATAACATGCAGTTGTTTGTTCGTTGACGAGCTACACAAAGACTCAAGATAGTAAACAAACGTTCCACTGACAAAAAAAGAACATCTTCAAAGCAACCGTACCAACCTTAAAGCCAGGGGCAGCCTATGCACAGCACCACAACGCAGAGACGGCACTCCAGATACTATCCCATTCAAAAAAATGGCAACTTCCGTAAAGGGGCGGTACGGGTGACAACGCATCCCCAGTGACAAAAACCTCCCCATTTTATACCATAACACCAGACTACTGATAGGTTCAATGTTTTTACATGACACTGGCCAATGACCAACATGGGTACACTTTACCCTGCTACACATATATAAATAGTTGCTGAGAAATACCCTCAAATAACAATCATTTAATATACTGTATAATGATGAAATAATTCAAAATACAATAATTCAGATCATTAAAATGCATTACATTATTGTGGCAGATGAGTGAAGCATTGATTAGACAATACAAAAAGTGCTTTTAGAAAGCAATATATTATTTATTTCCCTATTATTGAGCATAAGCCTATAGTACTTGGCCTAGTGTGCACAGCAATACATTTTGCAATTGAATTAATCAATCAGTCCAAGATAGATTTTTTATAAGGGCTTTTCTAATTAAATGCATCAATGTACACATGCATCAGATGGACGCTTTTGGAGCATCTCACTTTGGTTGCATTGGGTCATAAAAAGTGTTTTAAATTGCTCTGTCATGCTAATCATATTTCTCTTACGAGAGGTTCTCTCGTATTGCGTAAGCTAGCTTACGCTACGGGAAAGATTCATCTTTTCTGAGATATTGAAGCCAAAAAATTATCCTTAATTTTTGTATCCATTGTCAACGCAGTGTGGCAGCTGCAGACCTTGAGCGGGCTAGCTAGCGAGCTCATAGGTTGCTCTGCGGCAACTGCTGCAGCCTATAGACGAGCTTGGGCGAACTCGCATCCAATGAGAGGCGTCCGCGCGCTCACTGCATCAAAGCCCGCCAAAATGGGCGTGACTAGAGTGCATATAAGCGTAGTTCGTAGGCTGGAACCCTGATTTTCATCTCTTCAGCGAAGCTCTTCGCATCGCTGACCTGGAAGCCGCGTCGTCGTTCGAGGGGCATCAAGCAAGCGTGGACAGCGCTAGAAGAAGCCGGCTGTCTCAGCCACCTTCAGCCATCCTGCGAGCTACGCCATCCGACGACGTATCCTTTTAAAGCAAGCTAGTTCTCACGAATTATTCACAAAAGAGTACGAGCGTCTTTTTCAAGATGCCTCGCTCCACTTGCGCCTCATGTCGCGCCCTTCTCAGCACAGGAGACCGCCACATCATCTGCGCTCTCTGCCTGGGACTGGGGCACGCAGAGCTCGCCCTCGCTGAGGGCGGATGCGATTTCTGTGAGGAGCTACCGATGTCGACCCTGCGGGCTCGACTCAAAGCGCTCAAAGCAGAAACCGCCGCGCCGCCTTACCTTCAGCTGCGCAGGAAGAAGCGCCGCTCACAAAGGCTGCCGGAAACTGTGGTTGAAGCGACTGCCTCGCCGGAGCCTCTCCCTCGAGCATCGCTTTCACCCTCCCCGCCCCCCCGGGACGCGCAGTTGCCGCCGAGCGGCCGCACTGCTGCCATCTCGGATGACGAGGCGGAGGATAAGGGCCGCTGTTCCATCATGGCTTCGGACAGCGAGGAGTGGTCAGGCTCCCAAGCCTCCTCCTCGGCCCAGGAATCCAGCAGGACCCGCGCCGGAGTCGAAGGGGAGTTAACACGCCTCCTCACACAGGCCGTCGACCGCCTCGGGCTCGAGTGGTCACCGCCCCTGAGCAGGCACCCAACAGACTCGACGGCTGCTTTCTTCAAAGCCATCGCCGCTCTACACCCGCGGCCCGGGCCGCTCCCTTCCTGCCGGAATTACATACAGAGCTTGCAAAGTCGTGGAATGCTCCTTTTTCAGCCAGGACCCGTTCCCACGTCTCCACCTCTCTCGCATCGGTGGACGGCGCCACTGAGAGAGGCTACTCATCCATTCCCCGGTCGAGGACTCGGTAGCAGCACACCTTTGTCCGCCCTCCGCGAGATGGCGTTCCAAGCCTGTGCTCCCGTCTAAGGCCTGCAGAGCGACTTCCGCCTATGTTGGCTGCGCCTATTCCGCCGCCGGCCAAGCCGCATCTGCGCTGCACTCAATGGCCGTTTTACAGATCCTACAAGCAGACCTTCTTCGGAGTGGGATGAGAAAGGCAGGCACCCAGAGGCTGTTACTGATCTACGAAGCGCGACAGACCTCGCCCTTCGCGCTACCAAAGCTGCAGCCCAAGCTCTAGGGAAGTGCATGGCATCGCTGACTGTGACCGAGAGACACTTATGGCTAACACTAGCCGACATGGGAGAAGCAGAGCGCTCCACGTTCCTCAACGCACCGCTCTCTCCGACCGGTCTCTTCGGCTCCGCGGTGAGTGGCATTGTTGACCGCTTCTCAGAAGTCCAGAAAGCCACCCAAGCCATGAACCTCTTCCTGCCGCGTCGCGCTAGCTCCTCTGCAGGCCGCTCACGTGACCAGCCTCCTGCACGAGCCTCTTCACAGCGCCCAGTTCAACAAACTCAGACTTCTCAGCGTCGACAGGGCGGCCGCCCTCGATCGCGTTCAGACAGCCGCCGCAGACCGCCGCCCCCCCGCGGGCCTCGATTTAAGATAACGCTGAAACCAGAGCAACCGAAGTCTTCCTAACTTTGTTGAACAAACGACGGCTCAGTCCCGCCGCGGCCGGACCACCGTCAAAACTTTGCCCCTGTCAGTCCCCTTCTCTCAGGCTACTACAGTGGTGAATTTAGCAGCCAACAAGCCGGTGACACTGCCCGCTTGCCTGCACTCAAACGCCGTTTTCACGGCGACCCAAATAAATCTTGTAAAGAGCAAACATGTCTTATGTGTAGAAAAAGTGCCCACAACCCAGTGTTCGCCCCTACACACAAGCATAACACATCCCGTGCCCCTATCAGAGCACGCTCTCATAAAGCGGTTACGAACCGCTCGAGCGTCAGAGTCAATGAAGGCGCCCACAAATGCGTGCGCGCGCCCATTCTCTGCCCGCTCTGTCACACGACCAGCCCTATGTGTAGAAAATTTGCCCACAATCCAGTGTTCACTTCTGCACACAAGCACTGCATGTCTCGTGTCCCCACCAGAGCACGCTCACATAAAGCGGTTACGAACCGCTCGAGCGTCAGAATCAATGAAGGCGCCCACAAATGCGTGCGCGCGCCCATTCTCTGCCCGCTCTGTTACACGGCCAGCAAACATTCCTCTGTGTGTAAGTCCCGTGCCTATGACTATGCTTGCGCATCACGTAACAGATGTGACTCTTTCCCCTTTCATTCCAATCGGGAAGTCACTCACAAAACAGCCTGTTCATGCTGTCTGCGAGCAATCATGCATGAACACACTAAACGCGCTCACACATTTTGTTCAGCGCTCTGTGTGCGGCAATCAGAGCGAATTGGCCATTCACCCTCTAGCGTTACGCTTCAAAGCGTGGGAAGCTATTCCAGGGATATCCAAGTGGGTGTTAAGCACAATACAACAGGGCTATTTGCTACAGTTCGATCGCCGCCCTCCTCGCTTCAGAGCGCGGCTCGAAACCACTGTGAACACGGAAGCAGCGTGCATGCTTCGTTCAGAAATAGCAAGCCTTCTGTGCAAAAGGGCCATAGAAAAAGTGCCACCCTCTCTGAGCGAGTCGGGGCTTTACAGCCGTTATTTTCTTGTTCCCAAGAAAGACGGCGGCCTCAGACCCATATTAGATCTCAGGGTTTTGAACAAGGTGCTTGCAAAAAGACCGTTCAAAATGCTTACAATCAGGCAACTCCTCGCGCATGTGCGCCAGGGGACTGGTTTATTTCTCTCGATCTGAAAGATGCATACTTTCAGATTCAGATAAATCCCGTCACAGGCCATTCTTGAGATTCGCCTTCGACGGCCAGGTTTATCAATACACCGTCCTTCCGTTCGGCCTGTCCTTAGCACCCCGTACTTTCACGAAGTGCATGGATGCGGCGCTCGCACCCCTGCGGAGTCAGGGTTTGTGAATTCTGAACTATTTGGACGACTGGCTGATTATGGCTCAGTCACATATGGAGCTTCTGTCTCACAGAGCAGTTCTCCTCAGCCATCTGAACAGTTTGGGTCTTGCAGTCAATTGGACCAAGAGCTCACTACAGCCCAGTCAGACCATTTCCTTCCTGGGAATAGAACTAGACTCCGTGGCAATGACGGCTCTCTTATCTACACAGCGCGCACGCCGTGTTCAGCGACTAGCCGCATCTTTTCAGATGAACAGCCTCACGCCTCTGAAGAAATTCCAGAGAGTGCTAGGTTACATGGCCTCAGCCGCAGCAGTACTTCAGCTGGGTTTACTGCACATGCGCCCGCTTCAGCATTGGCTAAACACCGCGCGTCTCGCCGGGCTTGGGCCACAGGCCGCCAGCCCATCAAGGTGACTCAGACCTGTATATCAGCTCTGCAGCCCTGGACAGTGGCCGAATGGTATCAGCGGGGAGTGACAATGGGACCTGTATCTCGCCGAAAAGTCATCTCGACAGACGCGTCCAACACGGGTTGGGGCGCGGTCTGCGAGGGCTCTCCGGTTTTCGGCCTATGGTCAGTTCAGGAAAAGCTCCTTCACATAAATTGTCTGGAAATGATAGCGGTCGAGTACGCGCTCGTGCGCTTTCTCCCGGTCATTCAGGGTCACCACGTCCTGGTCCGTTCGGACAACAGATCTGTGGTATCCTACCTAAACCGTCAGGGCGGTGTCAGATCCAGGAACCTCTTCCATCTGACGAAACGCATACTGAGTTGGTCCCAGTGCCACCTGCGCTCGCAGAGGGCGACGCACGTGCCAGGCCACCTGAACGACGGCCCGGACAGACTGTCCAGAGACAATATTCCCCCAGGGAATGGTCCCTGCACGCTCAAACAGTCCAGACGTTATGGCACCTATTCGGCAGAGCAGAGATAGACCTCTTTGCGTCCAAAGACAACTCTCACTGCCCTATATTTTTCTCGAAGCGAGGACGCGCTGGCCCAGGACTGGCCCAGACGCCCGCTTACGCCTTCCCTCCCGTCTCGCTATTGCCACAGGTAATGCAGAGGATCAGGGAAACGCGTCACTCGGTGCTCCTCATAGCCCCGCGTTGGGAGAATCAGACATGGTTCCCGGAGCTTACGCAGCTGTCACTGACAGCGCCGTGGCCCATCCCAGTGAGAGCAGATCTCCTCTCTCAAGCTCGCGGCACAATCTGGCATCCCCACCCAGAGCGCTGGGGCTGCATGCGTGGGTGATCAACGACTACCCGTCGCTCTGCCAGAAGGAGTAATAAACACCATCATACACGCTAGAGCCCCTTCCACGAGAAGACTCTATGCGTCAAAATGGTCTGTGTTCTCAAAATGGTGCACCGACAGAGACCTGGACCCGCGGACATGTGGGGTGTCGTCGCTGCTCGTATTTCTACAAGAGCTGCTGGATAAGGGCAGATCCCCATCCACGCTCAAAGTGTATGTGGCGGCCATTGCGGCGTTCGCTGAACCCCTGCACGGCCAGTCATGGGGTAAAAACGAGCTGGTCATCCGCTTCCTCAGGGGAGCTAGAAGGATGAACCCCGCGCCCCCATCGGTTCCCATCTGGGATCTTTCTATAGTTCTCGAAACTATGAAAGCCCCCCTTTCGAACCACTTCAATCCGTGGATTTGAAATACCTTTCACTCAAAACCGTTTTTCTGACTGCCCTGTCATCAGTCAAACGTGTGGGAGACCTTCACGCGCTGTCTGTCAGCGCTGCGTGTCTTGAGTTTGGACCAAGTGACTCCAAGGTCATTTTAAAGCCTAGACACGGCTATGTTCCCAAGGTGATCGGTACTCCTTCAAAGCACAGGTCATTTCCCTATCGGCGCTGCCAGCACCCGATAGCGAACGCGACGCCAATCTCCTTTGCCCGGTCAGAGCACTGAGATTGTATACTGCGCGCTCTGCCGCTTTCAGATGCTCTGAGCAGCTTTTTGTTTTTCGTTCGGAGGGCGCACCAAAGGTCTCGCCGCCTCGAAACAGACACTATCTAGATGGATAGTGGACGCTATTGCTGCTGCATACGCGTCAAAAGACCTGCCATGCCCGTTGGGCATTAGGGCTCACTCCACTAGAGGCATGGCATCCTCGTGGGCATGGTCCAGCGGGATTTCCATTCACGACATATGTGTGGCAGCGGGATGGACTTCCCCCTCCACCTTTGTCAGATTTTACAATATGGAAGTGCCCGCTCTGCAGGCAAAACTACTAGCGGTTTAATACGCTACAGCTCCCCTGGTGAGCTGCACTGATGGGACACATTCCACACAGACCGGCACCGCCGCTCTGTCGTTCCCTTCCCACTATGTGCTTATGTATTACACAATCAATGACCCGCATTCTTGCCGGCCAAATATTATTTCCCCACTCATAAGGGCTCCCCGGGTCCCCCTTAATTCCCTGGGGCTCATACAGTGGATGCTTGGCGCGACGGCGTTGACAATGGGTTCCCGTAGCGTAAGCTAGCTTACGCAATACGAGAGAACCTCTCGTAAGAGAACGTATCGGTTACCTAACGTAACCTCGGTTCTCTCTAGATGAGGGAACGAGTATTGCGTAGCCGGCCGTGCTTCGCGCCACGGCGACTTTTACGCTTCAGTCAATGAAAACCAGGGTTCCAGCCTACGAACTACGCTTATATGCACTCTAGTCACGCCCATTTTGGCGGGCTTTGATGCAGTGAGCGCGGACGCCTCTCATTGGATGCGAGTTCGCCCAAGCTCGTCTATAGGCTGCAGCAGTTGCCGCAGAGCAACCTATGAGCTCGCTAGCTAGCCCGCTCAAGGTCTGCAGCTGCCACACTGCGTTGACAATGGATAAAAAAATTAAGGATAATTTTTTGGCTTCAATATCTCAGAAAAGATGAATCTTTCCCGTAGCGTAAGCTAGCTTACGCAATACTCGTTCCCTCATCTAGAGAGAACCGAGGTTACGTTAGGTAACCGATACGTTTTAGACTTATAAAAACACTCTTGAGATCCCTGCATTCGGAGCTGTGCTCGTCCAGCTGTGTTTCATGGAAGCACTGAACCAGAAGATAAAAAAAAAATGTCACCAGGTGAAATACTTCATATGGCATTTGTTGTCAAGTGTGACAAAGGGAGTTATTTCTGATGTTTTAATGATATAGGAATATCGATGCTTCTATTGATATTGTGCTTTTTTAAATTGCTGGCTTATGTAAACATTTGCTAGATGGACGTCTTTGAAACTCTGCGAGAGGCTTCGCAATAGTCAGTATTAAAGGTGCTGGAAGCGATTTTAGCCGTTTTAATTTCCACAAGATTGAGCCGTTGATTTAGCCACGCCCCCTCTTTCCAAACCACTGCACCGGTACTGTTGATACTGACACAAAGCTGATTGAACGAATCATTTTTTTTATTATTTAACTTTGTAACTTTTTCCAGAGATAATAACTGTCTCAGGGCAGTTCTTTCAGTGAAATCTTTCAGGGAGTATGGTTATTTTTTTGCATACCTTTCCATGATAAAATCGTTTGCAGCACTTTGATTGATTTGACAGCGATTGCCATATGAAACATATTCATGTATTAGAAGACTGTCTAACATTATGTTTTTTTTATTTAATGTTTGCGAAACATTCTTGTTATTGTATTATAATATAACTATAAATCAACAGATAAAGTACCACAATTCTGTCTTCTTGTAAGCATAAAATGTCATATGTACTGATAGTGGCACCTGGTGGCTGAGGTTGGTACCACATGTTGCCTCTTGAGTAGATACAAAAATTCAGAGAAAATTTTTTTTTGTAAGAGATAAAAAAAACTTTAAGAGAGTAAAAAAACACAAATGTTTAGAGAGAGATAAAAATCAGACAAATAAAAAAAACTTTTTTGCCAGAGGAAAAAAAAATGTTAGTCCATAGTCTCAGGAAGGCACTAAGACACCTGAATAACTGCTATCACCAAGAGAAATGTATTGTGCACGTTCCCGAGTTGAGTGACAGGAGGAGTCTGTATCTAAAAGTTGATTTGCTCTTTTACCTGTAAGGTGGGACTTCCTTTTCTACATCCTCCACATTGTGTTCCAATATCTCACATTCATTTTAATTCAAGTGATCCATTTTGGGCAAAATAGTTTCTGGCTCTGATTCGACTGAACAAATTTAGACAGCATACTAATCAAACAGCTTTTTTTTACTAAAATAATCATGCAACTTATTAACAAAAGTTACCATTTTTGAAAGCTTTGTTCAAAATCCAATTGACTGAAACATGAGGGTGCCTGTGAGACGTTTATTTAACTAATTAATGCTGTCTTTATTGGCCGCTTTACATTAACAGTAATGCGCAAGAGGCTGTGTTACAATCATTTTACTTCACATCATGCCAAACAACATGCAAATTACTTCTCTAAAATTGTAATTAGATGACTGACTTCTGATTACGTCATCAAAAAAGTAATCATATTACACAGTTACTTCGTTTTGTACGATTTTATTTTTCCGCTCAAAGAATTCAAAATAATGTCTATATTTCTTCCTTGTTCATTGTTGCACACAAGTCACACACTAAGAAACTTGCGTTTCTCTCTTCCATTGACTTGTAATGTGGAAACACAAACAGACCAACATAATAGCATAATTTATGTTTTACATGTATTCTATTACATCTATTACAAGTATTACTTATTTGTAACACAAGTAATGTACTTGAGTCATTTAATTAAATGAATGTTAGTAACAAATCTGATTACAATAAATGCATCAAGCAGTTTTAATAAACCTGGAGAATGCTATCCGTTAGCATTAGCATTCATCTCAAAGGCAGTTGCTCAGCTGGCACATACAACCCTGAAAGAATGTGTAACGAGTCAGAGGCAGACACAGAGTGAAGATCCATACGCAGAGTTTATTAGAGAGCGTAGTCATACAGGCAGAGTTCAAAACCTGGTAAGCAATCCACACAATGCATTAACTCCAAAAACAGTAGACAAAAGGGGTAAATCCACGGAACAGGCTAAGGTCAAAACAGGCAGGCAATAGAGGAAGATAAACACTCAGAAATGCAAGACAACAGAGTGAATTGGCAAGACTTCGCAGTGAAGTAGCGTGGAGACTATAAACACTGGGAGATGAGGAGGGAATGGAAATCAGGTGTGAGAGTTAATGGCGGGAGGAAAGGGATTCTCGGAAATGTAGTCTGGGAAGGGATTAATACTCAGGGGAAGGGGATCTGGTGTGAACAGATCTGGAGGATGTGACAGTGTGCAAACTGCTTGCTGGCATTTAGCTTCATAGGCACTCAATTCTAAACACATTTTGAGCCAATCACCTGAACCGTGAATTTCATTTGACTGATCACTCTTGTATTAGAACCACTAGTAGCAGACAGGGGAAAAACAAATGTTTATTTCACACTATTAAGAGCCCTTAAAAAAATGGTAATGGTGAAACATTTATGAGAATATAATATATTATTTATGTATACTGTATGTTGGTTACAAAATATCCTTTTATCCGAATATACAACTACATTTGAGTGGCTGTCAGTGGAGAAAGATGATTTTTGCAGAAGGAATAGTGTGATTACAACATCTACTAACAGGGGCTGACCAGTCAAACCCTGACCACCCTGACTATAACACATGGGTTTATCTGTTTGTTCAGGGGAAAGTAGAAGCAGAGCTGCAGCTGCTGACGGGGGAGGAGGCTGAGAAAAGTCCTGTTGGTGAAGGACGGAATGAACCAGAACCCCTCGAGAAACCAAAGTAAGAGCGACATTAACTACTCTAAACTTTATGTGCTCTTGTCTGTCTTTCAGTCATTTGCAACTTACAGTTTTTTTACTTTTATTTTGGCATGTCCCGAATCGGGTCAAATTCTGCACTCATGTACTTGTAGCCTACTCATGCTTGTAAAAATGCTCAGATACCAAAAACCGATACCATCTGACATAAGAATGTCATTCCGTTTATTTAGATAATATATAGTTTGCATGTGCGGCGCGCATCAAATGAGAGCACTTGTGAATGTGTGAAGACAGTGTTGTGTCGGCACCGACTGCATGTACCTTTTAAAGCTCCTCCTTAGCAGCCTTTTAATCACTTTGAGTCATGAAGCGACTGGTTTTTCAAGACTGAAAATCTAGCATCATCACAGAGAAACACTTCAAAATAAAAGCTCCGTCCAAATAAAAGCTCAATTTAAATGAATTTTTTTTTTTTAAAGTATAACAGAAATATATCACTACTGTAAAGTTATGTAATATTCACTTTATTACTACTACTACTAATAATAATAATAAATCAATAGTAATTGTATTATATTTATTACAGTTGAAAAAAAAAATTATACATTGTTCGAAGAAATAAAGATAAAAAAGGAAGCTTTAACAAAACTCTTGACAAGTGGTGAACAGATATATCGCACCGGCTAATAAATCGGCTGGTATTCAGTATTATTATATAATTATAGACATGTGCTGATAAATCTTCCCGCCAATTCGTTTCTCAAGCTGCGACAGTGCCACGAATCGGCAGCTTGCATGTGAAGCAGCTGTCTGACACATATAAACGGCCAATCACAGTTCGCTATGTTGTTAAATGACATTGCATTATATAATAGACCGTCGTACAACAACGTCTCATACGTCTTAAACTGATCAGCGTATCAGAGCTGTAGATCGTGATGTTTAAAGTCCTCTCGTTTCATTCTTCTTCTCTTTGCTCAACAGTTCCCTGTAACTTTTAACTGTCTTGTCTAATGATATAAAGGCAAATATCAATCAGACTCCAATCACATACTGTCTGCAAATATGCAGTACTTCTCGAATCTCACAAAACTTCTTGCTTCCTGTGGAGCTGTCATACTGTATATCTTCTTCTGAAGCACATATTCTATCAGTCTGGATGAAAACTGTGTTCATCTGACTCAAGAATGTGACACTACGGTCTGTCCATGACACTCCAAACAGGCAATCCGATCCATGTAAACTGAAAGTGGTCAGTAGATTACTGCTCTCACTGGATTCACACGAGCATGTGAAAACAACTTCAAAGTAAAAGTGCTTCATGTGCGCTAAAAGTAAATGTCATGTTCACTGATCACTGTCTTTTGTGAGATGATGGACTACTGTGTGCACTGTTGTTATTTCCATTTTCCAGGTATATTAAAGGGATAGTTCACCCAAAAATAAAACATTCTCTAATCATTTAATCACCCTCATTCAATATCAGATGTCTATGACTTTATTTCTTCAACAGAACACAAACGATTGTTTTAAGAATATTTCAGCTCTGTAGGTCCATATTATGCAAGTGAATGGTGACCAAAACTTTGAAGCTCCAAAAAGTATATAAAGGCAGCAGAAAGGTAATCCATAAGACTCTTGTGGTTAAATCCATGTCTTCAGAATTGATATGATAGATGTGGGTGAGAAACAGATAATATTTATGTCAATTTTTACCATAAATACTCCTCCCTGCCCAATAGGTGGCCATATCAATGGAAAATGCAAATTACCAAAAACAAAATAAGTGAAAGTGGAGATTTAAAGAAAAAAGGACTTAAATGTTGATCTTATCATACCACTTCTGAAGATTTGGATTTGACCTCTGGAGTCATGTGGCTTACCTTTATGTGTTTGTTGAGCTTCATAGTTTTGGATTCTGTTGACTTTGTGAGGACCTACAGAGCTGAGATATTCTTCTCAAATCTTTCAACAGAAGAAAGAAAAGTCTGGGAATGCATGAGGATTAGGGATAGGTAAATGGTTAGAGAATTAAATGTTTTGGGGTAAACTGTTCCTTTGACAATTTCTTTGTGCAAAAAAAAAAATTTATTTGGAAATTAGATGACTAAACAGAAACCAGGAGAAATGGGCTATTTACTATTTAACCACTTCGACCCGCCAGCAGGTCCTAAAGTGGGCACTATATCACGAAAAATGTTCACGCCTAAAATGTTATTGTATACATAAATCAGGCAAATGTTGTATCGTTTGAAAGCTTAGATTCTGAAATTTTCAGAGATAACCATCACTTCAGTATATATGTTACTTAAAATTACAAGTCATATGTGGCAGGGCGGAGGGCGGAGCCGGGTCGTGATCATACACTCCCGGTCCCTTATCAGGCTAATCAAGTCTCCGAGAGGGATAAAGGCTGACTGCGGAGGATTGTGCGAAAGACACAAACACACATGACGGACATGTCCATAAACTATCTCTCTCTCCCGCACAATCCTCCGCAGTTTAAAATTTAAATGAGAGGGTAAAGGCCAACGCGGAGCAGCAGTGAGAGAGAGAGAGGAGAGAGAGATAAAAAAAAAAACACTTACTCGCCAGTTCTCCGATACGCCGTAGCTTATTCCTCGGCCACTCCTCCACCCTCTACCGGATGACAGCCGCACCTCTCTGGGCGGATCGGAGACAGTCCTCCAGCCCCTGGCGGATGGAACGCCCCACCGCGTTCTTGGGGAACAGAAGTGGACTCCCCCGCCCCTGGCAGCGGTTCTCCCACTCCTCGTGGTCGGCAGCCGTCGTAGCGGCGAGAACTCTACTACGGCGTATCCCTCCTCCTTCCCGGGTTTCGGCACCAGTGTAAAGGATTCAATGGGAAGGAGGAGACAAGAATATAAATAATATTTTAATGAGAAACTTAAAACAGAAGACACAAACACACATGACGGACATGTCCGTAAACAATCTCTGTCTCCCGCACAATCCTCCGCAGTTGGCCTTTATCCCTCTCGGAGGCTTGATTAGTCTGATAAGGGACCGGGTGTGTATGATCACGACCCGGCCCCGCCCTCCGCCCTGCCACATCATATAATAAATTAAAGCTCCCACTCTCAGGAATGTGACTGAACAGTTTATTTTGTTGCCCTAATTCCACAGTTAAAAAGATAATCAAAAGAATCACAAAGTCGAATATGAAATTTGTTAGTCATCAAGTACAAATGTCTCTTTTATGCTCCAATACCTGCAACTGTAAGCCCAAATAGCTAAAAACGTTATATCTGCTCTTACGTTAGGCAGTTGTCTGTGAGCTTGTTTGTGTGAATAATCCAATGTTATATCTTAGATGTCCAGAACAAAATATGCCATCCAGCAGGAAAAGCATGCAAAACAAATCATCTGAAAAATAAGTTATTGACTATAGATAATAAAGTATTATACACCACCGTGAGGAGACGAACTCAGCGTTCTAATGACACCTAGTTTGAGCTTGTAGTCCACTGAGAGGACGAGATATTCAATGAAATAATGAGGGTGATGCTTGAACTGAAAATTAGACTGAATGTCTATGGACGAGCACATCTGTGAGGGATAAAATGTGTTAGAGCGTCATCTACATTTCAGATCTGTATATTGTGATGGAATGTGGTAGAGGAAAAATATTTTTTTCTAGTAATTTCTGCCACCTAGTGGAATAAAATGAGACTTTTCAAAGTGAGGTAGAGTGAACAGAACCAGAATTACAGGCTTACAAATTTAGGACAACACATATTTCTTTATTCATCATAAGATTGTAAACATATACAATATTATTTATGAATAATTGGAGTATTATTCTGAAACAAATTAGACAATTTTTTGGCAATTAGTTCACAGTATGTGTAAATGGTGAGCTTTTAAATTTGAGAGTGAACCAATGCTGGCAGCAGCCCAAAAATGATTAAAACACACATTATATACAGTATATATATATATTTATTTTTTAACAAAAAAGTTTTGTGTGGAATTTTAAGTAATTATACTGTTTTGCTAAATAAAAGTTCATTCATTTTTTTGCAATATTATGAATGTATTATTTTCTATAGTAAATTGTGTGAAATATCAGCATTATATTGGCATGCTTTTTTATCTTACATATATACATTAGCAGGTCCTGGCAAGATTCAGCATCTCTTGAGCAGACCTGTGTACTGTTATTCCAGAACCACTAAACTCATCAATATACAACAATTCATTACTTATTGCCTCAAATTCATAAATGAATGATTTCAACCTTTTTCATTTCAATGCTGCATAAGCCTTGCTGGCACTTTCATGTTCTTCCTATACTGCCTACTTCCTCCCATCTTGTCTTGTTTAATGCACACATACATCCATTCTTGGAAAGCAGAACAGAGGAGTAAAATATTCAGTGCAATCATCAGGATTATGATCTACTTGAACAGATCTGCAGCGCTGTGCCACAGATTTTACAACACATTTTTCTTTGTCCCACCAGCCGCCCTGACACAACCTTCCTGTGGTTCATCAGTCCGCTCAAAGCAATCCGCTACTTAATCTGCAACAACTACAAGTGGCTTATCATCAAAATTGTGGTGGTGCTCTTGATATTAGCGATGCTGGGCTTGTTTTTGTACAGTATGCCAGGCTACATGGTGAAAAAACTTCTGGGTGCTTGAAAAGCTTTCCCATCCTCTTGCCACATTCAATATTGCTGCATTTCTCATGGCGGATACAAGGAACATGTATGTTTTTGGAACATTGTATTTGTTTGTTGGAGAAGTAGTATGCAGAGTAGTGTTTTTCACCTTTGTTAAAGGTGAAGTGTGTCATTTCCGTGCCACTTGCGTCATTAAACATAGTTGCAAAAATCCCAATTTTGTTAAATCCGGCCCAGACGGTGCCACTTAAACAAACAGATTGCAGTTTTGTTTGGAGATGCTAGTGGTGCAGACATTACCCACGTCACCTTTTAAAAAATATACATGCAAATTGAAACAGGGCAATGCATAACTGATCATCCATAAAAACTACTGATGCTGGATTGTGACACTTTTACATTTATGGAAATACACTTTAAAAATATCTGAGTTTTGTCTGTGCAAAATGTGTTGAAAACTTTTTTCCTGAGCATAATTGTAAGCTCTTTATTTTTAAGAAAACTCACATAATCTAAAAACGTGTAGTTTTGTTAATTTGTCTGATTTGCATTTCCAAACACTGGTGTATAATGTTTTATATCATTTCATATGTTTCTGGAGTATTGTAATTGTTGGCATGGACATTGTATTTCTTCACTGAGTGATGTGTTATTGTGTGCTTTGGATGCTACTAATAAATCAATAAAAACTAGACATGCATTTATTTATTTAACAGTTCTTTAAACAATGCATTTATTGCACTTATACTCTGAAAACTCGTTGATTAATTCTGAGAGCATTTGCCGTTTTTATGTGACATGCAGAAATTTCTTGGGAATTTGTAGTGGGAATGTTCAAAGGTGATTAAAACAAATGATTTAAAAGCTTGTTC
The DNA here is from genome assembly GCF_025860055.1 of Xyrauchen texanus. Classification (NCBI taxonomy): domain Eukaryota; kingdom Metazoa; phylum Chordata; class Actinopteri; order Cypriniformes; family Catostomidae; genus Xyrauchen; species Xyrauchen texanus. Next base: position 2,635,130 of record NC_068291.1, on the reverse strand, counting down.
AATGGTTTTGTCCCACCAGCCGTCCCGACACAACATTCCTGTGGTTCATTAGCCCGCTAAAGGCAATCCGCTATCTCATCTGCAAGCAATACAAGTGGCTGGTCATCAAAATTGTGTTGGCGCTGCTACTTCTTGCCATTCTGGGCCTGTTCCTCTACAATATGCCAGGCTATATGGCAAAGAAACTCCTGGGGGTCTGAGAGGAGAAAATAGTACATTCAACTAGTAGCTTTATAGGATTCCGATCTTTCCTACATCCTATAATACACTGTAAAACTGTTTTGCCAGGTAACTTAAAAAAGTTGCTTCTTGTGGTGTCTTTCTTTCTCTGTGTTTAAAGATTTTGAATAAAAATGATGGGTTTGCTCTATAATTATTGGAAATGGACTTGTGTACTTGAGTGTCATTATCTCATGGTGTTATACTGGATATTTTGTAGTTGCTAAAGTAGACATTAATACAACTGGTGAATTTCTCTTTAACACCTAGTGAAAAATGCTAAACTTTTCATGCATTTGCCCAGTATTATTAAATATTATATACAAATTATCAACAAAATAACGCTTCATGATTTGTGTCACTCTGTTGTGTTGGCGGTTTATAGTGTTGGGGATTTTGATTAATCCCAGTGATTCAAGCATTTTAAATCTATGCACTAAAGATCCATTAATAATGGCATCTTTGATGTGGCAAATGAGTCATGGGATTATTGATTCAGCAGATTTCACCAGGCGTTCATTCATTAAATGAGAACTATTTATTTACTCCTAGGCTGTTCAATGAAGGTCGACACTTTGGCTGTTCACGTAATTGTTTTGTGGAAACAGTAAAGGTGTAACTTTATTTTTTCTAAAGAAATGAAAACACGTATTCGTCCCTGATATAATAACAATAAAACTGTGCATTTCTTTTGGGATTTTATGCTAGTTAGATCATATTTACCTGTAAATGGCATCCTTCAAATTTACGTTACCTTCGCTTCAAGTTAAAAACGACACTTCTATGAGTTGAAACAAAGAAAATATGAGAATGTGTCATGTATTGGGGCAGATTGCTGACATCTGTTGGAAAAAAAGAACATATTGATATCATGTCATGTTATAGCTGAATTTTTCATTCTAAATTTATAAACTATTGTTTGTCAAAGTTAAGCATTTTGTATTGTTTTCGAGTGTCAGTTTTTGCAATAATGTGAAATTACTGTGTTTACTGTCAAACCTGACCATGGTGTTACAAAGAGAAGACATAGAATAAGCATGCTGTTACCAATTATTTACATTTACATTTACATTTATGCATTTGGCAGACACTTTTATCCAAAGCGACTTACAGAGCAATTATTACAGGGACAATCCCCCCGGGGCAACCTGGAGTTAAGTGTCTTGCTCAAGGGCCCAACAGTGGCATCTTGGTGGTGCTGGTTATCAAAATTCAATAACTCAATAAAGTAAATTAGTTTACTGTTTCTTTGCTTCCATAACAGAAATATGCAGTGTTTTGTCTGGATAGTTCAGCGTATACATTGGCTCAGACTCTCCGGCTTTGTCTTTTTGTTGTATAATCTATGTGTGTGTGTGTGTGTTCTGCGTTCTGTTGTCTGGCTTTGTTCAGCCCTATTCAGACAAGGTTAGTTTTATATGGGGATGTTGGGTAATTCAGTAATTACCAGATCTTCTCAGTCATTTTAATCACGTACGAATCTGTCAGTCATTTGACTGCAGGAAATTACAGCATGTTCTACCTACTATAAAACGGCCGTAACTCTGCACTTTCTAGAACTTTAGCACTTTAAATATTGCTGTTTCTTAAGTTCTCTTAACTGTTGGTGTCCAGTTCTCTATTAAGCTACCTGCTATAGTTCAATAAATTCCCCACTGGAAGGGTTTCAGGACAAGTACAGCGGATACAACTCGTGTCACTTTATGAGCTTTTATTGCGCACATACACAATACTCATCCACAAACCAGGTAGCCTGAATGCTACTGCTACGCTAGCCTGTCAGTTGGATATTATTGACGTTAGTTAAGTTAGGTTGTAAACCTGCAATGAAACACAAACACCAGAATTAACTAATAAAATTACACAATCATGTGATATTAAATTTTGACCTGAATTACTAGCAATGCTATTTTATAGTCACTCACCGGCAAGGCATACCAGTCCTGAACATCAACTAAATGAAAATGAAACTTAAAGGTGAAACGCCTGCGTACTGTAACTAATTAAGCATACTCAGACACTTAGTCTGGAGACCAGGAACAATATTAAACAAACCTTTAACCTAGTAAGAATATAACATATAACATGAAATATAACATAAATATGCCTTCATTTGGAATAAGTCGGTAAATGTACACACTTATTTTCTCAAATACCCCAGAACATCCATCACATGTAATATATATATATATATAACACTAGTTATACCTGCTGGAAAGTTCTACAGTTGGTCAATAGAAGACGCTAGAAAATATAAAACGTTACATTTGGACGGATGCATGTTTTTATTAAGCTTTTTATGCTGTCCGGTGTTTATGTACACATGTAAAAGAGAAATGACAAATGAGTAGTATGTAGTATTTAGACAAATGAGAACAGTGTTTAGGAAAATTAGAAAGAACACATGCACACATGTTTTATTTTTTTTATTTAAGCAGAGTGAGAGCGGGACATTGTTAAACTCCGCACATCGGACAGTGCTGGGCGGATTACTTGTGAATTGTTATCAGATAATGCAATAAACAAAAAATGCAATCAGTAACGTAATCTCATAAATTAATCATTAGTAGGCCTAATCTGATTTTTGGGGTAATCTAATCCGATTACTTTTGGATTACTTTTAACCTATTCTATATTTTGTTACATATATTTGAGTAGCATCCTCATTTTAACATAAAAGCACAAAGAGAAAAATTTTTTATTTCATTCTTTATTAATTTGGGGGAGGGGACCGATTCTGCATATCGTGGCGCTGTTTTGTGGTCTGTTTTGCATAACGCAGCGGCTCATTTTAGTTTATCACGGCCCATTCAGCCTGTTTCGCGGAAAGACCCACCGGTTTGCTCGGTTCTCCCGATGGCCAGTCCGCCCCTGATTGGCCCCAAAGTGCATCGGCCCAGCGGGAAAATGCCCAGTATGCCAGATTACCAGTATAGCCCTGACCTCTTCCAAATCTGAGGTGCCACCGAGTCACACAAGGAAAGATTGTGTCAAGTTTCATGCAGTTGACTCCACTGCATCAGCAGCAACAGTACAGCAACAAAATGTTCATCTGTGAGACTATTGCAGTTCTGGGGTAAGAATTTGATGAAATTGATATGAAAATGATCAATAAATGATTAACAATTTACTGCCGTTGCCTTGTTAATATGTAATAATGTGATCTATAAAACATAACTGCGGTCTGATTATGAATATTTTCAAATGTAATTTAATCCAATTACAAGTACTTGATTATTGTAATCTGATTACATAATTCAGATTACATGCAATATGGTACTTCCCAGCACTGGTTTTGGAAAATATATTCTAGATGGACAGTTAAAATGACATAATGTGAAGCGACTGTCCATATTTTTAATTCAAGAGTGTAATTTATGAATACAGGGTTGTTAATGTCACCAGTTCTGTTGTATTAAGAGAGATATTCCAATCAATTTCTTCTTATAATCATAGATACATTATCCGCTCATGTTTATCATAATTTCCTGCATAATTATTCAGCACAGTATATATTTTCTATTAGATGAGTTCTGTGTGACAGCAGTGTGTATAGGCCTATACTGTAGACACACCCATCTCAGGGATTTTGCAGCTTATCCCGTGAATATCAACAATAAATATTACAGATGTCCGCAGTAATAATTATTTGACAAATTGAAAATAAAAATGCTCTGTAATAGTTTCAGCGAGTGTATGTGTATTTTGAGTGTATGTTTTGCACATAGGATGTTTTATAGTCCAACCTCTTCATTTCTGTGTGTTATGTTTGGCATTGAGGTTGTTTTATTGAGTTTATTCAACAAATCTAAGAAGACAAAAAAAGATAATTTTTTTCTCCTACTCATTTCTTGTGGTTGGTCAATTTTGACGCAAACAGCAAAAGTGTTGCTTTTTTTTAACACTTAAAAGACTCATCGAATCAAGTCCAAATATTGTTTATATGTGCTGATAGCAAGTCCAAGAAAAGTCGCAAAGTCTTGTACCACTCAACTTGAGGAGTTATTTTTTATTTACAAAAGTACTTGAAATCAGTCAAAAATGACCGATCAGCCCTGGACGGTTAAAAGATTCATACAAAAACAATGATTTGTTCACAAAATCCAGAGTAAGACAGCAAAAAAGCAGCAGCTGCCACTCATCCTTTGCATGATGATGTTTTATTACATGCATTCATTCAGAAATCAACACACTTCACAAAGGCACTTACACGTTCAAGTGAGGAGTTTCAGAATTCTGCTAGCATGAACACTTTTTGCAGGGACACTTACAATCATAAGAAAATATTATTTCTGAATTATTATTATTTTAGGAGTTTTCTGTCAAATCTATTTTTACACACTAAATAGATACCAACAATTACATTTTGGACATGGATTTATTGTAGTAATTAAATGTACTTGTTCAAAACATCCATCAACACCACCAACCCACCCCAATGTCATGATAAACATTTTAATTAAAAATAGCAGGAAACACTCAATTCAAAACACATTATATTTGAAACCGATTGACAGAAACAGATAAAAGAGGAGCTAAGAACACAATACATGCAGTCTCTCAAAATTGTGACAAATGCATCCCAATGCCCTGCAATATTTCATGCCATCTTTGTGGGTCCAGTACACATGCAAATAAAATAAAGTATCCAATTAAACAAGATCACATCATCATTTCGATGATAGAATTTCACATTGCAAATCTGCATTTCAGTTAGTGCCACAAATGAAATTCTTTTGCCCCACTTGAAGAATCGTCTCGGCAGATAAAAGATAGAATTGGCTGGGTTTCCTGTGCACCTGGAATTAAAACTGTTCCCTTGTTTATTCTTCTTAAGTTTGCCATATCCTATGACAGAAATGCTTCTAAATGAAGAAATAAAAAATTGGGATCAAAAAAGTTTTTCCTGAATATTTCTGCTATAAAAGGCCCAAACCTATCGGACTGAACTTCAGTAATTACCCTTTGAAGGTCTCTGCGTTGTTCTGTCTTTTACAAGTGCTGAAGTAAAGCAATTATTGTTCATTTACACTAAACAAATTGATTCTGTTATTAATTTTATCTGACTCCAATTTTAAGTTGACCTCTAATTTAGATTAAAGCTCTGATTACTTTCTGATCATTCTATTAATATGACATTTTTAAGTTATTGATTACTCTAAATCCTTTTCTATTCGTTGTCCTTTTGATCAGTGAAGCCAGTTCCGGTCTTAGTCAGCGGTTGTAGGGTTAACTAATATCGTCTGGTTTGGCTTGTCTCATAACTAGATGATATTGCCATTTAGTCACGTACGGTGAGCAGTGACTGAGTCTTTATATGGCTCTTCTCCTACCCGGTTAGCCTACCTGGTTGTCCTGAGTGGTTAACCCTATATTAAAACTCCAGTATAGATCAATATCCTGGACATAAGTTTGTGGTAACAAGACGCATCCCTCAAATCTACCGGTGATTAATAATTTCGGAGGAATACAGAATAAATAAAAAAGTAATAGTTTATTTGCCAGGTAGGATTTAAAATGTAATTAAAATTAAAGCCAATTTCACACATGATCACAATAAACAACCAATCCTAAAAATAAGAATCAAGAGACACCCGACAAGACTGCAGCAATGGCAAAGCATGGGAGATCTGGTTTAAAGACTCCTGGTAGAGAAAACTACACACAATGTTTTCTGTGTGGGTCAACTGGCTACAGAGGCCCCAATTCCTTTGTCATCTCTCCTTAAATGCCAAGCGATTCTATTGTTTTTTCAGATGTGTATGTTTGATGTTATCCAGGTTTCAGGAAGGTGGACCTTTGAAACTTGTGAGTAGGTCTTTTGATGTTTACAAAGAATGTATCTAATCTGCATACAGCATCTGGTCACTATGAGAGACCTGGGAGGGGTCATGCCCCTGATAGAATACAGTATTTTACTAAGTTTTTTAATCTTACTGTGATTTGACTTTAATGAAAGGGAATGAGACCATTTTACCAGAAGCGCCGAGACCTCTTGAATGTATGATCAAATTCCAAAGATGTATGATCAGAATACCTTTTACATTACAGAACAGGATATGTCATCCTAAAGTGAGATAGATGGCAGATGTGAGATCATTAAAAAGTATGGAGTGTTGTCTTAGGTGGAGATGTTCATCTGTGTGAGTTCTTTTGACTTTTACGACAACTTGGTGCCAGCCTTACACTGCTCATGTGTGGATTCTACACCAGATGAGGCACATTTTATTTCATTTAAAATTCTCTGCACTGTCCGTTTCAGATCCAAACAACCAAGATAAATGTAACCTAACACATATGGCCTATTTTATGTTCATTAATTCAGCAGGTTACACCACATTTAGCAAAACAATATAGGCAGGTGCTGTGCATGTCCTATACAACCTGCTCATGTGATATAAAAACATTATAATAAAAACTAACTAGCAGCACCTGAAACGGCTTCTGCTTTTAATAAGGCAAGACTGATGACAGTGAACTGATTTAAGATAGAATTCAAAACCTTTATTACAAAAATAAGTTACACTCACCTCATTTTACAGTATAAAACAATTTATTTGCTGGAATGCAAAAACATGTTGGCCACCAACAATAGATTAAAACTGTTTACATCATTTCAAAAGGTTGCAATGTTACAGCTTTATCGAGAGGGAGTAAACTGTGTACAAAACCGGTTCAATGGTTCGGTCACTTGCTTGCTATATATGGAATATAAACCAAAACTGCAGTATCCACTTTATACACAACTCGTTTCATATCTTGCCTGTAAATGTGACCACGGGAATGATCGCTCGACAAAGTTCATGATTGATTAAAAACCTCCAAGTTGATGGAACGGAACATAATTCATTGTTCTTCAGAGAGCTGAACTGGTATTTATAGAAAGAAAAAAAAAAGGATACTGCAGGGCTTTGCAAATGCAGCGGATGCATTTGAGATGTTTAAGCCAATACAAAAAGTAACATTATAATCCAAACTATCATACAATCATACACCCAGTAACTACATAATCTGAAGAAGCAAAGCAGCTAATTCAGTTGAAAATGGGATAAAAGCAGGGCTTGTTCCAGCTCATCATATGAGACTCGTTTGCTTGCCCAGTTTCACTGTTTGCAATATGAGCGCAGCAGCCGTTTGACTATATTACATTATCTGCTGCCCTCGTGCATATTTCATTAGAAACAAGCCCTGCTCCTATGTGTTTAAGTGTCTCTATGTACAGTACAGGCAGGGTAGTTCAATCCTCTCTACTGAGGTAGTTAACCGACCCTTAAAAGACTAGTTCTCAAAAGAACCACGTTCCTGGAATGCCTGACTTATCCATGCGAGGCGGTTACACCAAAAACCTGCAGATGTTCTCCATCCAAATCCAAACATTTTGGGTTACATGGATATTCCGACAACAAATTTGTAGTTAGCACTAAAATATACATCAGCATCAAGCTCCTTTGAGCCACTTCAAACCCAGGAGTAGGAAAGAAAAAAATAGAAGTGCAAAAACATTTAACATATCCTTGAGAATGTTAAATTCAATTAAAACAATTGTGGCATATTTAGGCTTGGAGATTATAACCAGGGGGGGTAGGTTTTTTTTCTTTTCTTTTTTAAAGCTGGACTCCATATTTAACAAAACCCTGCAAGTGCAAGATTGTGACTACAGAACTCTTATGGTTTGTCAGGAGTGGCAGTACAGGAGATATGCTTTAATCGAGGCTGGAATATCATTGGAGTCTACCATAACCTTATGAAAACTGGTAGCATCTGGTGTAACCCCCATACAATCAGTCTTCATACTACCTGGTCAGGACCAGCCTCGACCCCCTTTCCCTGGAGGAACAGAAAAACATGTCAATATTATTTACTTTTATACAAACAATGGTATATAATTGGGCAGGTTCATGCAAGAGAAGTGAAACTTGGAGCCACAGCAGACTGTTTTATATGAAGTCTTGGAAAATGTCCAGTTATCCAGATTATTGATTTAAAGGGGAAAGCATTTGTCTGAAGACATTGTGCCACTTAACCAGTGTGAAATATCATCACATTCAAATGAATCATTAGGTTCATTAGGCTGTTCCATTCTAAAGCTCCTTCACAATGTAAAAGCATGTCTTCGTGTTGGAGTGATTTTTAGAGGTTTCTGAACGGTCATGCTGCAAGAAGCCTCATATTTTCAGACTACTTGCACTGAGCTTCATGACGAACTTCCATGTTGAAATAAAGCGACTTGCTAGTTTTTGGTTATGTGTGTTCACAATGTGCCGTAGTTGCTGAAACGCCCTTTTAAATGTGTTAGGAAGATTTTAATGTCCAAACATTTGCAGACAGGGAAGAAATATCCTGAACGCTACTCAAATAAGTTTTCATAGCTTCAATTCAGCCCAAGCTGAACCGATGAACCACAAATGACAGAAAGTTGAAGACTATTAGTGTCAGTATTAGTGCTATTTGAATGAAACCACACGCTTCAATGAGAGATGTAACCGACGCGTGTAGTAAGTCTTTGTTTTCTCTATTTTGTGTTTAATTGAAATGAAAATGCACGTTTTTTATATGTAAAGAATAGTTGAGCTGCCAAAGATGACGAGTTATGTTGAGATTAATTCAATGTGTTTAATGCTGTAAATCTATTTAGCACAGTTCGTGCATTTATTCAATTTGACATTAAAACTGCAGTCGGGTGTACTTTTTAAAGTCTGGTCTGAGTAAGAGAATAGGTTTTTAAAAGAAATCACCCAATGTATATGGGACATTTATTAAAAGTGTTTGAAGCTCAACGGGTATGAAATATCAACGAATGAAACAGGCCGTTAATGAGAAGTCAGATTAACATGATTTTTTTATTCAGACGCAGTGTAATGTAACTGCATTTGGAGAGGTAAATAATCCATTTTAGGTTGGTCACGTGAACACCAAAAAAATATTTACTGACCGCCCTAAAAGAATGGAAATAATCTGCCTTCCCATGAAAACATTTCTGCATGTGTATTGAATGTCGATGCTGGAAACGCCTGAACAGCTTTAAGTAGGACGCGGATGCAGTTGTCCATTGTGATTCTCATGAAACCTGTCAAGAAAAGTCATATTTTAACTCCAATACAATGTTTTTTTGTTAAATATATTAAATTAATGAAGCCTATATTTATGACCATCAATATTTTTTGTGTTGTGGCATTACTTTCAGGACACTTGAGCACATTTTACCCCCAATTCTAGTAGCACAACCAGACATTTACTTTTCCCATTGTATCCCAGGGAGCACTGCTGCTTGCACACTATGTCACGTCCTTTCAGATTTTTCACTTCTTTCCTCAGATGATCAACATTTCGTTTACTCCCTAAACTGTGCTCGTGTCATTCACTGGCCTCCCTGTATCATCCACAGCGATAATCACGTCAGTTCTTGCCGGGACAGCATGAGAGGTACATTCACATTCATTCATCAGTGTAGAGGTATGATAACTGTATTCACACAAGTTTTAATGAACTCAAATCTGTATCTTCTATACAAGTTATTAACAGCAATACATTAACAGTAAATTAAACAATTCACAAATTCACACTAACTCTGAATAAACAAAACAAATTACACTGAACTGAAAATATATCAAAAGGAAAATCTCATCTCACATTTAAGTGCATTACATGTACATACTCTGGCGGCTGTTACATGTTTAAATTTGTCTGATGCAGTGTTGATGTTGACAAGTTTGCATTAGAACGGTTGGTCAGTCATAAATCAAAATGTGCATAAAGCTTTGATTGTGTGTTGCATGTCAAGCTGTTCACCACAGTTTTATTTCACTCATGACTCATTTAATGATGGTTGATCAAGAAAATTCCTTTTTTTCCCGATTAATATCGGAGAAAATGAAAAGGCTGATAGTGCTGCTGTGATGTGTAAATACTTTATAATTTAAGTCATTTAAGTTTCATGTTGTGGTAATGAGAATATCATCATAACCATGTTTTTTTTTTTTTTGCATTGCAGAAATAAAAATTGAGGGTTAAAATAACATGAAATCATATCATGGAAATAATATCACAATGTAAAAACAATTAAATAAATCAAATAAAAGATTCTTCATTAATGCAAAATATAATTTCTTATGTTTCTTTTGATTTGAGTAAAATTGGACCAGGACATTTTCTTGACAGGTTTTGTGAGAATCACCCATTTAAACACTTCATTTGAGGAAGTATGTGCTGGACCACATAATGGTCTTTGAGATTGTGGCCAATAAACATAAGTGTTAGCTCTCCCATGTGTCACTTCCAAAAGGTTTATTCATATATATATATATATATAGAGAGAGAGAGAGAGAGAGAGAGAGAGAGAGAGAGAGATATGAAGGAAAAAGGTTTTTTTTTTTTAACATTTAATATAAATATTTTGTAATACATATAAAACATGCATCTTAGTCATTGGCCACCCCAAACTTCTCGGCACCAGCATCAGCAATTGTAAAATCCATATTGGTCGACCATGACAGCTAGTTTGGAAGACTATTTGAAAATGCAGCAAGTCTTTTAGACTAGTTTTTTACTTTTCAATAATCTCCCAGAAATAAAGAAAAAGTGCAAACCTTTGGTCCGTTTCGTCCACAAGGTGCCTTGCATGTGTAAGCAATTTGAAAAGGGGAGGAAACAAAAGCCAAAACAAGTATTTTGATCACCTGGTCTTTTGTCATGAAAACAATGATAAAAGGGCAAATACAAATTTCCATGACAAAAAATACCCCAAATAGACCAACATCTAGCCTACAGCGTTTTAAAACCTCCTGTCATTGTTCCAAGACTGCTCCATCCACGCATCACGTACCAGTCGACATCTCTGTTGGAAGCCTCCTCTAGAGCCACGGCCACCTCGGCTGAACCCTGCACTTCCACGCTGAGAGAAACCGGCTCGTCCTCGGGTAGCGGTGGAGCCGCGGCCTCTGGTCAGTGAAAGGCCCCGGACCCCTCTGTTGCCTCTTCCTCTCACGTGAGCTTGAAAGTCTTCGTAGCCATAGTACGGATCATCATATCCTCCTCTGTAGTTGTGATAGTCATAGCCGTAGTAATCATAATAATCTTCATAGCTGTAATAGTCTTGTGGATATGAATAACCTCGAGCGCCTCTGCCTCGTGCTCTTGTTGGAGGATGCATATGTGGTGGCCCGTAGTAATAATATTCATCATACCTGAAAGAATGACATTTACATGAAATATACAGCCTCACTGTAATGAGGAACAGTGGACACTAGTCAGGTTAATAGTGGCTAATGCATTTTTTTTCACAAACTGAGATGACGCATTTCCACCTTAAAAGAGTAGATCTAGCAAACTGTTTTAGATACATTTTTTAATGTTTTGTACCCTGGTATTATTTTAAAGTCAGCAATGCTGTGGGTTGGCGTCATCTCACTTCTGACTGCCGTTAACATTTTTTTACCCCCTCTTTTGGAAATGTGTGCACTCAGAAATGTAAAAGGTAACATTAATCTTATAACATTGTGTTGCTTTCAAACGTTCTTATCATTTGAAAGTAATCATGTGAATGTATATAAATCAACTTACAATTGCGTTTTAGCAGCTTGTCTCTGGGCCTTTCGCTCTTTCCTCTTCTGATCAGGCGGCTTTGCAAAGACAATTTCAATTGGTTCTCCTTCTAAATCTTTCCCGTGCATTTCAGCCAATGCCTATTGAAAAACATTTGGTTGAAAAATTGTGTATAAATTACTGACACCCTCTATGAAGATAAAGCAAGACGAGATAATGACCTTTACAGCCCCGTCTCTCTCCTCAAAATGGATGAAAGCGTAGTCTTTCAACTTCTTAACTCTTTCCAGTTTGCCAAACTGACAGAATGTCGTCTCTAGAAGTTCTTCAGTTACTGTGCTTGCAAGATTTCTGACAAAAAGGACTTTGACCTGAGAAATATCATGCGAAAACAACATATGAGAATCACTGCGACATAATTCAAGTGAATCTCATGAAAGCATGAAAATACAAAGTTTAATATGTATTAATAAAAAGTCTAATTTTGTAGGTATTTTGCACAGTGATATTTTCATGACAATTACATTTCCCCCCCAAAAGGATCTTTTCCTTAACGATAAAAAATTATATTATTCTTTTTTTTTTAAATGTACGTGAAGTTTTACTTTCAGTTTGTTACTAATTATTCTCAATGATGATTCTTGTTAGATTATCATTTTTTTTTTTATTTAAATCAGCTTGAATTAAACAGTAAAACAAACACTACAATGTTAAACACACAACATTATTAAAAACATGATAATTAAATCCAATAAATAAATATTTGCAGTGAAAGCCCACAAATAAATGAACTATAATAAATACATAATTCAAATAATGATAAATACAATGAATATAATTTAGATGCATTATTGATCGAAAAAAGGTCCGGCTCTTATTTTGAGGCTGCGGTGCCTTTGAGGTTTGTTGATGTGCTGACTGCCCCCTGCTGATGAGGCTCAAAAAAAAGTTACCAGTATTTCACACTTCAATTGCTCCTATTAGGACTGGGTAAATATAGCAATTTTCTGATGCACCGCAATCTTCATTCGAATGATCTTAAATCACAAGAATTATTTTTTTTTTACTATTTACGCAACGCTCTACAATGCTAGTAAAATCACTCACATGAGTGCTATGAGAATTACAATGTCTGTGATGAGACAATGGCTGGTAAGTGTTGAGATTTCACTCAGCAGTGATTGAGCAGCACAGTGAAGTTCAGCAGTGAGATCTCAGAGTAAAAGTGTGTTTTGACTCGTTCTGTGTAATGTGTGTTCAAAGATGAGATCCACGCAATCCATAGTCATTGAATAATGTCTATTAATTCTGTTCTTAACAGTCGGTTGATGATCAAAACAATAAAAATAAATATTTAATTCTAATCATGCGCAAAAGCCATTGAGTCCTTGCTCATTAATGAGCATTCATTTACAGAACTGTCAGTGTTGTTTACTGATTTTTTTGCACACGTTTTACAAATCAATGTAAATACTAATTAGTAGTATAAATTATGCATTTCACAATATATATGTCAAATATAATACATACAATATAATATCGTATTTAGGAATGGACATTTTAAAAAGGATAAAATGTGACCAAAATGATGAAAAACACCTAAAATACAATTTGTTACATTAATATTTTGGTAATGTACCTAGTTAAAGGGTCCCCTTTATAACAGCATTAGCTGGGAGGAAATGTCTTTCACATATAAGCAAAATGGACATTATAAAAGAAACATACCCATATTAATCAATATTGAATCAAATTTAACATTAAATCGACAACCCAGATAAATACTTCAGTTGGGGGAAAAAAAGTTTTTGCGTTACATTTTAGTGAGATATCTGCTTGACTGTAATGAAAATGTCACAATGCAAAAATGTAATAAAACGTTTTGGCCAAGAAGGCATATTACAAAAAAAAATAATAAGACTATTTATGCAATATATTAGATTTGGGGGTGAAATATGACCCACACGTTCTTATCAGGTTTTGTGACATTCAGACACAACATGCTACTCTTGCATTAAGTTACAGAGCCGACAACTTACCTTTGCCATGACCTCAGGGTCGGGGTCTTCTATGGGGTCAGCCCATTCTACAGTAACCACATTCCCCCAAACCTTCACTTTACCGCTCATTAACCTGCGGCGCGCCTGAGCTGCTGTTTTATGATCCTCGTACTCTAGGAAGCAGAAGCCTCGATTCTTCTTTTTGTCATCGGGCTGATGGTATAAGATGACATCATTCAAGCCCTCTGTTGGAAGTGAGGAAGGATAATTATTTACTCAGTCAAATCTATAATAGAACATTATAGTCCACATTTAATTCTTCAGTTCTACAGACAAAACTGTATCCACCACTAATTGGTTGGATGGTGAAAACTTGGCATGTCACACTAGAATGAAGTAAGAGCTGAATGAGAGTTTGCGGAGGACTACTCCCCTCCAGAAATACTGCCAGCACACAGAGGACATGAAGGCTGAAGGTAAAGTTCACCCTCCAGAACATCAACACTATATCTCAATAGTAAAATTTTCAAATCTTTCATTATTAGCCATTATTGCTGTAATTATTACAAACTATAGGCAAAACTTAAGGCTGCATTACCTACAACAGTAGCCTCAAATAATGCATAAATAGCTATTTATCCACTGGTAATCATTAACCAACAGCCTGTGCACCTGCGTAGTCCAGAGAAGTGAATTAGGAAAGTAATTGCTGCAAATTGTGACTTAAGAGATGCATGTATTTCAGATCAACATGAAGAGTTGATGAGGCCAACACTTACCAGTCACTTTGGTAAACTCCTCAACTATCTGGTCCTTAGTTTTGCTCTTGGGGATTGACCCCACAAAAAGACGATTATTGGCAACAGAGATGCACACACCAATGTGTTTACCCGGTCGAATTTCATTGTTGTTACACTGCAGAAAACATCACAAATAGAAATCAAATGACTGCACTGACTCGGATGAAGTGTGGTAAAAACTTCAACAACACAGAATGATGGTCACTTACGAGTTTGACTGCCTCCTGAGCAGCATCTTTAGTGCAGAAGGTGACAAAGGCATATCCTCTGTTGAGTCCACTGAGAGGGTCCATCATCAGACGGAGATCCCATATGGGTCCAGCTTTCTCAAACAGAGGCACCAGCTCATCCTCAAACAGATCTCTTGGGATTTTTCCCACAAAAATCTATGAACATTTTAACACTATTGTCAGAACAAGGTACAAAAAATGTCCCTGAAATTATTTAGCCTAGAAGGGATTTCTGACACCTTTATAGAGTAATACAGCAATAAATCAGTGATATGATAAACAAGCAGCAGTGCGTTTTGTGTGTCGCACTGACCTCTGTGCCAACGGTGGGCTGTACTCCTGCATGGGTAGAGCCCGGAGGAGGGCCACCATACTTCCTTTGACCAGTCGTGACATCAAGTGTATAACCAGTTCTGTCAAGCAAAGCCTGGCAAAGCAAAAGTTAAACATCGTTAGGTATCAACAAGCAGTCAATTGCTGCACCTAGCCAAAACCACTGACCAAGTTAAAAGGTGAGGAACACTAACTCCCTCTTCCAGACTTACTTTGATTTTGGCCTCATCTGGTCCTTTGGTGGAATCTGACACTTTGGTCCCCTGCTTCTCCCGCTGTCTGTATGTCTTCATTACGCCACACAGAAAGGCACTTTTATTCTGTTCAAAACAGAAATGACATGTGTGTTTATGTGCTCTACATGGGCATGTCACAGTGGGCTGAGAATAAACAAATCCATCCCTTGGATATATCCAAGAATACTACTGATTTTATTGTTCACCAATTGTTTTATCAAGATGTCTGCTTAATGTAAATCCCAACTCATTTGAATGTCTGCTTCAAGTAATTCTCAGCTATTATATTTACAAGTATCCATACAATGAAGATACAAAAGATAAAAGAACACATAAAACCTCAAAATGGATGTAATCATAGATTTGTCGGTCTCCTACATACTTGAACGTGTGAGAGGTCACTGTCTTTAAACTGCAGGAGAACTTGCAGCGCACCCTCTTCGTTGAACTCTTTAAGTGCTTCAATCGCTCGATCATCAAGATCACTGTGTGAAACGAGACCTGCAAGATACAGAAACATCCAAACAATCTGTTAGTAGAGTTCACTTTACTGATCAATACGGTTTTATAATCAGGTCTACTTCGCAGTACTTTTCTGAGCTCATGTCGTGTGTGATTTGACACAGTCGAGTGGAGCCATTCACTGCATCTCATGTAAACAACGCTTTATAATCGCTCATCATCTAATCACGACCAGCTGCTGTCATTGTCCTGCATGTTCACATTTGGCAGCACGCTTCCTCTGACACCAGACACCGAGAACGCACCAGAACTGTATTTTATTATACACATTACTTGCCTAATATATTTACCAATATTCACATGATTATCGGATCCTTAATAACAGATCTACCAATAAATGGTGCCACTTGGTGGGTCTGTACAGTTTAGCACCTAACAATGCCATTTCACCACTGCAATCATGTAGTGAGAATATGATGAATGTCTCACCTGCTATGTAAATTTCATCTAGTTTGACAGCAACTTTTCTCAGTAAGCCCGCGTCTAGCAGCGTCTGGAAGTGCTCTGAATGAGAAATTGCAGTCGAAGAATCCACCGGTTCATCCGTACCATTCCCATTTATATGCTCTGTGGCCATGTCTTTGTGATCTGTGCAGATATGAAGAGCCAAATTAATCCACCACAACTGGATCAAAGTTGAGTGATGTGAAGCCTGGGTTCTTGTCTTTATCACGGACAATAAAAATCACACTTCTGATTGAGGGTAGTTGACAGTGTAATTAATATGCTATATTCAGAAGAATCTTAAAACGTTTAGATTTTAACATTAATAATTGTGTTATTATGCATGTTTTCTTATTCATTGAGACTTAATGAAATATCAAATGAACTATTCATATACACCAGTGAACTGTGAGAAATGTCCAACCAAAAAACTAAATGAGTCAGTTGTTGACAAACTAGGTTGTTCAAGGTGATAAAAATGGACAAATCCTTTTTAAAATACTATATAAGACACGTGTCAAGATAGCAGAAATGTTATCTTTGTGTTCATGTCAGTTTCACCATTTGTTATAAACACATTTAGGCTACAGCATTTACTACATACAAAACTGACTGAAAGACTACACAAGTCATGTGGTGTAACAAAGTAAAACGTATTAAAAGGAATATTAGTTCAATATAAGTTCAGGTTTATCTACGGCATTTGTGGCATAATGTTGTTTACAACAAATGAATTTACACTCATCCCTCATCCCTGTGAATTTGTGAGGGTTTAAAGGCAGAAATGTGACGCTTCTAATTAAAAATAAATCACTTACATTAATTATTCTGTTAAAACTAGTGTATTATTTGAGCTGTAAAGTTGTTTAATTCATCATTTTTACAGTCATTTTATGGTTTGATGATATTATGACAAGGCAACAAAGTTGTGAAATTGGATATAACTTTACACAGATGCGGTTAGTAAGTGATTTTACAGTAAATTCATGATAATACACATTGTTCACATCTTCTGGCTAAACGTTTGAAACAGTATTTTAACACAAAATATTTACACCATTGACTTCCATTTTAAGTCTCACTGGAACACAGATTTTTGCTTTTTTTAAGACAAGGAGGAAAGGGTAGAAATCAACATTATGCCACAAATGCTGTTGATTAACCTTAAAGGGTTAGTTCACCCAAAAATTAAAATAAGCCATCCTAGTTGTATATGACTTTCTTCTTTCAGCCAAACACAATCGGAGTTATATTAAAAAATATCCAGTCTCTTCCAAGCTTTATAATGCACTCTCATGTAAGTTTATAATGAGAGTGAATGGTGCCTCCATCATTGAAGTAATCCATATGGCTCCCGGGGGTTCATAAAGGCCTTCTGAAGCGATGGGTTTTATTTAAAGAAAAATATCCATATTTATAATTTTATAAACTACAATCACTGGCTTCCGGTAATGGCCATCAGCACGTTCATGAGACAGTTGAGTTCCGGCGTATGACTTAAGCGTAACTTAAGCTCTGGTGTGAAGTGACGAATGTGGAAGCGCAGAGGATAGAGTGAGCAAGTGATTATAGTTTAGAAAGTTATAAATATGGATATTTTTCCAAAAACGCATTGTTTCACTTCAGAAGGCCTTTATTAACCCCCTGGAGCTGTATGGATTACTTCTATGATGGATGGATGCACTTTTTTGGCTTCAAAATCTAAGGTACCATTCACTCCCATTATAAAGCTTGGAAGAGCAGGATATTTTGAATATAACTGATTGTGTTTGGCTGAAAGAAGCAAGTCATACACACATAGGATGGCTTGACGGTGAGTAAATTATGGGATCATTTTAATTTTTGGGTGAACTAACCCTTTAACTTGTCTTGAACATGGAACAGTTGTTTAAAATACTGTCCTTGTACCTTAAATACACATATACACAAATTATTCATAAAAAAAGGACACATGTTTCAAGTTAAAAAATATTTTACAAATATTAGAAATTTTTGAGTCAAGACTATAAAGGTGTTACTCTATTTCACACAAATATGAAAATATTGATTTTTAAAGATCTGATAAAACAGTCTCGATGGTTTAAAGGGGTTTTTCTGTTTGTTTTTTTTTCACATATCAGAATTGCGATCTGCATTTTGGTAGCACCATCATATATATATATATATATATATATATATATATATATATATATATATATATACACACACACACACATATATATATATATACACACACACGATTCTGCACTACTCATGCAACATTTATTTTTTCAAGAATTACAGCTTTTAACGAGACTTTGTTATAAAATTACTTTGAACTCAATATTTGATGTTCATCATAAAAGAGGTGTATTCAAGTAATTGATTTGGGAATTACATTTTTGAATAATCTAAAAGTTGCAATTTTTTCTTCATTTAAAAAGTTTTCCTTCTAAAGAAAGAAATTGTAATTTTAAAACAGGTGTATAAGTCATGAGCACTCACATTAAAATGAAGACTCCGGTCATATCAGTCACATTATAAAAGCTGTTTTATTCTACATGGAGAGGGTCCGCACATTGGGGCTGCCATGTTAGAATCACACGACCAGCCGAATACTACTCGCTTAATCTTAGTAACCGTCCTGTTATTGGACACTTTCATTCATTGATTAAAGTAGCCTAATCATGACTGACTGTGAATTTCTACAATGTCATCTAAAACTGAAAACTATTGATTTTTAAATATGCTGCATCCAAACCGCTAGGTGTCAGTGTTAAGTCCAAGATGACATTAAAAAAAAGTTACAGAGTGCTAAAATAGCTCTTTTTTCTAAATAGAAAATATGCAATTATACATTCGTATAAATTAACATTAAATACTGATTTTGGGAGTATGTGTCAATTAATCTTCTAATTTACCATGAAAGCAGCAAAACTACCAACAAAATATCGAAATGTCTCAAGATTGCATCATTCCAGACAACAGCAAAAAGAAAAGGTACAATAAAAATCTGGATTTGGAGAAAGCCAACACACCCTTATAAAGTAAACTGACAGATATCAGATAGTAGTAACATGGTAATAAACAATTAGTCCCATTTGTACACAATTACAGCAACTTAACGTCTCATTTACCTTAAATTTAAATGTGCCAATATGTTTCGGCCATTAAAGAAATACTACAGCAGTCGGGCACCATTTACACATTAATTTACCATGGTATTTACATGGTACGTCAAGACTAACACAATACTTTTGTAAGGGCACAGCACCTCCGAGGCCTCCACGTGTTACCATGTCTGCATCATTTCCGCTTCTGCACGACTCACGAGCATGTGCTCTGAAACATGCTGTCTACATATAAAGTGCTTCAGTCTGAGAACAATTCATGCGTTACAACAGTGTAATTACACAATCTCCGAAACATTAATATATTATAATGCAAACATTAGTAGAACTGATTATTACATTCCGGTTTATAAGAGAGAATGTAGAAACGTATCCAAATGACCACATTCCTTGACAAATAATTATTTGTGCATGTTTTCGGCTTGTTTTACAAACTAACTTTTCTCCAAACGGGCTGTGTCCCTTTGTTGTGTCCGCGCACATTCACTAGGCCACAACACGAGCTACGTGGACAATCTGCGCTCCAATAATACCCCTTTAACTACCTCCGACGTGTCATTTAAGAACACCGGACACATTCACTACCTTCAAATGACACATTTACACTTTTAAAGCACACTTCCACCATGGTTGGACGTGTTAAGTGTGTTTGCATGATAACGTGTGTCAGTGTATTTGAGTTGAGGGAAGGAGGGGCAACATCGTGCTTGACTAGCCAGCAAACAGCACCCCACATCAACGCGTCACTATGCCAGTTTACCAGGGTAAATGCACAGAAAGTATACTAGTATAAGTGAATATGTGAAAATGTCCCTCGTGTCTGTGTGTGACGAGTGGAGCCGCGTGCCGCCACAGAGTCCATTTGCGAAAAGCCGGTGTGAGGCGTCCATTCACGCGCGACTTTTGTTTGGAAACAACCAAAGCATCAGTTCACCGTCAAACACAGCGAACTCTACGCTAATGAAATCTGAAGAGAGGGTTCTCATACCTGTCCGGTAATATCTCAGATTATGTTGGGATAAATCCAGAGGGAAACGAGCCGAAAGAGAATAAAGTGGCCAGATCCCGCCGTGTCTGCGCTCACACTCAAACAGGGCTGATGCAAAATGGCGGCGAAACTCATGCCGCGGGAGTTTTTTTCCGCTTCCGGTTGTACGGGGTTTCTCACACAGTTCTTGGAGGGCTTACGTTACACCGTCTGAAATATGTAACGAATACACAACGGAATGCTCATTCTATAGTGTACACTGCATACTATATCGATAAACTAGTATTAAAAATAGGGTTAAAACACTCACTTTTATAAAAGTATCATCACATGATGTAAACTTTATATATGTTGGCATGATTTTAGTGTGATAAAATCACTTACTAACTGCATCTGTGTTAAAGCTGCACTCAGTAACTTGTCTTAGTGTCATCTTTGACTTACACTGACACACAGTGGTTTGGATGCAGCATCATTTAAAATCAATAGTTTTCAGTTTCAGATGACATTGTAGAAATTCACAGTCAGTCATGATTAATTTAATCAATGAGTGAAAGTGTCAAATTACAGGACGGTTACTGAGATTAAAGCTGCTTTCATGTTCTATCGTAATTATCCTACTTTCCACTTCTGAAGTGGTAATTCCGAGTATGTCATGTTCAAGTTCTTTGTTGTCAGAAAGAACAGGAAACATGGAAGATGTCAGGTTCATGACAGCATGACAGTTGACAGCATAATACATATTATTCAGTTAGCTTGCTGACCATAATGACATTTTGGATTGAAACTGCAAGCATAAACAATTAGCTGTATTTAAAAAAAAAAAAAAAAACCTGTATCATTTTACATGCAAGTTCATGACAATAAAGGAAATTATTTGTTCTTTTTTAAATATTTTTTTCAACTCACATTTTTAAGAGGCTTAAATGCGATTAAAATAGTTGTAAATGGAATATAAAATAAAACATACACTTATGTGTGTGTGTGTGTGTGTATGTGTGTGTGTGTGTGTGAATATAGTGGCACCCCTTCCACCGTCCCAGTTTAACACTCAAAAAAATCCACTCACCTGGAGTCTTATGGAGTACTTTTATGCTGCCTTTATGTGTTTTTTGAAACTTCAAAGTTTTAGAACATGCGTCTGGACCTACAGATCTGAAATTTTCATCTGGCATGGCATGAGGGCGAGTAAGAGAATTTGTATTTTTGGGTGAACTGTTCTTTAAAAGCCCAGGACAAGGACTTGTAGATCAGTGACATGTATGGCCTCAGAGAATTTACTCAACTTTAATGTCCACTACGGAGTACAAAAATGAGTTGCTTGGTTACAGGAGGTTAAAGTACATTTATTTTAAGAGGAACAACGTGGGTTTATTATTTTGTTCTGTGAAATAAAATCAAACCCAGACTAATTATTCAGCCTCTGAACTCTAAAATGTAACACTATAAAAAGATAACATTTATATACATATACATAAATAATTGAATTGTTGTTATGCAAAGAATCATGTGCGTTCATAAGCTATATGCCGATAAATGTGAAATTATCACTTGTGTCATAAATTACATACATAAATATTTGCAGCAAATGCTTACTTGAAATTGATTCATACTTTTATTCTAATGTGTCACAATGCAGGCTGAAGCATTACATCTTACACTAAAAATGTTATGCTACTTGAAAGCATCAACAGCATATCACTTGTCTTCCAAAAGAGAAACATGACAGTTCCAGAATGATACGCCATCATATCAGTGAGTCATTTTTCTCCTGGTGGTGATGGGCAGTTGTTTGGGTGGTGGCGGTCTGCTCCTGATGTTCTGGCACATTGGGATGTGCCTCTCTGCCGGTCCTGGAGCAAACCTCCGGCCGCAGTGTGGGCAGGTCACATATTCAGAGTTCAGGACTGAAACGGACTGTGGCTCTTCACCTCGACCCTGCCGCATGGTCTGAATGAAGGCCTCATGTTTCTGACGCCAGTTATTCTTCTTCAGCTGTGGATATTAACAACACGATGAAAACACACAGACAGTAGAAGTGCAATGTAATAAAGTGAATAGTAACATTGCTAAACAAAATGATTTATCTCTTCAACATTTTCTACTTATGGGTAGTTGACAAAAGGATATGAACTTCTGTTTTTTTTTTCACCATCAAGTTTTTAGGTTACAATTTCTATGAATGTAAAAAGTGTATATTTTTAGATGCTTAAACTTGTCACTGTCTCTCTTAGGGTTTTCCACCAGCTTTAATCACCTTTCTTTGATTTACTGCATTTCACTTAAATAGTCCAGCTATAATTATTGCCTGAAGGCTCACTGACAGAACGTGCCATATCGAGCCAGTGATGCATTGTCACATCATACGTTTGTTGATCAAATGCATGTGTTTTAATATCCTGCAAAAAAAAAAACATTTCATTTCCTGTGATATTTTGAACAATGTTGTGAATTTTGCTGATGTCACCTTTGTAAAATGATGTAGCTGGCTAAAATAAATTAGGGTTTTGTTTTGTTTTTAGTTGAGAATGATTTGAGGTAGATTTGAAAGCATTAGTTAGAATGGCTATACATTATTCTGTAGTTGTATTAGTTGTTAATTCTCACAAAATGCTAATTTTATTCAGATCTTTTTTAAGTCAATAATTTCGTCTTGTCTTTTGCAACATGAAATGGGAAGTCTGAAATCATTTTCAACAGTACAATTAGGACGTTTTAAAACATTTCCACATGTTTGATATCATTTTTCTGTAGCATGTGCAAATCAATTCTCAATAAATCAACAAAAAGTTTAAAAAAATAAATAAATAAATAACAAATACAAATAAATAAACCAATTTCAGAAGCTGAGTATTTAATAAAATTATTTCAAATGTATTTAAACTTTACATGCCAACATTGCAGTGGCTGTAAAACAAATAATCATTAATCACCAAATTTGTTTAAAAATAAACAATTTATCTCATCATCAACACACACCAAACCTGCATTTTTATTAGACATTTTTCAGATTTATTTTGTGCCTATCCTTGATCTAAGGATAAATCATCAGATTTGGCATTTAATATAATAATTGTTTACATTTTCTAGTATGTCTAAATAAGATATTGGTACATGTTTCAGTAATTAAATCCTAGTTGCAGTATTGAGAATTATTCATAATTTATCGTAAAACCCAACTCAAAAACAATTAAAGACTCAAGCTACATTTTTCTCTGACAGATATAATTCATATAACAACCTCTCACACACAATAATATTAAAATACTTAAATTTAGTGATGGAACAATCTACCAAATCTGCTAATCTGTTGATATTTGGCCATACAGAAATTATCATATATTATATTATATTGGTAAAGGGATAAAAAAGCTCACGATACACCATTTACTTAATCGAAATGACACTCAGTTTAAAGTGTGCATGGATGTTAATACATATTCCTTTTCATAAATTTTGTTTATGCATAATTCCAGACGCAGCTCTCTTTTCAACCTGGTTAACAATATATTATATTATTAATTAATAATGCATTCATATTAGAACTAAACAGAAATAAACAGAAATCTAACGTATTATTTAGGCAAACTCTTGACTGACTGTTGATCTTCTGTGCACGTTCATGAGTCTGCACGCGAGCTTTAGAGCGCCTTGCACAAGATCAGCAGTAGTTGCGCAGCACATGGGCATTCAAGTGAAAACTCATTTTGTTTCGCATCGACAGGGCCACCAGTGATCAACAGAAATCATGGCTTGGGTATCTCAGCAAGTAAAGATGCTGACTATCACACCTGGAGTAGCGAGTTTGAATCCGGGGCGTGCTCAGTGAATCCAGCCAGGTCTCCTAGGCAACCAAATTGGCCCGGTTGCTAAGGAGGGTAGAGTCACATGGGGTAACCTCCTTGTGGTCGCTATAATGTGGTTCTCGCTCTCGGTGGGGCGTGCGGTGAGTTGTGTGTGAATGCCATGGAGAATACGCTCTACGTCTCCATGGTAACGCGCTCAACAAGTCACATGATAAGATGCGTGGATTGACGGTCTCAGAAGTGGAGGCAACTGATATTCGTCCTCCGCCACCCGGATTGAGTCATTACACCAACACGAGAACTTAGAGCGCATTGGGAATTCCAACATAGCTGCACACAAACCAGAGAACAGACATTACAAGCAAAGTCAAGTCTTTTTAAAATTACAAGTCTTTAAAAAAATTATATTTTTTGTCCTAAGCAGCTGCAATGAGCAATGGGACATTCTATCGATTGCTTGGTTTCTACATTTGGCATTGTGCCCGGTAACCCCGTCTGCTATGAACTGACCAAAATGCGATGCGTGTTGCAAGCGTGAGGCAATCATCTGTGTTCTGCGACTATGTTAGGGTCCATGAATGACCTTAATGCGAGTAAGGGCAGCCAGTGGGGTTTCTGGTGCCCCTATAGGGTAAGATGGTGCCCCCATAGGGAGTTGGTGCCCTAAGCAGACTGTGTAATATATGTACAGGGAGCGGCGGTACTGGTAGCTACCTTCAGCCTCCGCCATCACACTGTTTGATTGAGGACTCCTTTTCAAACAAATAAGGTTGGATATTAAAATGCATCTATTTTTTTACTACAAACTTATCAAACATGTTTTGTAAGTTCTGTTTACTGGTTTGTGTGCAGCTATGTTGTGTTTTTTGTTCTTAATATCGCTGTGGTCCTGTTGAAGAGAAACAAAACGAGTTTTCGCATAAACGCCCGACCTCACGAGCGGCAGCGTAACTAATGTTGCTCTAGTGCAAGGAGCTCTAAAGCTCATGTGCAGACTCATGAATGTGCACAGAAGATCAACCGTCGGTCAAGAGTTTTGCTTAAAAATACATTAGATTTCGGTTTGAACCCCAACAATGAATATAATTCTTGACAAGTTCTTACTTCTGGGCTCTTGCTCCTTCTGTTGGTCTTCATGAACTTCTCCAACTCTGTTCCTTTCGCTCTGTGCTGTGACATGTCAAAGATCTTGCGTTGAGGGCGTTTTCTCTCACACACCCTCATGTGTGTCTCCAATCTGTCTCGTGAGAAGTGTCGCTGGCACACACCACACATGACAAGATGGTGAGGAGCATCTTGGCTCTCGTCCAGACTGAGTTCTACCTGCTGAAGTCTGTTTCTTTCTCTTTGGCTCGGCTTTCTTTCTGGGATGGCACTCTTCCTTCTGCTTCCAGTGGCATCTTTTGATGGAGTTTGATACAAACCCTCTTTATTTTCCCTCCTCTCACCTTTGAGCTCATTTGTGAAATGCTCTTGCTCGAGGTGAGGTCTGTCCAGTCTCCTTGAGTTGTATGAAGCTGGTTTCCTCACGTTCCACAGGTCCTGCATGTCCCGTCTTCTGTCATATGTCTCCTTTACTTCTTCCACATTCCTCCAATCCCTCTTGTCCCGTGTATCCCATCCCATTGCTCTCTCGCTGACCATCTTCAGATTGGCCATCTCTGAGGAGGGCAGAGGTCGTCTCCTGCCTCTGCTCTCCGCCTGGCCACCATTCTCTCGCTCCCATTTCGCCCATCTTTCCATATCATCTCTGATTTCCCTCTTTTTATTCCCATATCTATCCTGCTCCACTGATTTCTCCTCCCAGTCACCATATCCGTCACTATAACATTTGTTTGCCTCCTTCTCTAAATATCTTGTATTTCTTTCGTCTCCCATTGCACTGTCCTGACGGCTTGACCGCTCTCTCTGGAGTCTCCTCACAGTCTCTTCCGCTTTGAAAATCTTCTGTTGCAGCATCATTTCCTTTGAGTGGATTTCTTTGGACAACCCCACGCGTTTCTCAGAAATTCTCGGTTCCTGGTGCTCATTTTTTAAATCAGTTCTCCTTGTTGATGTTTGATGATATGTTGAATTAAAAGCGTCTGGTTTCCTTACAAACTTCTCTTGTTGTCTAACATTCAGTCTGGGCAAACATGTGTAAAATCGCTCTCGATATTCAGAATTTGTGACATTGCTCAGGCTGTACGCTCTCTTGTGGAGGACTGGCTTCAGAGGAAACACTTTCTCCACTTCAGAAGCTCGTCGTGAAGGAACATATTCATTCGGCTCTTCCAGGAACATGTTGTCTGGATGTTGCCTCTCTCTCATGGAGCTCATCTGTTTCTCCTGGTCTTCTGGCATATCTGACTTGGAGTTGTAGCGAGTTCCCGATGGATTACGCTGTTGACTCATGTCCATTCTGCACAAGACTGGAAGTTTTGAAGATAGAGTCTCTTTTTCCCAAAGATTATGTGCGAGATGATGGTGCGGCACCATTTGCATGTTTATGCAGTAAATAGATCTAAGCTCCAGCAAGAGTTTAAAGTCTAATGCAAGTGTTTTAACCAGAGGTCCGTAGAAGTTTAGAGGGTTTAGGGGGTCTGTGGACCAAAAAATAGATAAAAAAATATTTAATCAGTGTATATTTAAAGGGGTCATGACATGAGGAATCAAGTTTTCCTTGATCTTTTAACATATAAGAGGCCATTCTACTATAAAACATACTGTAAGTTTGAGAACTCAAAACATCCTCCTCAATAAAAAAAAGAGCATTTATTTAAACTAAGCTGCACATTTTTTTGGGACATCACAAGGACCAATATGTTAGCAAAAGACCACCTCTACAGCAAGACATCAACGGCCACTTTTACAACGTTGGACCCATGGCCCCGCCCACTGTCAAACAGGTGAAGAGGAGAAAGATGAGCCTGCCGTAGGAGATTCATCTACACCAAAGGGGATGACAGGACACCTTCCAAAAAGTTTTTCTATATAAACGTGCACTAGACAAAATGCTTTGACTATTCTCATGCATCTCGCACGTCTTTTAAAAGATGCAATGTCGAGTTATAACTCTTAAAAGGAGACCCCCATTTAGCGTCTTGCTGTTTTTAATATAAATGCATCAGGCACGTGTTTTTGCTCCAATCTGCTTTATTTTAAATTGTTGGTCTATGTAAAAATGCAGTAAATGCACAGCTTTGATAGTTTTCATGAGTTTACGACAAAGTGCGCCAATCTTTAAAGACACATCTGTTCTGCTCTATTCAACTATTCATCCGCTGGCTGAGAGAACTGTATGCCATCCTGTATGTAAACAGACATGGGAGATGTGAGATGTCTTGCCTGTGAAGACCAGCATTTCTGCTTTGGCCTGTTGAAGCACCCCAACATCAGGAAAAGAGTAAATGAAACTAACAGTTTCTGATTGCGTCAGTGCAGGATTGTTTCACCGTTTATTGTATTACGTTTGTGTGTTCATAACATTTCAGTGTGGATTGTATGTGTTTTAGGCTCAAATTACAGCATGGATTACTTGTGAAACAGGCATAATACGATTCAAAAAAGGAACTGTTATTGAAGGATGGGGCAGTTAAAAACACTTGGACCCGAGCGAAAATGTTAGTAAACCGTTTCATTCATGAATATTTCAATTACCATTACAGTTTAATAGTTCAAGGCACTGCTGTGCTTGAGTGAACAGTTTAAGACATTTAGATAAAATGTGTTGCATGTGAATGTGTGAATCCTGAAAATAAGTTTAGTTTTATTGCAGAATTGGTTCATTTTCTTCCAACTGAGGTTCAAATATGGCTGTTTTTGAGGGGCTGCACGATATAAGCCAATCATAACAGAGACAGTTTGAGAGGGAAAGAGACAGGGTGGAAAATAATCATATATTATATTACACTAAATTATGACTAAATTACATTATCAGTGAACCTCAGGGAAGGTAAAATGAGTAAAAAAAGGAAAAATGTAATGCCATGAGCCCTTTAAAATTTTTTCAAAATGTGATTATTTTATCTATAGCATTTAATGTACAATTATTTTTTAATAAAATCTCCTTATATATATATATATATATACGTTTTTTTTTCATCTTCTGTATTTATGTACATAGAAAAAAGAAACAAACTGTAAAATATTTGTTTTTATAAAATCTCTTTAAAAAATATAGTAAACATATTTATATACAATACATATTGTTTCAAAATGTGATTATTATTTTTCTATAGCATTTATTTTATATAATTGTTTAGCCAAAAGAAACAACCAGTTTAAAAGTATCAATAAACATACATTTCTGTGATGAATCCAGGACATGGTGGTTAATTGATAAAATAGGTCAACTCTAGTTTACAAAATGTAACGTTTGTCATAATAAAAATTATTATAAAGTGTTAATGTCTCTTATTTTTACATTAGGATGTGTCTTTCTAAGCTGTTATTATTAGTATTTTTTATGGAAAAACATACAAACACATTATAGGCATACTGGGGGATCCAATTCAAATCTTCACATTGTCCAAAAATAACATTATAAACTAAACATGATAATAATTCTTCATAAGCAAAGCAAATATGCGTATCCTTAGAGTCACACAATATCACAATTAATTTGACTTTATTCTAATAGAAGAAATGTTTTAGTGGATTTCTTATTACTGGTCAAAGTAATCTCTAAAACAACTCAAAACAGGGTTTAATAGATATTACATTAGCTTGTTGTAAGTGAAAATGTTCAAAATATTCATTACATTTTAAAATTTGAGTAAATTATTCTTTATATTAGTCTAAAAAAACAGGATCATACTGCCATTCATGACAATTATTTTACGAAATGCATCAAATATACAAGAGAGAGCTGATTCCAGAAGTATTTACAGTCATAACAGCTGCTAATTAAAAGTATAACGATTTCAAAATCAGAGCACTGAGGTGAGATGTCCTCCTTATTTTATGCAAATATTTATGCAACACTTTAAAATCACTTTCCTGGCTCTGAAAAGTTTGATAAACCCTGCCCGAATAAAATATATATATTGTGAATTGAGCATCAAACTCACCAGATATGAGTGTTTTCTTTGAGTGTGAAATGAATATATCTCCAGTTGTGTTTACACTCGTTGCCTAGAAACAAGACCACGCAAGCTTACTGCATGTTTACTATTGGGTGCTTCCGTTTGACGTCATGCCGTAACCCGGGAGAATGACGCACTGCGATGACGTCACCGGTCGGCGCGCGTTGCCAATTGATGAGTGAAAAATCGAAGTCGAGAAGGTGGGTTTAATTTTTCACATTAGGCAAGGCAAATACAACAAATAAAGTCCAATAAACTCTTTTCGGATCAGATTTCAGAAACGAGAAAAGATTTATAATCACCTGACTGTCGGTACGTGATACAGTATGCTTTATGATGATATCAGGGTTCTTATGGTCACGGAAAACCCATTGATAAAAAATAATGATATTCCGGTTTCATGCGCTCATGTGAAGACGATAAAATAGGCTATTTATTCAATATTGTATTCATGACTTTTTTGTTTTGTTTATGTGGAATGTTTGATTATTCAAAAGAAATGAAAGAGTGAACTTGATGAGCACATGCCAGTTATCCACTGCTCAAAAACCCCCAAAGCTGTGAAAACAGTACTCTTATATTTAACCTTTGGGGCCTATTAAAATCCAAAAAGTTTAAACATGCAAAAGTAATTAATTCCTGATCTTATTATTAATGGATTTATGTGCTCCTATATTTTTTTTCAGCCGAAAGTGCGGAAACCCAATTGAAATTGTAGTTCTCCGGCTGACTAGCCATACGCATGGACTCGCCCCGATCGGCCCATGGGTGGCGCTGTAGTGGGGGAAAAAATGTTACATTTTGGGCCTTGACTCTTGAGCCATAATGCCTAGAAAACAAAATATTTTTTTCCTGTGATTCCCTTTGTCATGGCAGATATGTTGGAGTACTATCAAATGGTCGCTTCGCCCTTTCGTTTTTCCCCGCTATTTTTGATTGTTTGAAAAGATTAAAAATGAAATAGTTCTAAGCCGTTCACCCGATTGGAACCAAACCAGTGCAAAAAGATTCAACAGTGTCCCTTCATGAAAAGTTATCAAAGGAATTGTGAACTTTCGATTCATCAACGGTATGCCAAAACATACATAGTGGGCGTGGTCACTTTTACTAAAACGGTTATAACTCATGTGTGGGATGAGATATTATCACTAAATTTGGTAAACATATGCATGGAGTCATTCTGAAGTCAGGAAATTGCGCACCTCTGCCTCTTGGTGACGCTATAATAATCACAAATCTAAAAATGGCTCTGACAATGGAACCGTTGATCTGATCAACTTGAAATTTTGCATGCAGTATCTTTGTCCAAGGTGCCATCAAGGTCTTTGAGGACAGTCTTATATCTTGAAAAACATGGCCGCCTTTGACCAGGCAACTTTTAGCAGCTATTTGATAAGGTTATAAAAGGCCGATTGGAATGAAACTGGGGAGGCCTATTTGTCTCTTGGTCCAAGAGGTGTGCGCAAAATGTGAAAAAATTGGTCACTGGGAGGCGCTCTCATGTGTTTGATTCGTCTATATCGTATATGTTTCGTTTACCGCTGTGTTTCACTCAGACACGTTATTCATACCATATGATAGATCTCATTCTGAACAACTTTGTACCATTGGTTTGAATCAAATCATTTTAAATATTTGAGATTATTTAAACAATATATATTTTTAAAAGTAGACCTAGAATGTTTGCCAGATAGGAACCAATCCAGTGAAGAGAGATACTATGGCATCTCAATATAAATAATTCTAAAAAGTTTGAACATTCAATTCATCGTGTGCCAAAACTCACACTTATGAATGGGGTCATTCTGAGGACACTCACAAATTATTGTGCTCCTCTGCCTTTTGGTGGCATTATAGCAGCCAGGAATGTAAAAAATGGCATATCTCTGTGCTTCCTAGTCTGATGGTTCTGAAAATGAAAGCACTTTATCATTGTTTTAAGTGCTTAAGGTCTGTCTCATTAATACTGAATATCAGTTGCATATGTTCTTAAAGGATCTTAATAGCTTGAACCCTGTTAATTGTTATATTCTTTTTTTATTTTTATTTTTTAATGTTATTTGTATGTTTTATGCCGTCTTTGAATGATAAGTGTAATTATTGTAATATGTCATCATTAATAATAATAAAAAGATGATAATGACTGCTGTGTTATATTTGTATTTCAGGTGATCATGTCCTCTGAAGAACTGTTGTCTGTAGATTATGAGGTGTGTGGGAGGGTGCAGGGGGTGTTCTTTTGAAAATACACACAGGTAATGTACACTGCATCATGTGTAGGGGTTAGTTGTCACACTTTTTACTCAACTGAATATTCTTAGGGTAGATTTATTTTCAAAAGTGAATTTCTTTATAGAGCAAAAATACAGATATTGTCAATAAATTGGAACCTGCTGTTTATTGACACTGGTTTGAGAAGATGTATTATTTGAAATAGGAATTATTACCCAGAGTAAAAAAATAAATAAAAGCAATCTTCCACAACATATTTATAAACTGTATAAAACATATGGCTTTTAGCTAAATGAAAGTGATAAAATGATGATGAAACGCTAAGCAATATATGAAACAACAATATATATAAGGTAACCATTGTTTTGGCCAACAGAAATGTACTAAATAAATTGAATGAAATTACAACATTAAACACACCTGACATATGCCTGCCTCCTGAGAACACAGAAGAACCTTAAGGTTAAAATTTGCAATTGTACGTTTGACTCAACAGTCACTGAGATACAACCAATGTGACAACTAGCCCCTGTCTCCTCTACCTACATGGGAACACATTTTAAGCCTCAGTAGTGTACCAGGACTATGTCTAGTTCATTACTCCAGGTTTGTGTGTGTTGTATTTGCAGTCAGAGGGGAAGAAGCTGGGTCTGGTGGGATGGGTGCAGAACACTGATGCTGGGACGGTTCATGGGCAGCTCCAGGGTCCCGTCTCTAAAGTCCAACAGATGCAGCAGTGGCTTCAAACCACCGGCAGCCCGCAGTCACGAATTGCCAAAGCCGAGTACAAGAACGAGCGCACTGTTGACAAACTGGATTTTAAGGATTTCAATGTAGTTCGTTAATGAAAATAACCAATCAGTTATTATTTATTGCAATAGATATATGTATTATTATATTGCTTTCCAACTTATCTGTTACTGAAATAATTATCATTGGACGCCGCCTAGCAAAACTTGACCAAATGTAGATATGTGAATACAGACTTTTGTTTTACATGCAATAATTATTCAGTTTAATAATTGAAAGAACAAATATGTTTGGAAGTTCAAAATAACATATAAAAAATCCACTAAGCTGAAATATTTGTGGTGGTACGTGCCCCCTCAGTTTGAATGGGCACGACTCCTCTGTTAGCCAGTTAGATAATGTTACTATGGTGACATTTAAATAGTAAGAACTGAGCAATTTTTAATACATAAATGAAAACCAATTGTTTTAATTTAAAAGGCCTAAATATATATGTGCATGATTAATGGACAACACAAGTCCTATAATTTCTTAAGCTCAACTGCTTTGATTTTTCCCAGTTGTGTGATATTGAATTTTGGAAAATAAAATCAACACAACATATTTTTTTAATAATTACATTTGAAACCAAATATAAGCAAAAACACAACACATATCAAAAGAACTGAGATTGTGAACACTACTTACAGTATAAATGCTACATGTATTCATTAGAATGCTTCATAGATGAGAATAAGTGTGAAATTATGTCTTCACATTCAGTGACAAATCAACACATTATACTGTACACTCACCGGCCACTTTACACCTGTACATCTATTTATTCATGCGATTATCTAATCAGCCAATCATGTGGGAGGAGTGTAATTTATAAAATCATGCAGATAAGGGTCAAGGGCTTCAGTTAAGGTTCACATCAACCATCAGAATGGGGATAAAATGTGATCTCGGTGATTTGGACCGTGGTATGATTGTTGGTGCCAGACGGGCTAGTTTAGTATTTCTGGGATTTTCACACACAACAGTATGGGTAAGGGGTCGGCAACCTTTATGACATGGAGCACCAATTTTTTATTTTCCTGGTCAGTGTCTGTACTGTACAGGAAACTGAGGCTGCAGTGGGCATAGGCTCACCAAAACTGGACAGTAGACGATTGGAAAAACATTGCCTGGTCTGACAAATCTGAATTTCTGATGAGGTACACAAATGGTAGGCCCACTACAGCCTCAGTTTTCTGTTCTTGACTGACAGAAGTGGAACCCAACATGGTCTTCTGCCGTTGTAGCCCATCCGCCTCAAGGATCGACATGTTGTGCATTCTGAGATGCTATTCTGCTCATCACAATTGTGCAGAGCTGTTATCTGAGTTACTGTAGACTTTCTGTCAGCTAGAACCAGTCTGGCCATTCTTTGTTGTTCTCTCTCATTTACACAGCCTTTCTGTCTGTTGAACTGCCACTCACTGGATGTTATTTGATCCATTCTCTTTACACTCTAGAGCAGGTGTCGGCAACCTTTTTGACGTGAAGTGCAATTTTTTATTTTCCTGGTCAATGGCTGTGCAGATTCGTGCTCTACAACATCAGGGAAATCAGACCTTTTCTGTCTGAAAATGCTTCACAGCTTCTGGTCCAATTTCTGGTCATTTCAAGACTGGACTACTGCAATTCTCTGTTGGCTGGCCTCCCAGCTAACATAATTAACCCACTGCAGATGGTCCAGAATGCAGCAGCAAGTCTGATTTCAATCAGCCAAAAAGGGCTCATGTCATATTGAACTTAACCTGCACTTACTGTACACACACACACACACACACACACACACACAAAACAATCATAATACTTCTGTCTCTTTCTTCTGCGCTAGCACCTACACTACTCCAGCCACCTTGAGAGTTTGGCAGTACAACACTATAGATGTTGTTGAACTTTGTATGACGAGTTGCTTGCTATGTTCCTCATTTTTAAATTGCTTTGGATAAAAGCGTCTGCTATATGACTAAATGTAAATGCCATGGTTAAAATCACTGCGATCAAATTTTTTCCCCATTCTGATGTGAACATTAACTGAAGCTCCTGACCCTTATCTGAATGATTTTATACATTACACTGCTGCCACATGATTGGCTGATTAGATAATCTCATGAATATGTAGATGTAACTCAAATTCTCTTAAAGGAATATTCCATGTTCAATACTAGTCCAGCTCAATCGACAGTATATGTGGTATAATATCCAATACCACTAAAATCCGCTCATCCCTCCTTTTCTTTAAAAATAAAAAAGGAAAAATCGAGGTTACAGTGAGATACTTACAATGAAAGTGAATGGGGCCAATCCGTAAACGTTAAAATACTCACCGTTTCAAAAATATAGGCACAAGACATAAACAATATGTGCGTTAACATGATTTTATTGTGATTAAATCACATAGTAACCGCATCTGTATAAAGTTATCTCAAATTTTACCACTTTGTTGCCATAGCGATGTAAACACAGAATACCCTGAAACCCTAAAACGACCATAAAAATTACAATTTAAACAACTCTACAGCTCAAATAATACACAAGTTTAAACAGAAGAATTAATGTGCTTTTATAAAATTTCTTTCTTTAAACCCTCCAAAAATTGGCCCCAAATGTGACTGTAAACACAATCTTTTTTTAAATAAATGGAGGGATGAGTCTAAATATTTATGCCACAAATGCTGATGATTGAGCTTAACTTGTATTGAACCTGAAATATTATTTTATTGCGACAACAAAACGAAGTGTGTCACTTGAGGACTGGACCACATTTAGTCTGTTTCTCATCTAAAGGAAATTTAATTCACATTTTGGCTGGAGGAACATGATGATGTGGCATGTTGGCCAAAAAAACATACCTTTCCATAATTTTTTGCTACGCCATGTTTCATGTCTATATTGACCAGCTCGCCTGGTGTTCTCCCAACTCCAAGACTCCAGAATGAATGGACGTATTGTGAGGGAGCCAAACATTCCAAGAAATTTGAGATCCCACCCCCTGCTTCATTCCAAACGCCTAGCTCAGCTGCTTACCTTCGACAGGAGCTTTTTTAAGGCCCACATGGATCCATTCACCAACTGTGAGACCATGTGATAAAAAAATTAGTACAAATGAAATTACAAAAACATGTCCTTTGTGAAGGCATAGATCATAATATTATGGACACAACTTTTTGGTTTGAACAGAATCCAGCTCTTTTCCAAAATCAACACTATAAAATAGCTCTTTGGCTGAAATCGATTCATTTGTGGACAGTGTTTCCAAGTGTTTGAAAAGAGTTTTCTTAATTTAGACTATGTAATCTAAACACAAACACTTTGAGGAGAAAGTACCTAGTAAATTTGGGTAAACCCAACAAAATTAGACATGTCAGTGTAACTCAAATAAATCACTTTGATTTCTTTATGAACTAACTAGTGAGTGCTAACATGCTAATTACCTGCTGGTTGGAAGCACTACACAGTGTAGTTTAGTGACTAATATGGTTAGCACAGCATGTACTCAACGAAGCGAGCAATCGATTTCATTTGCACCATGTACCTTTCCTCATCGTTAGCTCAAGCTCCACTTTTCACCATAGTGGTAACCCCCAAAACGTCTAAATCACAACATACAAAACATTAAACACTAACAAGAATCCCCTTTATATTCATCTTGCACAAAAACACATAAAATAACACTAAATTAACACCACAAAAATATGAATGTAATCCCAACTCAAATGGATTTAATAAACTTCCATTTCATAAATTTAAATGGATGTAACACAATGAAATTAACATTGAGGCAAGTTGTGTCAAAATGTTCTAGAATTGTGATTATTTTAATTAAGTAAACTGAACATGTAGCAAAATCCTTTTTCTAAAGGAAGGCATTATACTCAGTGATAATATTTATTCAAGATGGCGGACGAGCCAAGATTATGAATATACGTACAATTCAATACCCAAATATATTGATGAAGAAATTCTATCTTATTAAAATAGGCTGTTATAGCAAATATTTTTGTATACTCCAATTGCTTATTGACATGTCTTACTATTAGTTTGGCATCACCCTTTAGACGGGTGTAGCAATCATTTTAAAAGAGTGTGTGTGTGTGTGTGTGTGTGGGGGCAGTATTAATATATTGTATTGTATATTAATATATAAGTATGATAGAAGGATTATATTAATATATACCTGGTATTTACTTTTAATATTTGTAGTATTTTAAAGATTCAAGAATTGCTAAATAATTGCAAAATTACAC
This sequence comes from Xyrauchen texanus, assembly GCF_025860055.1. Taxonomy (NCBI): domain Eukaryota; kingdom Metazoa; phylum Chordata; class Actinopteri; order Cypriniformes; family Catostomidae; genus Xyrauchen; species Xyrauchen texanus. The sequence goes on along the minus strand of NC_068291.1, from coordinate 2,598,573 downwards.
AAAATTTGCTGCAAAACTAAAGGGCCTCTTGTGGAGCACTTGCTTCTGTTTCACATGTGACAATAAAAGACGGAGCACAAGCTGGTCCTGAATAAATTATTTCATCAATTACAATAATGACAATTTTGCATGTGCATTTTTTCATTGTGGTATTTAAATGTATCCAAGTGGCTGGAGTGTCTTGACTACGTTCATCAAAATTCATTCAGATTTAATGATTCAGTGACCATGTCTGGTGATGCCAAAAGGTGACAAATAAGTATCTTGTGTGAAATGAGTTAGTCACTGAATCAATGATCAAAAGAACATTTTAATCCTTTAAAACAGATCTATCATCTGCTTAAATTGGCAAAAACAGCCGAGCAAACAATTACCTCACAAACGTACAGGGTTGTGAGGGTTACTTTTGAAATGTATTCCACTACAGATTACAGAATACATGCTATAAAACGTCATTTGTAATGTATTCCATTAGATTACTCAAGGTCAGTAATGTATTCTAAATATTTTGGATTACTTCTTCAGCACTTGTAGATTTTTTCACTTGTTTTGACTATAAAAACTCAAAATATACATGATAAAAATACATTCTCTGAAAAACCCAAATATCTGATGCAGTGTTGCTTCTAAAACAAGATCAATCTAATTTTCTGATATTTTTACAGGAAAGCAAGACAAATATTAGGGCATATTATCAAGAATAAGTTTTTGTCCTAATATCAAAGGTCTTATTAGAAAAAAGAAATTATGATCCAACATGAATTTTCTTGAGAAATAAATATGATGGTGTCTGGTAACATGTGCGTGTAAAATGGCTAGAAATAGTATTTTAGCTTAGCGTAAAGCTGACTGCTCGTGCTTGCCCTTTTGTCTAAAAGTATTTTGTTTAGTCCCCTTAGATAGTATACACTTAGAGAAACATTATTTCTACCCAGAGGTAATGACCACTAAATTTACAAAGATAGACCAACAATACCTATGTTAAAATAGCTTTATATAATCATGCCAATGATGCACACTTAGCTAGAAAATATTACAATAACCAGAGGTTTAGACTTCACCCTATTTAGGCTTGGTTGAAAACTTCACATTGTCCTAAATGGAAATTCCATATCGAGCCTGTATACTCGAAGTACACTTGAACTAATGCCAATTTGTTAATCAGAGCTCTAAAGTCTCAGTCGGTGTGCTCCATGCTCCACTCAGAACTGAACTTTAGTCTGCTACTAACCTGGTCCTAGATTTGTGGAAACATGGATTTAACGTAATCTATTAAGGACAATGATTTCAAGTAAATCAGAATAAACTCAAATGTAACAATTTATTTACCAGGTAAAATAATACATTTGTCAGTTCCAATTAGACAATAGTAGGAATACAGTATCTGATAGAATACAGTATTTTACTAAGTTCTTTAATCTTACTTGTGATTTGACTTTGATGAAAGGGAATGAGACCATTCTACCAGTTGCACTGAGACCTCTTGAATGATACCAAACATGTATGATCAGAAAACCTTTTACATTACAGAACAGGATAAGTCATAACTTAGATTGTGATGACCCTAAATTGACCTGAGGTGAGAGAGGGAGTAGATTTGGGTGAGATTTGTGTTTTATGGTCCTTAATCAGTAGGGTGTGTTGTCTCAGGTGGAGTTGCTTTTCTGTGTGAGAGTTTTATGATGTTGGCTCTCACAGAGCCTTTTGGGTGTAGACATCCTGGTGCCAGCCTTACAGAGACACTTCCTGTTTCCCATTTTTCGCCATTAATTTAATGCCTCGGCATGGAAACACCGTTCGATATATCAAAATCTGTTCACAATTTAGCATCTTCAATGTCTTGGCATAATGTTGTCTCATGAATCACCTAGGAGGAGTATTTGAAAGTTTAAAAAAAGATTTTAAAAATCCAAAATGGCCGACTTCGTGTTGAGTAGACCTAATGACTATAATTATGAAAGTTGTCTGGCTTGATGAGAACTATATGTACCAATTTTGGTGACTATAGGTGAAAATGGGGGTGCTAAAGAGGCAGCATTACACCCCCATTTGAAGGGGGCGCTATAGAGCCTCCCTACATGCCCATGTGTGAACTTTTGGCCAGACCTAATGGCCAATGACTCTGATGTGTGTGTGCAAAATTTCAAGTAATTTTAAGCATACCAAATGCCTAAAAAATACCCAAATATAGGAAGAAATTAATAATAAAAATTAATGCATTGCCATGCCTACAATATTTAAGATATCAAATATCCCTTTACAATTTTACATCAGCAGTGTCTTGACATTATTCTAAAGAATTTTGAAGCAATTCATGTAAACATAAGAGGGCTATTTCAAAGTCTGTTAAAAGTGCCATACTTCCTGCTTCCAGTTGAATGAAATTGACTGGAATTTATCGCCTCTGCTAGTGACATCATCAGGATGCGCCAAAACCAGGGGCTGTAAATAGATGCGCCACAGGTGCATTTTCAGGTATTTTTGTCTCAAGAGCAGTCCTGGGGCAACCTCAGTGTGGAAATGATGCACAGCATCTCGTTCCGATTTTTCAGGGAACAAGGGTTACAGTTAAGTAACCCAAGATGTTCCCTATCAAAAGCTACACTTTGATGCTGCGCTTGATTTAGCACTTTGGGTAACGAGTATACACACGCTGCCGCACTACAGATGTCTGGACCCCTTACGGTTGTGTAGTTTGTGCTCACAAGAACGCGAGAGGTCTCAGACATGAGCTTGTGAGGTTGACTCAAGGACGGAAAAGCCCGGAGTGGCATGAACATCCAAACTATAAAATCTTATGAATGTATGTGGAGAGGACCAGCCTGCCGCATTACAAACATGCTGTAGAGGGACACCTCCATTCAAAGCTTTAGAGGAAGCGACCCCCCTGGTAGAATGAGCCCTGATACCTACTGGCAAATCTTGACCATGCGCCTCATAGGCCAGGACAACAGCATCCCTCACCCAATGTGACATTGTTTGTTTGGTGGCGGCCACCCCCCTGTTACGGCCCCCATGACAAACGAATAGTTGCCCAGACTTACACCACTGGCTAGTGTGGTGGACGTAAGCCTGAAGGGCAAGGACTGGACACAATCTGTGAAATTTCTCCTGATCCGGCGTTGTAAATGGCGGAGGCCTCAAAAGTGACCGGATATACGGTCGAGAAAGGAACCTTAGGCAGGTAGTCAGGATGAGGATGCAATATTGCTTTCGCCATTCTTGGGGCAAAGTCTAAGCAGGATGGCAAGACAGACAGAGCCTGCAAATCCCCAATACTTCTTAAAGAAGTAATAGCCATAAGAAAACCATCTTAGAGTCAGACATTTGTAAAACGCTGACTCTAGAAGTTCAAAGGTTCAAAGGGGGTCTAAACCAGACCCTCAAGGACTATAGCTAAATCCTATAAAGGGATCCTGGTTCTAATGGGAGGCCTCAGTCGCATTGCCTCATGAACAAAAGTGAGCAAGCAAAGGATGTTTCCCCAGTGGTACCCCGCCAATCAAGCATGGCTAGCCGACAGAGCGGCCACATAAACCCTGAGAGTGGTGGGGCATTCTGAAGTCCACAGCTGAAGCAAGCTGGCAGTTATCTGGATCTGCATTACGTGCAGTGCAACACTTTTCAAAGACACCCCATTTATTGCATAACTTTTCCAAGTGGAAGGAGCCCTAGCACTGAGAATGGTCTCGATAATTTCAGGTGAAAGCCCAGTGTCCCTCAGTTGGTACCCTTCAGGGGCCAAACATGAAGGTTCCACAACTCGGGCAGGGGATGAAATATCGTCCCCTGCGCCTGAGACAGAAGGTCTCTCCTGTCCGGAATCGCATAAGGCGAGCCGTCGAGGAGAGATATTATCTCCGAAAACCATACCCTGTTCGGCCAACATGGCGCTATCAGTAAGAGGCAAGACCCTTGCTCGCAAACTCTGGCCAGAACTCCTGGGAGCAGAGAAACCAGAGAAAACGCATACAGGTGCATTTTGGGCCATGTATGTGCCATCGCGTCCAGAACAAGGGGGGCTGGGTGACTCAGGGAGAAGTAGAGGGGACATTGCGCTGTCTGTTGGGAGGCGAAGAGGTCCACTTCTGCCTTGTAAAATCTTAACCAGATTTGTTTCACTACCTCGGGTTGGAGTTTCCACTCCCCCGTCGGTATTTTCTGTCTGGACAGTAAATCCGCTCCCACATTCAGGCATCCAGGGATGTAAACTGCTCTGATTGACAGGAGCTTGCCCTGGGCCCAAAGGAGAATCTGCCATCCCAGTCTGTTTAGCTGGCATGACCATAGACCTCCTTGATGGTTTAGGTAATAGACTGCCACTGTGTTGTCCACCCGCACCAGGACATGACAGCCTCTCAAATGCTGGAGGAAGTATTTCAGGGCCAGAAATACAGCCATCAACTGTGCCAGTCAAGCTAATGATCCTCACATTCCCTTTGAGCTGGACGATTACTTAAGACCGCTCCCCAGCCCGACAGGAAGGCATCTGTCGTTAACAATCTGCGATGGCAAGACGCACCTAGAGTGGGACCAAAGGTGAGAAACCGGGTTCTGAACCACATAGAGAGGGTACGTAGCCTGTGGTGTGTAACCCTTATCTGCCTTAGGGTACTGGCCCTTGGATGAAATCCCCTGGCTTTGAGCCACAACTGAAACGGTCTCATGAGCAGAAGGCCCAAAGGAATCACAGAGGACGCAGATGCCATGAGACCTAGTATTCGTTGATACTGAAGAACAGTGCAACCTTGGCCTAGCCTGACTTTGCTCACGGTGTTCTGAATGGTCTCGATTTGAGCGGGAGACAATTGTGCCCGCATCACGATCGATACAATCCCCAGATACATAGTTCTCTGAGTAGGAGAGAGAGAGAACCCTTTTCTTGTCGTTGTTTCAAACCCACAGAAACCAGACGAGCTAAAAAGATATTCCTGTGCTGTAATGCCAGTTCTTGTGACTTTGCTAGTATCAGCCAGTCATCTATATAATTCAGAATGCGGATGCCCTGGAGTCGCAGAGGAGCCAGTGCTGCATCCATGCACTTCGTGAATGTGCAGGGTGATAAGGCTGGGCCGAATGGAAGAACTCAATATTGGAAAGCTTCACCCCGAAAGCGAACCTCGGGAACTTGCTGTGTTGTGGCAGAATTTCTCATATGCATCCATGAGATCGATCGTGACCAACCAGTCGTGATGTTGGATTTGAGACACAACTGTCTTGACAGTTAGCATCTTGAACTTGAGCGCCTTGACTGAGCGATTCAAGCCTCAAAGGTATAAAATGTCTTCTTGGGAACCAGGAAGTATCTGCTGTAGTAACCTGACTTTCTCTCTGGAAGAGGAACATGTTCTATGGCCCCTTTGACCAAGTTCTTTCAACAGAAGATGTGCTTGTTCCGGTTTCACGGAAGTGGGAACCATGCTGTTGAAACATGCCCTTCGAAAGAATTGGAAGAGATGGACTCAAGATGGCGCCGAGTATGGCTGCTGCGTTGCGAGCTCCGTTACAACACTGCGGTTTATTGTTTGTTTTGTTTACAGTTCTTTGTTTTTTTGTCTTGGATGTTGTCTGCCTTATTGTTTACCACAGACAAACGCTTTTGGACATTAGTTCTACAATCACACATCGAAAACCGGACTTCAAATTCTAATGCCGTCCGCTGAACCCCTGTCTGTGCTGCTCGATGCGCAGAAGGAAAGGAACGGCGGCGTTCTCATCAGGTAAGGCGTCGTGCAAATCGACCCCGCTACCCAGTATACTACTGGCAAATGTTCAGTCTCTGGACAACAAACTCTGCGAGCTGAGGCGCGGATCTCTTTCCAACGAGAGACGAGGGACTGCTGCGTTATGTGCCTTACAGAAACCTGGCTGTCTACGGAGATTCCAGACTCGGCCATCGAAATCACGGGCTTTTCCGTGCACCGGCGGACAGAGCGAAAGACCTCTCTGGTAAAAGCAGAGGTGGTGGTGTATGTTTTATGATCAACAAATCATGGTGTGATCAGAGGAACGTACATTTCATCAAGTCTTTTGCTCTCCTGATCTGGAATATCTCATGCTTCTGTGTCGACCATTCTGGCTGCCGAGGGAATTCACAGCGGTTATCATCACAGCTGTGTACATCCCCCATAAGCCGACACAGACCGGGCACTCAGGGAACTGTATGGGTGTATAAGTGAGCAGGAAACCGCGCACCCTGAGGCTGCGTTCATTGTTGCCGGGGACTTTAACAAAGCCAACTTCAAAGCAATACGCCCCAAAATACCACCAACACATAAAGTTCAACACCGCGAGGGACCGGGTTTTGGATCATTGTTACTCTCCCTTCGGGAAGGCTACAAATCCCTCCCCGCCCCCCATTTGGCAAATCGGACCATTCTTCCGTTCTGCTTCTGCCCGCTTACAGGCAGAAACTGAAACAGGAAGCACCCACCCTCAGAACGATCCAGTGCTGGTGGGACCAATCAGACTCTGCGCTACAAGACTGTTTTGATCGCAGCGGACTGGGAGATGTTCGGTCCGCCTCTGATGACGACATCGAGGTTTACGCTGACAGCGTAGCGTGTTTCATCAGGAAGTGCGTAGAGGGCGTTGTTCCGACCAAAACTATACTGGATATACCCCAACCAGAAACCATGGGTTACCGGCGATGTTAGCGCGGCACTCACTGCAGCGGACCTCCGCTTTAATTCTCCTAACACGGAGGGCGTAAACAAGCCAGTTATGCCCTCCGTAACACTATCAGTGCAGCTAAGCGCCAGTACAGGCACAAGCTTGAAGGCCAGTTCAACACCACTGACTCCAGAAGTATGTGGCAGGGAATTAACACAATCACGGACTACAAGCGGAATAAAGTCTCCGCCATGAACACGCTGCATCTCTCCCGGACGAACTTAATACATTTTATGCTCGTTTTGAGGACAGTAACACCGCCCTCGCGGAGAGAGCACTCGCTGCTGGCGCTACAGAGGTTGATTCACTCTCCGTCTCTGTTGTGGATGTAACCCGATCATTCCGACGGGTGAACATCCGTAAAGCCGCGAGTCCAGGCGGCATTCGGGCAGCGTCATCAGAGCGTCTTGCGAATCAACTGGCTGGTGTTTTTACGGACATTTTCAATCTGTCCCTCTCCCTGTCTGTAGTCCCCACATGCTTCAAAACATCAACCATTGTGCCTGTACCGAAGCAAGCTATAATCACATGCTTAAATGACTGGCGTCCTGTTGCTCTGACCCCCATCATCAGCAAATGCTTCGAGAGGTTAATCAGAGATCACATCTGCTCTGTTCTGCCCCCTCTTTGGACCCATTGCAGTTTGCCTACCGCAACAACCGCTCCACTGATGATGCCATTGCATCTACAATACACACTGCTCTCTCCCACCTGGAAAAAAGGAACACATATGTGAGAATGCTGTTTGTAGACTACAGCTCAGCATTCAACACCATAGTGCCCTCCAAGCTTGATGAGAAACTCCGGGCTCTGGGCTTAAACAGCTCGCTGTGCAGCTGGATCCTGGATTTCCTGTCAGGCAGACGTCAGGTGGTTAGAATGGGCAGCAACACCTCCTCATCACTGACCCTCAACACTGGAGCCCCGCAGAGCTGTGTTCTCAGCCCACTCCTGTATTCCCTGTACACACATGACTGTGTGGCAACACATAGCTCCAATGCCATCATTAAGTTTGCTGGCGATCACGACGGTGGTAGGTCTGATCACTGACAATGATGAAAGAGCCTACAGAGAGGAGGTGCACACTCTGACACGCTGGTGTCAGGAGCACAACCTCTCCCTCAGCGTCAGTAAAACCAAGGAGCTTGTTGTGGACTTCAGGAAGAAAGGCGGAGAACACAGCCCCATCACCATCAATGGAGCACCGGTGGAGAGAGTCAGCAGCTTCAAGTTCCTCGGTGTCCACATTACTGAGGAACTCACATGAGTCCGTCCACACTGAGGCCGTTGTGAAGAAGGCTCACCAGCGCCTCTTCTTCCTGAGGCGGCTGAGGAAGTTTGGAATGAACCACCACATCCTCACACGGTTCTACACCAGCACTGTAGAGAGCATCCTGACTGGCTGCATCACCGCCTGGTACGGCAATAGCACCGCGTACAACTGCAAAGCCCTGCAAGGGTGGTGCGAACTGCCAGGAACATCATCGGAGGTGAGCTTCCCTCCCTCCAGGACATATACACCAGGCGGTGTGTGAAAAAGCTCGGAGGATCATCAGAGACTCCAGTCACCCAAGTCATGGGCTGTTCTCACTGCTACCATCAGGCAGGCGGTATCGCAGCATCAGGACCCGCACCAGCCGACTACATGATAGCTTTTTCCCCAAGCAATCAGACTGTTGAACTCTTGATCTATCAGGATCAATAATTAGCACTGCACTTTATTAATCTATAATCTCACACTGGACTGTCAACATATTCTCCTCAATACAACTGCTATATATATATATACACATATATATTTCATATACTCCCACTTATTGTATTGTATTGTATATTCTGTTCTATATTCTGCATTGTATATAATTATTGTGTTGTGTAAGTATGTGTACATCTGATTTGTAAATTGTTTTGTGTAAGTATGTGTACATTTGATATGTAAATTGTTTTGTGTAAGTATGTTGTTTACTGTAATAGGTATATGTCTCGTCACTGTCATGACTGCTATGTTGCTCGGAACTGCACACAAGAATTTCACCTACTGTTGCACTTGTGTACATGGTAGTGTGACAATAAAGTGATTTGATTTGATTTGATTTGATTTGATTTGATTTTGATTTGATTTGATTTGATTTGATTTTGATTTGAATGGACCTCGTCGGGCCATTAGAACGGACGGCACGCGGACATCGCTTTGTGATAGTCCTGATGGATTACGCAACGCGATATCCGGAAGCAGTGCCTTTGAGCAACATCTCAGCACATAGTGTTGCAGGGGCACTCTTCAAGATAATCTCCCGGGTGGGGGTTCCGAAAGAAATCCTCACCGACCAAGGCACTACTTTTATGTCACGAACACTTCGCGAACTTTACGAACTCTTGGGCATTAAGTCGATTCGCACTAGCGTGTACCATCCTCAGACAGATGGACTGGTGGAACGATTTAATAAGACGCTCAAAAATATGATTCGTAGAATTGCGTACCTAAGACGCTAGGAATTGGGATAAGTGGCTGGACCCTCTGTTATTCGCGAGTACGAGAGGTCCCGCAAGCCTCCATGGGGTTCTCCCCATTTGAGCTGCTGTACGGGCGACGCCACGCGGGGTCCTCGACGTCATCCGCGAGCTTGGGAGGAGGGACTTTCTAAAAATGAAATTCAATACGTTCTTGATCTTAGAGCAAAACTCCACACACTGGGGAAATTAACACAGGAGAATTTGCTCCAGGCTCAAGAACGCCAACGCCGGCTGTATGACAGGGGTGCTCAGCTACGGGAATTTGCACCGGAGATAAAGTGCTTGTATTACTCCCAACATCGAGCTCTAAATTACTCGCCAAGTGGCAAGGACCCTTTGAGGTCACACGACGCAGTAGGGGATCTCGATTATGAGGTTAAACGTACCGATAGAGGGGCGCGTCAAATATATCACCTCAACCTCCTGAAATTGTGGAGAGAAGAGGCGGCCTCTGTGACGTTGGCAACGGTAGTTCCGGAGAGGGCGGAGCTCGGACCGGAGGTAAACAAAGCCCGCAATCTCAACACCCCGGTTCCTTGTGGAGACCACCTCTCACCGCACCAACTCGCAGAGGTTTCCGAATTACAAAAGGAGTTTGCAGACGTGTTTTCTCCTCTACCGGGCCACACAAACATCATACATCATCATACACCAAAGACGGTCGTCCTTGTTCCCAAGAGCGATGGGTCTGTACGTTTCTGTGTGGATTATAGAAAAGTCAACACGGTGTCTAAATTTGACGCGTACCCAATGCCTGTGTTGATGATCTGCTTGATGATCCAAGACCAAAAAGGGGGTGAGGCAGTTCCTGGGGCTGGCTGGCTATTACAGAAGATTCGTGCCTAATTATTCAGATGTCACCAGCCCGCTGACTGACCTCACTAAAAAGGGGGCTCCAGATCCGGTCCAATGGTCGGAGCAGTGCCAACAGGCGTTTACACAGATTAAAGCTGCACTTTGTTGGGGGCCGCTGTTGCATGCACCTGACTTCTCTCTCCCTACGGCTGGGGGCCGTACTCTCGCAGGTGGTGGAGGGAGAGGAGCGCCCGGTGCTGTACATTAGCCGGAAGCTCTCCTTGAGGGAGACTAAGTACAGCACCGTTGAGAAGGAGTGTCTGGCCATCAAGTGGGCGGTCCTCACCCTCCAATACTACCTGCTGGGGCGGGCCTTCACCCTCTGCTCGGATCACGCCCCACTGCAGTGGCTCCACCGCATGAAAGATACTAACGCCCGGATCACCCGTTGGTATCTGGCCCTCCAGCCTTTTAAGTTCAAGGTGGTCCACAGACCGGGGGTGCAGATGGCTGCCGCTGACTTCCTCTCCAGAAATGGGGGGGGGGGGGGGGGGGGGGTGGTAGGCAGGCCGGATGACGCCCCGGTCTGAGTCGGGCGGTGGGGGTATGTGGCAGCGGGGGGGCGTGGTCAAGCACCCGTCCGGGAGAGAAAAGCGGTAAGGGCGCTCACACCTGAGCTAAATTATGTCTAACACCTGTCTCTAATTGCAGTAGCTTGAGGAGAGCGGCATAAAAAGCAGCAGCAACCGAGCCCAAGGGAGAGCCCGACACGAAGGCCAAGAAGCTACTGTGTTGTATCTTTATGTGTACATTATTTGAGAATTAAAAAGCAACCTTACCTGAAACCTGTTGCTGTTTCCATCCCTTCCTCAGTGGAAACGCTTCACAATGGGATAACCTGGTCATTCAGTACATTCAGCTAGTCCGCTGACTTCATTTTATTGCCACATAACATTGCTGAGATAGACCTCACCAATTGAAGCAACCCCAGATCATAACACTGCCTCCAGAGGCTTGTACAGTGGGCACTATGCATGACGGTTTCATCACTTCATTACCCTGAGGGTAAATCTGGACTCATCAGACCACATGACCTTTTTCCATTGCTCCACAGTCCAATCTTTACGCTCCCAAGCAAATTGAAGTCGTTTTTTCCAGTTAGCCTCACTATCAAGTGGCTTTCTTTTGGCCACACAGCTGTTTAGTCCCAATCCTGTAAGTTCTCATCGCATTGTGCATGTGGAAATGCTCTTACTTACTTTCACTATTAAACATAGCCATGAGTTCTACTGACGACCAAGAGTTTTAGTGACCTCCAATCACAATCATTCAAGATTTTTTAACAACAATATTTCTTCCGTGAAGCTATGGTTCACCAAATCAAATCACTTTATTGTCACACTACCATGTACACAAGTGCAACAGTAGGTGAAAGTCTTGTGTGCAGTTCCGAGCAACATAGCAGTCATGACAGTGACGAGACATATACCAATTACAATAAACAACATATTTACACAACACAATTTACATATCAAATGTACACAACCCAATAATAATATACAATGTACAGTAAACAATACATACAATATAGAATACACATACAATAAAAATAAAAAATATATATACATTAGTTGTATTGAGGAGAATATAATTATGACAGTCCAGTGTGAGATAATAGATTAATAAAGTGCAGTGCTGATGTATATTGATCGTGAGAGATCAAGTGTTCAAAAGTCTGATTGCTTGGGGGAAGAAGCTGTCATGTAGTCAGCTGGTGCGGGTCCTGATGCTGCGATACCGCCTGCCTGATGGTAGCAGTGAGAGCAGCCCATGACTCGGGTGGCTGGGGTCTCTGATGATCCTCCGAGCTTTTTTCACACACCGCCTGTTATATATGTCCTGGAGGGAGGGAAGCTCACCTCTGATGATGTGTCTGGCAGTTCGCACCACCCTTTGCAAGGCTTTGCGGTTGTGGGCGGTGCTATTGCCGTACCAGGCGGTGATGCAGCCAGTCAGGATGCTCTCTAGAGTACTGGTGTAGAACCGTGTGAGGATGTGGTGGTTCATTCCAAACTTCCTCAGCCGTCTCAGGAAGAAGAGGCGCTGGTTTGCCTTCTTCACAACGGCCTCAGTGTGGACGGACCATGTGAGTTCCTCAGTAATGTGGACACCGAGGAACTTGAAACTGCTGACTCTCTCCACCGGTGCTCCATTAATGGTGATGGGGCTGTGTTCTCTGTCTTTCCTCCAGAAGTCCACTACAAGCTCCTTGGTCTTACTGACATTGAGGGAGAGGTTGTGCTCCTGACACCAGCGTGTCAGAGTGTGCACCTCCTCTCTGTAGGCTGTTTCATCATTGTCAGTGATCAGACCTACCACCGTCGTATCGTCAGCAAACTTAATGATGGCATTGGAGCTATGTGTTGCCACACAGTCATGTGTGTACAGGGAATACAGGAGTGGGCTGAGAACACAGCCCTGTGGGGCTCCAGTGTTGAGGATCAGTGATGAGGAGATGTTGCTGCCCATTCTAACCACCTGACGTCTCCCTGACAGGAAGACCAGGATCCAGCTGCACAGCGAGATGTTTAAGCCCAGAGCCTGGAGTTTCACATCAAGCTTGGAAGGCACTATGGTGTTGAATGCTGAGCTGTAGTCTACAAACAGCATTCTCACATATGTGTTCCTTTTTCCAGATGGGGGAGAGCAGTGTGTATTGTAGATGCAATGGCATTATCAGTGGAGCGGTTGTTGCGGTAGGCAAAGATATGATCTCTGATTAGCCTCTCAAAGCATTTGCTGATGATGGGGGTCAGAGCAACAAGACACCAGTCATTTAGGCAAGTGATTTTGTCTTGCTTCGGTACAGGCACAATGGTTGACGTTTTGAAGCATGTGTGGACTACAGACAGGGAGAGGGACAGGTTGAAAATGTCCATAAAAACACCAGACAGTTGGTTCGTGCACGCTCTGAAATCTTCCAGCCCACGTGATCAAAACAGTCTTGTAGCGCAGAGTCTGATTGGTCCGACCAGCACTGGATCGTTCTGAGGGTGGGTGCTTCCCGTTTCAGTTTCTGCCTGTAAGCGGGCAGAAGCAGAACAGAAGAGTGGTCTTATTTGCCAAATGGTGGGCGGGGGAGGGATTTGTAGCCATCCCGAAAAGGAGAATAGCAATGGTCCAAAACCCGGTCCCCTCGTGTTGAAGCTGATGTGTTGGTGGTTTTTGGTGCGATTGTTTTAAAATTGGCTTTGTAACAATGAACGCAGCTTCAGGGTGTGCGGTTTCTTGCTCACTTATGCTCCTATACAGTTTCTTGAACAACCGGTCTGTGTTGGCTTGTGGGGGGATGTTCACAGCTGTGATAATGACCGCTGTGAATTCCCTCGGTAGCCAGAATGGTCGACACAGAAGCATGATATATTCCAAATCAGGAGAGCAGAAAGACTTGATAAAATGTACGTTCCTCTGATCACACCATGATTTGTTGATCATAAAACATACACCACCACCTCTGCTTTTACCTGAGAGGTCTTTCGCTCTGTCCGCTCGGTGCACGGAGAACCCCACGGGTTCGAAGGCCGAGTCTGGAATCTCCACAGACAACCAGGTTTCTGTAAGGCAGATAACGCAGCAATCCCTCATCTCTCATTGGAAAGAGATTCGTGCTCTCAACTTGCAGAGCTTGTTGTCCAGAGACTGAACATTTGCCAGTAGTATACTGGGTAGCTGGGGTCGATTTGCACGACGTCTTACTCAGATGGGTACGCCGGCTCTTTTTCCCCTTTTCCTTCTGCATTTCTGCTGCCGGGCTGGCGCGTTTGTAAACAGCGGGTCGGCATTGAGGAATTTGAAGTCCGGTTTTCGGTGTGTAATTGCAGAACCAATGTCCAAAAGCGTTTGTCTGTCATATACAATAAGGCAGACAACATCCAAGACAAAAAACTGTAAACAAAACAAACAATAAACTGCAGTGTTGTGTCGGAGCTCGCAACGCAGCAGCCATACTCGGTGCCATCTTGAGTCCTTCACCACTATCCTTCCAGGTGTTAATGATGCGTTGGACAGTTCTTAACCCAATTCCAGTGATTTCAGAAATCTCCTTTGTCGTTTTCTTTGCTTGATGCAGACTAATAATTTGCCCCTTCTGAAACACAGTAACATCTTTTCCAACGACCAAGGGATGCGTTTTTAGAAATGAGAAGCTACACACTGCATCAATTAGGTTTAAAATAATTGTTGCCAGCTGAAACATATTAATCACTCCAATAGTGATCCAATAATAGGCTCTTAAGTATCTGCTTATTAAAATACAAATGGTGACATTATTTTTGGCCAGGCAGTGTAGTTCTGAATGACACTTTAGTTTTAGCCCCAAACTTTTAGCCTTTCAAAGCTCTCACAGTGGATGATGAAGTCTTTGAATGGAATAGGGCATAGGGATGATCACTTCTGAATGGAATGCACCCTAATTCAAAACAAAAGCAAGCCGCGCTTCATTCATAGTGACTTGAACAGAATTAATTTTAATACAATTGTCATAAAATACCAATATTAAAATGTGGACCACCTCATAGATAATTTTCAGTTTTTGAAAATACATAATTTGTTCTGTTTAGCTACCTAAAAGTATGCACTAGTCATTTTATTTTGACAGATCTGGGTTGCCGCTACCAGAAATGCTTTAGGGTCAGACATGCACAGTAGCTTTCTTCTCATTCCTTTATTGTTTGCATCCTTGAAATGGTCTATTAAGTCTAGTGTTTAATACAATGGTTTAAATGCATTGTCCTTTGGTATTCTTTAATATTTGCAAACTGTTCAGTCACTCAATTTATACTTTACACTCAGTTTTGTAGTCACTCAATACAAATATTTAAATAAATAAAGTCTATCTTTGATCTAATTTCTTGAAAACACAGGTTGTCTTATTTACTGAATCATATTATTTGTGATATACACAACTAAATTGTTTATTTTCAAAACGTTTTGTTTTCTTTGCTTTCGATTAATGTAATTCTTGAAAACGTGCACTCTACTAGATTACATTATGTAGAGTAAATGTGAACCTGTTCAACAATAGCACAAAAATTATTTTTGCTTGTTAAATTTACTTTAAATTTACTAAGATTGAATCTTTACTGAGATTCAATGCGCTCAATCCGGGTGGTGGAGGACGAATCTCAGTTGCCTCTGTGTCTGAGATGTCAATCCGCACATTTTATTCAAACTCATGACTCTAGGTGTGGAAGTCAGTGTCTTGACTTGCTGAGCTACCCAGGCCCCCATGCAATGGAATTCTTAAACTTAATTAATGGAAGGTTCCTTAATCCATTTGTGTTAAACTACATGAGTACTTTTTTTACTTGATGCAGGGATTAAATATTTTGAAATGAAATGTTATATTTTGTATTTTTGAGCAAGATGAGCAAAGGGGAGACTTAAGTGTTTAATGCTCTTATTTTAGGATTTAGAACAGATTCTGTTACACTGGTTTACCACTGTGGTGAAGACTGGAGCTTTTGCTTAGTTTGAGGATGGGTAAACAAACAACATGCTATATGCTGCTTTAAGGAGCAATTACTACTTAGTATTTAACATTCTAATATTATTGCTAACTAAAAATTTGTTTATAATGTAAATCTGTAATGTGATCCAAAATATGGTGTAAAACTAAAGAAATTAATCAGATATGGACACATGTAAAATCACTTTAAGACTACTTAATTGGGTCATTTTAAAATAACTTTATTCTATTATTTTGAAATTACGTGAATGATTGTTTTTTTTTTTTCTGACAAAGAATTAACTAAACTATGTTGCTGTACATAAATTAATGTGGAACTGATGTACAAGATTAAATCATATGATTTCAAAGCATTTTTTCAGTGCTCTTAACAACATTTAGAAAAAAATTTCAAAATTCGTTTTGTAAAAAAAAGTGCTGTTAGCTCACGTTGGTTTCGTAAGCATCACACAACTGCACTCTCTCACACACACTAGTATCTTCAGATCTGTGCAATTATAGACTCCACGTGCATTTTAAAATGATTATATGCGCATTTGAATGCCGGCCGGCATATAAATAAGCGTTTCGCACATTTCACAGAACACAAAGCAGCAGCACTAGGTTCAGCCCATTGGAATCCCAATACGTAGGTATCCACATATGGACATCTTCCTGTTTGGCTCTGTTACGTCACTGTGTTACGTAGGAGCAGGTGCCGATGCTGAGACCAGAGGGGTCAGAGGAAAAAGATAGCACATTAAATATATATTTAATCATTGGCGATCGCAGTACGAATTATCAAAATATATAATTATTAATTAATTACTAGCCTATAATCTATTTATTTGGTTGCAAAAAAACTGCATTACATTTTAGTCGACGGTCCCATTTGCTCATAGTCTTTCAGAAATGGGTTTCTGTTTACAAAAAACAATCTGAGTTGGTTTATATGAAATGGCAACGGAATATCATATCAGATAGGCCTACATTTATAGTGTCGATTCACCTAATGATGACATGATACGTGTGCAGTTTGCATGAAGTAATACACATGCCATACATTGTTCATGAAGTCTATGTGCTTTCTGTGTGTCCATCAGAATTTTATGAATGAGTTTATAGCTCGTACCACATTTCTCCCCTCACAGGGGTGCTCAACCCCTCACACGGGTGCTCAACTCCCTGCGCCCAAATTGACCTCAGAAGCATGCATTCTGATCGACACATTAGTTAAAACGGACTAAAATACAACAGTGTGCTCATAAAAAAGGCTTTTTCCCTGGAATATGCATCATGTTTTTGTCCGAGTCGCTCCCCACAGCTGGATTGGCACATCCCGTTTCATTCATAAAGTTCAGGCGGACTATAAATAGAAGGAGCTCAGCGCGCTGTGTATCACTGACCAGGTTAATAAAACTGGAGAGAACGACTCGAGCGATTTGAATTTTATAACCTGGGATCTAATACACATTTTTGCCCGTGTGCGCTGGAGAAATGTTCCTGAGCAAAGCGAAGACTGAAGCGGACTCATCCTCTTCCGACGGGGACACCCTCAAACCCCGCACCGATGCGCTGATGGACAGCACGCAGGTACAGCTCGTGTCATCATAAGCTGCAATGTGATCATTAAACCAGACCTATTTGGTGCATATTCATTTAGACCCTTCATATAACATTTAACATGTATAATGTTCATTTGGAGACCGTGTTTCTGCTTAAAAAAATAACAGCATGCATGGTGTTATGGTCATCATTATAGCCTCGTGACGCCTCATCCTTCAGTCTGTGATGTTGCGTGTGATGCTTAATTGCGCATCCTTTGCAATGCATCGCAACATGGAAAGCACTGTACAAATGCAGCTGTTCATTGAGAAATATAAATCCATTGAGGAGAGCCCACAACAGCTCTGCGTAGGCATTGACGTCAGAGACTATGCAAAAGTTAAATATTGATCAGGGCGAGCCTATTTTTAGATGCTTGAGAGTATTTTAAGAACGAGTCATATAGGTAAAGTAGAAACTCGAGTACCTTAGCAATAACCCAATAAAAGTATGAGATAAAAACAATGCGTTACGATGCATTTATGACAGCGCAGTTTATCTGTCCAGGGTTCGTGCGTGGATGCCGAGTCTTCAGGCTCGTTTATTCCGACGGTCACGGCGATCACCAGCACCCCGGATCTGCAGTGGATGGTCCAGCCGACCATCATCACGTCTGTATCTCCGTCTCTGGGTAAAGCTGAAAGCAACGAACCGGCAAAGACCAAGACAGCTGGGAACAAGGGGAAATGCGCTGCCAGAAAGGGCAAGAACGAGCAGGTACACGTTTGTTTTGCAATAGACGTGCATGCTCATCTGTGAAGCATGTGCCGGGTGAGATTGATGGGGATGCAGCTCAGGTTCTGGCGTGTTGCCTAGACCAGCATCCACTTTATATTCAGGTCACAGCGAGTCTGCAACAATAGGCTATTTTTAGACGCATTGCAGAGAGGGATGCTTTTGCCACTGGATTGAATTGGCAACAGAAGTCAAGGATTTGTGCATTCAGTGTGCAAGCTAATATGTGCAATGTTGGCTTTGACTAGCTCTCACCAGAGGAAGAGGAGAAGAAGAAGATCAGGAGAGAGAGGAATAAGATGGCTGCAGCAAAGTGTCGCAACAGACGACGAGAACTCACCGACACCCTCCAGGCGGTTAGTTACTACATACATTAAAAACATGAGGATTTGAAGAGTCAATTTCAAAATAATTTGCAAAAATGTGAATTCTGTATTTTACTCACCCCTCTGTTGTTCCAAATCCATATAACTTTCTTTCTTCTGTGGATGCAAAGGACTGGGTCTGCCAAGCTCCAAAATGACAGATAAACACCATATATGTAATGTAAATGTAAAAAAATAAGTAAATATAGCAGAAAAGATCACAAGTAGCTACTTTCTACATCGAATATGTCAGTTTAAGCGTGAATTAAAAAATATTAAATAATATGTACATTTGCACATAATTCATGAATGTAAAAACGAATGTATCAGGAATATCAGGATGCACATTGAAATCCATGTGACCTTGCCTCAGCAATCAATGTTAATAGTCTCATAAATATTATCTCATAGCATCTGAAATGTTGCTATTGTTATATTCTCTTTTGCTCCAAGATATTAGGCATCTGCCGCTTAATGCTAGCAAACAAAAAGTTCTCCGAGTGTTTTGTCTGTGCGCTCATTACATTTAATAAAAGAGCCACGGTGGCTTCAACCTCCATTTCCATTTATACAGTATATTGTGCAAATTTCCCAGGCTGGAAGTGACAATATTGTTCTCTTAAACAAATGGGATGGAAACACTGCTTTATTCACAAATAATTTTTGCGATTTTATTCGATTTTCAAATAAATACAATTCAAATAATATGGTATTGTTTCTTTAGTGTCACGTCATTGAATGTGTCATATTTGATTCGAGAGGACATTTGCTGTGAATTTTCCAAATTCGAATCATTTGGAAAAGAAATTTGGTCCGTGTATCACACAAAGCATATTGTATGACTTAAGAAGATGTGGAATATTCTGCACAATAGACCTTTTTCACAGTTCCAGTTTTTGGAGGAAAAAAATCCCAATCACAGCTGTGGTAACTAGTTTTTTCCTGGGTAATATAACACAAAGCATAATGTTATAAATGTACACTAAATCATCTAAAAATAAATTACATAAAAGTTATCTGCTAAAAATGCAGAAACGTGTCATCACAGTCTAACAAAAAGGTCTATTGGAAAAAACTAATGGATATTCTTCAAAAATAAACTATTTGTGTTCCACAAAAGGAAGTCATACAGGTTTGGAGTAAATTTGTTTGTGTGAGATATTTCTTCAAATCTGTCTGTCTGTGGAATAATGAGATTTTTGATTTTTCCAGGAAACCGACAAGCTAGAAGAGGACAAAGCAGCTCTACAGGCTGAAATTGAGAATCTCCTGAAGGAAAAGGAGAGGCTTGAATATGTTCTTGCCACTCATAAACCCCTTTGCCAACTGCCTGAAGAGTTGGACTGCATGTTCCCAGAATCTCCTCAGCCTCTTCCAATGTCAGAAGCGGCCACCAAACTCCCGGAGGACAGTCCTCAAGATTCCACTTCTCTTCAGGACTTGGAGATCCCAATGGTTCCATCCACTGCTATTTCTGGGAACTCCAACCTCCTGTTGTGTTCAAGCGCGGAGATCAGTTTGTGCGATCTTGAGCCATCTCTCGACATCAGAGACAAACTCCTTGCAACCGTCGACGAGGACCGCGTCTCTGTGGAAACAGCTCGCTCTGTCCCTGACATTGACTTGACCGGCTCGCTGGGCATCACAGACTGGGAGACACTGTACAAGTCAGTGGCCAATGATCTCGAACCTCTAAGCACCCCGGTGGTGAGCACTTCCACGCCAACCTGCAGCAACTACCTGTCCATCTTTACCTTCGCCTGCCCAGAGCTGGACTCACTGGCCGAGGGACTTGACGGTTGCAAAGGTGGAGTGACCAAAGCAGAATCTAGTGTCGATATCCTCAACTCTCCAACGCTTCTTGCCTTATAAAAGCAAGTGTAGATGATGTAATGTCATGATGTTGTTCTTAACTACTGGATATCGCCATGTTATGATGTCCAGATTTGTAATGTCAATGTGAAGCCAGCTGTTTAATGGCTGCATCCATGAAAAGTGTGATGTGTAAGGTGGGGTGTTCCCTTCTTCCAGATACATTTGATGTAGCCCAAATCCAAGAGCATGTACAATTATCTTTTGAGCAGATATGAACTATGTTCTGGTTTGAAAAGCATGCACAGAGATATCATGAGTAAATCTAAATACATATAAAATACGTATATATATATATATAGAAAGACAGTATATATGTATCAGTTCCATATTTGTTTGATCTGGTGCTAAGTTCTGTCCTGTGGAATTGATCGAGTTGTGTTCGTTTTTTATGGCAATAGTTAATCGACTCGTGTTGTGCTTTATATAAAGTCATATCACAGTTATCGCATACCTCAATGCTATCATTCTACTGTGTTTTCACATCGTTCTTCAATGTTTAGAGTTTTCCATGAAAACATCCAGTGCTATATTGATGGAGATGTATTTTATGATAATTTATTTTTCTACATTTTAAATTTGACTTCTTTGTCAAATGAAAAGAGCAAAATGAGCATTGATTGCTGAATAAATATTCACGATAAACGCGCACTGGCATGCTTGTGTTCTTTGTGTCAAAATAAAGAAATTACTTGCTGATGTAAAGATATTTACTGTATTTCTGTTTGAAATGACCAAACTCTCACGTGACATTCGTTCCTGTGTTGTATACAAAGCGAGCGCTTCCAACGTCTCGCATGAACGCACCTAAGTCACGCAACAGCTCCGTGATGGGTTGACTGGAAGCATTTTTTTTAAGTTAATACAATTTTAATTATCAACTAATTTTTTACACAAACTTATCTATTTGCTTCAGAAGACATTCATTGATTGACTGGAGTGTGGATTACTTTTATGCTTCCTAAATATGACTTTTGGACCGTCAAACAGCCAGCAGTATAATGGCACCCATTCACTTTCATTGTATGGCCATACAGAGCTGAAATGTGCTGATAAAAATCTTCACTTTGGTTCTACTGAAGAAGGAAAGTCATACACATCTGGGATGACTTCAAGATGTGTAAATCATGACAGAATTTTTATTTTTGAGTGAACTACTCCTTTAAAGGCAGAAATGTGAAGCTAATAATTGAATAAAAGCACTAACATCAATTCTTCTGTTAAAACCTGTGTATTATTTGAGCTTTAGAGTTGTTTAAATCGTCATTTATATGGTCATTTTAAGGTTTACTGTGTTATGTCGTTAGAAAGTTTAGTACGTGATTTTATGTTAACACGTATATTGTTTATGTCTTGTGGCTATACTTGGCTCCATTGACTTCCATTGTAAGTGTCTCACTGGAACACTTGGTGCTTTATTAAAGAAAAGGAGGGACGAGTCGAAATACATTTTTGTTGTAATCAACATTATGCCACAAATGCTGTTGATTTAGCTTAAATTGTTTTGAACCGGAAATATTCCTTTATGGTAACAATTGCAGGTTACCTCTTTTTACAGGGTGACGTTCTATTGTTTATTAATGCTTTGGGACAGTCAGTGCTTTTCAAAAGGGCAATAAGGCATCTTGCATGTCACATGTGCATTTGAGAGCAATATAATATTACCACAAACAAGAACCATTATGATGGTATTATGGTACCATGGTATTACCACAGCACTTTTTGAAAGAGACTTAAGCGGAGATAGCATCATTAGGTAATGTCGTTTGGACAGGTATCATGGTAGTACCAAGGTGTTCTTTGAAGAATGTTGGTTCTTTTTTGGTAACATACAAATACTATATTGTAATTTAGAACCATGGTATATATCAAAGTACCAGTGTATTATGACTGATTGGGTGACCTGCTCAGCTGAGATAGGACTGAACGTTTTCAAGTTTTTCTCTTACTGCCATGTTTTTCAGGCATGCACCATAGTAGTAGTAGCAGCACCATCTACAATGATCTGATGTACCTTGAGGTAACATGTAAATATTATGGTGTAAGACTATGGTAATCATTCCATACCAAAGCATTCCAATGTTACACCATCACAGGACTTTTTAAGAGACCTTCTCAGCTGCACTTGTGTGTAGGTCTCCAGCTCGGACCACGCAAACCGCTGACGGTCAACGGAATGTTTGTTTTCTGGTATCTAAGGGGTGGAGCAAGGCTTCTCCACAATTCTCCACTTCTTCTCCATGTGCAGCTCGTTTCTCGTCCTCCCTGCTGACGTCTGACTTCCGCATTCCTCGCTCTTCCCGATCAGGGATCAGCGCTCGAGAAACGAGCTGATGCAACGATTCCCGCTCTTCAAGATCTACTCGCGACCGACAGCTGACGTCAGAAAGGGATTCCACGCGCTCACCGCGGGACCAAAGTCAGGTAAGAGCGCAACTTTGACGAACTTTTGGAGGGCTTCGCGTCCAGACTGTGCATTTCTCTCGGGATGTGCCACAAAAGCGAGTGAGCTGCCAAAGCAGACCGAAATTTTGCGCCTTAGAAGCGCGCGGCAGTATTTCCACGCGCCGATGATGCGCAAAAATGCAGGGGACTCACTAGGTTTTGTGACACATCCCGAGTGTATGCAAGCACAAAATATTATCTTATTTGAATAATAGCATTGGATATTGGTGCACACCCCGTGTCCTGTTTTTTTTTTTTTTTTTAATTGCTGTAGTTGCATTTAATCTTAAATAGCTCTATATTTACAAGATTTGAGCAAATGTCACTCCACCATGTCCATGTCTTGTTCTGTATTAGTAATTGATTAATATCCAATGATGATGATAGTGATGGGACAGATAGGCTCTACACTGCTGTAAGCTCAAGTTCATGTTATATAAGAGGAATTTCCGCTTTGAAATCAATGAGTCAATATATTGGGCGTGGTGCATTCCCACATTAACATTCCTTTATTATTATCATTATTTCTTATTATTTGCATATTGTTCTGTGGCATTGTGCACCAATAAAGCAGAATGTCTTTCTTTGAAGTCGCCTATGGGCATTAACATGGGCAAGGATAAAGGATTTTAGGTTAAAAATACACTTTCTCATGATCAAAATATGTTTCTCATGATCTTATAACCATCTTGCTTTAAAGACTAAAAAAACTAAAACTGTATAACAAGAAAAATTAGAAGTGGATGAGATGCACTGAAAACCCTAACAAGTTGACTCTACCCAATTGATTGAGTAAATTGTTCTCTAAATTGATAAAAGTAATAGCGTCTTCAAATCTTGAGTTATAAAGTTGAACTTAACTATCTAAGTTAAGGTAACTATATGAAAGTAGACTTAACTCCGATTTGCTATTTCACAGTTGTTGTTTTTGCTTAATCATTTGAATTGACTCATACAAGAACACAGTTTAAATGATGAAGATTCAAAATGATTCTTGTTCAATTATTAAATAAACTTATTTCTCCACAGAAATGCATATATGCCTGTCCTTTAGTTGCTCATGCACAATGAGAGCTGAGATAGTTAACAGGATACAACTTGACCAAAGGGGAATATAAGAGAAATTGCACTGGTCACTTTAATTTTTTACCATTTTGATTTACCTTTTAGCATTCTGCAGTTCACTTAGTGTACTCATTTTAGGCAATCTGTACCATGCCCGAGCATGTTTGACCCCCCAAGTCCAGTTCGTTTGACTAGTGTGATCGCTCCATACCATGCCCTGGTACGCTGAACTGTGCCTTGGCTTGAAGAGGTGGGCTCGTGTTCGGTTCAGTTGGCTCAGGCACAGTACACATCTAGTGTGAACGCTAACCGTGACCGAGCACGGAACTCGAAATATGATGTCAATGATGCAACTGGGCAAAGGGATCACTTTGGTCTACAGCATAGGTGCAGTGTTTAATAGAAATTTGGGCAGACGAGAGTATACAGGAACAACTGGATACAACACACAAGAACTCCAAGATATTTGGTAAAATTCCAGACTATTTTCGTGCACGTGGATACCAAAGAACCAATGAGCAATGGCGTGACAAGCTGAAAAAACTACAGGTCCAGTAGCTGAAGGTGCGGGATGCACTCTGTAAATCTGGCAGCTTGACGGACGAAAAGGATAAATTCCAGTGGTACGATGTTATTGATAATTATGCATGTGAGAGGGCTGTGTGTCACCGTGACCCAAACGGCTCAAAATAAACCACAGTGTAAGTAACATTACAATGCAGGACTCCATTGTGCTCTGCAAGAGTTTTCTTCCTGTTTTCTTCAAAACAAAATGTCACATCGTAATGACATAAGCATGCTCAGGCCCAGAACGTTAACTGCAATGTGAGTGCAGGCCAACAGGGGAGTGGGGAGGGGGAATAATCGTGCTTGGGCATGGTACAAGACAACCAGGCCTAGTGTGAGTACGACCTTAAATAGTCCCGTGGTGTGTCAGTTCAGATATTCCATGGGGTCTCTCAGTTATACAAGCTCTTAAACAGTTTTCTTGTTTAATAAAGTAAAATGTTGTTATAAACCGTTTTAGATATCATGTCATGTCAGCGAGCCTACAAGGGTCAAGCACTTTTACTTTCATGAATTACTATAGCGTAATTAGGATTATATTGTGTAAAACAGATGTGTTTATAATATGACTGTGAGAGTCATAGTGCACTGAAGTTACATGTGTGGAATTACTAGTGATCAACACTGCATAGATGATGTGTCATAATAACATTGCTAAAGGCGTCAGCACCGTGAAGGTCACTTTCATTTTGTTGAATTATGCATTTAGTTATAATAGCACTGTTATGCAATGAGAATCAGTTTCACATATAGCTTCCAGATTTGATCACACTCTTCTTTTTGAGTGGAACTGAAACCCATTTCTGAACCAGTGGAAATGCTTGCAGGTCATTGTTTATCTACAAAGGGCACTATGGTTCATTAACTTGGAAAAGGTTGTGGCACTGAAGTCTTAGATAGTCTCACATAAAGTGTTTTAGATAGACTTAGTCTTGGTTAGATACCCGCATCTGCTTGATATCCAGCTGCCACATGCAAACTACATGTAAACTGCTGAAAGAGAGCACTCGAGGACTTTGTGGGAAATCATCACCTTAGCCCCTTCAAATTGCTTGAAACTGTCTTATGTTTAGCTACACTGTGGGGTCCAAAAGACCACATTGAAAAACTGTGATTTTTCTTTTTTCATTTAAACCTGGACATAAACAAACAAAGAGAGGGTATGACTAGGGCTGTCAATTGATTACAACTTTTAATCAAATTAATGACATGATATCCCAACTAATTAATCGCAAATAAACGTCATTTATCACATGTAAATATTTGAGGAGAAAGGTCCCTAAATAAAAAGAATTCAATATATAATGATTAAATTATTATAAATAATCACGCATGATTCTATTTCATTGAACATAAGCGCATCATTGGCCTGTAGTCCACAGAAAATCATTTTGCATATGAATTTGTCAACCTGTCCAAGATAGATGTATTATAGGGGTCTATTTTTTAACTTGTTTTAAATGTAATTGTAGTTCAAACAATAGATTGAGGCTGCATATTATAAAACACTAATATCTGTAAACAAATAAAAGTGCTTGAGTTTAGCCACTGATCAAAAAAGCCTACTAATGGTTCTTAAGTGTTTTTGTTTTGTTCACGTCTTGCATGACCAGCAAACATAAATTATATATTAACATACCTGGTTAGGTAAATGTAAAGCTGTGCAAAGCTCTTCTTCATTGCTGATTCCTGCTGGAATAGTTGATATTTTCTCTCCACTGTCGTCTATCATTTGTAGAACAGTGCAACTGGAGTGCCCGTCAAGTATAAATGCCTCGTGCCATCGAGAGCTACATACGGTCAGATTTGCTTGTTTCCATTGCAGTACACAAGATACTCTTTGGAACATTTTCAAATCATGCTGGATTACATGATCATCAGGGTTTGTTTATGTCAGCTCCAGTGCATGCAGTCATTAAAGCAAATACTAAGACATTCTCAATTTCATGTCAATTTTCAATTCAGTTATTCACTAAAATTGTTACGCTGATAACAGAATTTATAATAAAAGTTTATATTAAATCTGAATGCAATGCAAAATAGAAGCATTTTCACTTGATGTCAAGTGTCTGGATTTTATGCACTGATGCACTGACAAATTCAGATACAGAACTTAAATAATCAACCAGTGGTATGGCCTGTTTACAACTGGTATCTGTATCTGTCTGGCATATTAACAAATGCATATAAAGAGAAGTCTGTGTCTCTGTATGTTGATATGACACACTGAAGACGTTCTGTGAAGTCTTTTGCTGTATATGTACATGCTTGTCCAAATTTTCTGATTGGATGATTATTTCCTTTTAAAGCTGCATGTAATCCGGCACAGTTTACAACTCTTGTTTTAGCCAGAGGCAGCTCTTACTGTTTCTCTTTCCTCTGTGGTACACAACGTTTATCCCGTTTACATTCACACCAATATGCTGATAACTCCCAAAAAAAAAATATTAAAAAAATCTGATAAAGTAAGAATTAATACAGAGTATTAATCTATGTAATACAGAGAAAGTAATTCTCTGTTTTTGACCTCAAACCATGAAGAGGCATACACAAAACACATGCACACATTGGATAAGTCAGAAAGAATGGCAATAATGGTGTTAACATGCAACAAGAAATCAGTTGGTGTCAGCGGTTAATATTTCATTGAGGGTTAATATCTTATTGACAATGTCCTCCTATCCGGCGCATTCTTGATAAGCATTTTTCACCCAAACAAGTGTTATTCAACTTTCTCTCGGAACAACTTCACTTACTCAAACGTCACTGCTGCTTTGGCGTCATGCACATACTTTGTTGAGAAAACGTGAGGCAGAGGTTACTGATTTTCACTGTTAGGACTTAATTAATTCATAAGACAGGTTTACTTTAATTCATCAAGAGAAATAAAGTAGTTGGAGATAAAAACGGGTTTGAAATGTTGCCACAGTTGCTGACAGGTTAAAAATAGCTATTGTTAAGGAGAAATTCCAACATTACTGATAAGCCAAAACATTATGCCCAATATGCTGTTGGTCCTCCGCGTGCTGCCAAAACAGCACCGACCTGCCGAGGCATGTACTCTACAAGACCCCTGAAGGTGTTCTGTGGTATCAAAATGGACATGAGCTTTTAAGGGGACCACTCTCCATTTAAATGCACAATCCTGCAATAATGAAAGCCATGTAATGTAGAAGGGTTGGCTCTCCTAAGAACATGTAATACACATTTGTTATTAATTGTCATTTTCACATTAATGTGGAAAAACCTGTGTGGCAATTGTAAAAGCAGCACTTACAGTAGGCTACAATTTTAGGGAAAACCATCTAAAACTCTTTAAAACCTGCAAATAATAAAACCGGCTGAATAATAAGCAAAGTTTAATAAGAAACTCAACATAAAACAAACATAGACACACATGCAATCCGCATTCGTCTCTCTCTCGCTCTCGAACTGGCGCAGGTGGCTCCCCTTAATCTCGCTCTCCCGCTAATCAGCTGATTCAGCGCCGGCCACACCTTCATCCTCGTCACAGTATGATATCCGTTAATGCAGCATTATGGATTAAATTAAGATTGAAATCATGATGTTGCCTTGCATGATTATTAATTCTGTGTTTAAAACAGTGGCTGTTTTCGGGAAACACTGAGCAGAACATCAACATGAGATGATCCAATATTTATCATTACCATTCAAATCATGAAGCTTTTCAAAATGATCCCTTCCCAAATGTTGGCTAATGATTTCATAACTTCTGCACTCTGTTAGGGTGGTTTTGTGCTGATCAACAAATGTGTTTGTCAAGATTCAATAGTAACATTTTACAATAAAGTTCCATTCATTAACAAACCTGTTCAAGTATGTGGACCCGCGGCAGGCCCAAAAGGAGGCACTATATCGTGGGAAAAGATTACTCTTAAAATGCTCACGTCCCTGAATACATAAGACAGGCATATGTAGTATCATTTGAAAGCTTAGAATCTGAACTTTTAATAGATAGTCATTTCTGCAGGTACTTAAAAATAACAAAAATAAGGCCTTAAATCATCCGTGTTGCAAATATGTGCCACCTAGTGGTTATGATGTAGAAATATTAATATGAATATAAGTCTTTAAAATAGCACTTAAATGGATAAATCATATATTGAATGAATACCCTTATTCTCAGGATTTTGACTGTACAGTTTTTATTTATTTATTTTGCACTAGTTCCATAGTTCACAATGTGAAATATGATATTTGTAAGTCATCAAATACAGCGTCTCTTTTATGCACCGATAACTGCCACAATCCGCTTTTACCTTAGGAAGTTCTCTAAAAAATGTGCAGTTGTTTACTTGTCTGTGAGCTTGCTTGTGTGAATAATAAAGTTTTAGGCACTGGTGAAAAATGTTGCTTAGTGAGGAGTCTTCAAAAATAATGACATAAATAGTTTTCATTTATCAATTAATGTCATACAAAGTCCAGTAAACATAAAGAGCTAAATCAGTTATTGGTGTGACCACCTTTGCCTTCAAAACAGCTCCAATCCTCCTAGATACACCTAGACACAGTTTTCTGGGTTGTTGGCAGATAGGATGTTCAAGCTTCTAGGAGAATTTGGAGTATCTGTTTCGGCTGTCTCAATTGTTTCTGTCTCTTCATGTAATCTCAGACTGACTCGATGATCAGTGGGGGTCTGTGGGGGACATGACATCTGTTGCAGGGCTCCCTGTTCTTCTATTCTAATCTTTTCTATTTACAAAAGTAACGTTTGGGAGTCTAACATTTATATTTCCTTTTGACACTAAAGCTGAAGCTATACATAACTATCTTAAGTTAAATTCTTTTATGAAACATCTTATGTGCTTTTGCACAGGACTGTATCTTAGATGTCCAGAAGAAATATGCAATCCAGCAGAAAAGGCATGCTAAACAAGTCATCATAAATATATGCTATTGATTAATGATAACATGATATACATCATTGCAAAGGGGAGAATGTCAGCTTTCTAATGACACCTAGATTGAGCTTCTATATTGTGGCTGAAATATTAAAAATAAATGGGGGTGGTGCATGAACTGAAAATTAGATTGAATGTCTATGAACAAGCATATCTGCGAAGGGGGCTAAAATGTGTTATAGCGCCACCTATATTTCAGATCGGCATTTTGTGACGGAAGGTGATAGAGGAAAACAAATTAGACCAATTTCAGATCTTGATTGCATTTTTATTTTTCATTTGGACGAACAACGTAATCACATTGGCGGTATGTTACATCATTTTCTTTGCAGGATTTAGCTTTGTGTTAGACAGTATTCCCCTTTAGATATTTACAGAATTGCTGTCCACAATAATGGAGCAATCAATCATTCAGTCAATCAATCAATCAATCAATCAATCAATCAATCAATCAATCAATCAATCAATCAGAGTAACACAGTCTGTGATAATGAAGCACGATATTAAAATAACATGTGGTAATGGTCACAGCGGAGAGAGCGTCAGTCAGGACAGCACACTCCAGTGTTCTATTGAGCTTTCCAGGGAAAATCTAAACAAAGAGAACACTGTTGTATTCTGTTTATTTTTCCAAATTCTTTATGCTGTCATTCCCTCAATACATGCTTGTTTCGACTGGTTTGTATGAAATTGTATTTGGAAGTGTGCAAAAAGTTTCAAAGATGGTGATTTTTACTATGGAAATAATTTTTCATTGGGGCTTTTAGTAAGATGGGGCATGTTTGCATTACGCCTCAGTGTTTTCTGAAAACCCATACATGCAACAATGGCATGAAACATGTTTGATCACATTTAAAAACGTACCTGTTTAAGAAAAGAGTCATATACTGTACCAGGCCCATTATACATACTGTAAGCCCCCCCCAAGCACAAATGAAGCATACGGTTAATATGTATCGCCCCTAACCCTAACGAAATGCACTGGATTGGAAGACGTGCATCGACAGAAGACGCCCACATACGTTTTTTTAGGATTTGAGATTTGTTCAGATCAATATTCAACAGTAAAAGTGGTGTTTGCGTTAGCTAATGGAACTTCCTCAGAGTCATAACTGTTGTGCATGTCCATACAGCAGTACACATATGGCAGTGATTTATTGTAGTTCTTGAATCAGTGTTTTGATGAAGCACACTGAGGGAGTTGTGTCGCCGATGACATTGTCCTGTTCCTCTGCGCCTGCATTCCTCCGGGCTGACACAGAAAACAGTGCACAGATTTGGACGAGAGGAACATGGGCAGCGGTCGGATCTTGGCTGACGTTACCGAGTCTCCTCTCCACGGATTTAAGGGGAATGTGTCTGCGTCTAGTTTTGTGCCTTTCATTAAATTCAGTGGAAAAGAGTCTGTACTGTATGTTGATTATACAATGTATTCATCAGATATAGAACATGGAGAAAGATATCAGAAAGATCTTGTGTGCAGCTTGGACAGTGAAATGCGCTGCATGAATGAATAGAAGGTTTGGGTGCACAATTAAATGCATTAAATAATCACTAGGAATCTGCTGTAGTCTGTAAGTGTGCACTTAATGCATTGTTTCTGTTGTTTAGACTAGTACCTGTTGATAGGAAGGAATTATTTGCACTAATCCACTTTTTAATTGCGTTTGTAATACAGTAATAAAGTCTTTCAATTTGAGCTATTTACATGTTGTAGGCTTTGTTTTGCTAAATGAATTGGCGTTCAGCAACTGTCAGAATATTGATTATATACTGATTATTAGAGATTATTTGTCAGGGTCTCGGATTAAAACTTTAGCAGTAATACTGGTGTTTTAATTTATTTATGGAAAGTTTGTTTCATTTTTGTGAATCAGTTTGAACTGCCCATTTCAATTTACCGATTCATAACTCTGATTAAAATGTATTTGCGTCATCACTGAAAAATGTCCCGGCATAACATTTTTCATACATTAAAATGTTTTACTAAAAATATACATTATGTAGATAATATTGCTGTTTATTTGGTTTGGTTAAGTTAAACTTTATTGTTCCCTTAAGGACATACATGTAATTTATATAAAAAAAGTGTACATGTAGGATTTACATCAACGGGGGGGGGGAAGCTCAATTCTATATGATACTTTATGTAATATACTTCTTGGCATTCACCCATGTGTAGCTTGTAATGCTCTATAGCCTACTATTTAAGAAGTTAATTGATGCTGGCACAATTATTACTATGTATTGTAATACTGGTTGCATGGATACGACGCTGATTAAATATAATTCTTCTTTGAGTTTATTTAGAGAAAAAAATGACAAAGACAAAATGCAATGATTTTTTTGTAACCATATAAAATGTTTCTGTACCTTACTGTTTTGATTAAACATTTTGAATCAATTTGGCTACAATGGCTGTTTGGTTGACATTCCTCTGATTAGAAAAAAGGTACACTTTAGTTAACATCAGTGTTGGGTGTAATGCATTACTAAATAATTAATTACTGTAATTAAATTACTTTTTCATTGAAAAAGGGATTACTCTTAATTTTTTAGTAATTTAATTAGTTACTTCTGCTATAATTGTGTTAAATACTTTATGACTACAGAACAATTCTATATAAAACAATAGTGAATTTAAAATCGAAATTTTAGGTCTAATGTTAAAATACATGTTTTCTTTTTTTTATCCCCTATTCTCCCAATTTGGAATGCCCAATTCCCACTACTTAGTAGGTCCTCGTGGTGGTGCGGTTACTCACCTCAATCTGGGTGGTGGAGGACAAGTCTCAGTTGCCTCCACTTCTGAGACCGTCAATCGGCGCATCTTATCACGTGACTCGTTGTGCATGACACCGCGGAGACTCACAGCATGTGGAGGCTCATGCTACTCTCCACGATCCACACACATCTCACCACACACCCCATTGAGATTGAGAACCAATAATCACCACCATGAGGAGGTTACCCCATGTGACTCTACCCTCCCTAGCAACCGGGCCAATTTGGTTGCTTAGGAGACCTGACTGGAGTCACTCAGCACACCCTGGATTCAAACTAGTGACTCAAGGGGTGATAGTCAGCGTCAATACTCGCTGAGATACCCAGACCCCCAAAATATATGTTTTATAATTTAACACTACCCCTTAAATTCTTTGGCCTGTTCATGAAAAATTAATTTGATTTTATATGATTTATTTGAAAGATTTAAAATGTTTCATGTCTATTCTTGTATTTTTCATCTTGACGAGGTTGATCAGGGTTTTAGAAAGTAATTAGTAATAAGTAATGCAATACATTTTCAGACAGAGTAATTAGTACAGTAATCTATTTACACTGTAGAAGATGTCATTCGTAGATACTAATATTTTTTTTTAGGGTAACTAATCCAACACTGGTTATCATACAATGAAATACTAACAATGAACAATTCTTTTACAGCACTTATTAATCTTAATTATGGCTATGAGATTTCCTTGCAGGAGTGTCGCTCTCTGAAACCCTTTACAATCACATCATTCTCATTGCCAGATGGTGCTTGGCGCTCCAACTCAATGCTCGTGTCATCGCAGGCATATAAAGCACAGCACCATTTCATCAGATTTTTCTCTTCGGTGTCCGCTTGACATCTCTCATCATCTGGAAGCCTGACTTATCCATTTGTCATTTGAAATTGCCCCCCTTTAACAACGAGAAGATTGTTTCTTCTCCCTGTTTGCGCTCTGACGAACAGTGTGTCCCTTGAACACTTCCGTGTTCTATATAGATTGAATTGTTTTGCATTGTGTGTTCTCTTTCAGTGTAAAGAAACTAAAAGAGCCTTTTGCTTAAGTGTTTCCAAAATGTTTCCACAAGCACATGAAAAAACTGTTTGCATTCACCGTGAGCGCATGAAACTCAAGACGGTTTGCTCTCGGCTCACTTTCGTTCTGACAGCTGAAGTCGCTCCACTCTCTTCCCGATATACTCCATCTGCGGCTCCCTAGGGTCCACACAAGGGAAGCACCCAAGGACAGAAAATAGAGTGCAGAGATTTTAAGTGGATTTCTCACAGGTCCAGCCTTGCGTGCCTCCTCTCCTTCATGTCTTGCAGCTTCGCCTATTCAGTACAAGCTGACAAAGCACTCGCTTAAACGGACTGCATTTACCATGAGCACATGAAACTCAAACGCTTCACTCTCTGCTTGCTTTTCTTTCCCGAAAAGCTGAGGATGGTCCCATCTCCTCGCTATATCCAGTGAGGACGGGGTACCGGAGAGTTAGGCTAGAGGATGAGTTGTCGCCGGTTTGAGCCTCGAATCTCTCCTCTTCTCCATCTCAAACGGCTTTGCCTTTTAAGTATGGCCATAATGATCTGTGCCCCACTATTGATGCTCCTGATACGATCACGTTCGGTGGAGGTTATGATGAGACGGATGCGGTATTGCTGGCGATTATCCCTGTCAGGCTTGAGCACTGTCCACTCTGACAAAGCACTCGCAAAACTCGAAAGCTTGCAGATTTGAATTTAAGCACTTGTACAATAAATATTTGTATTCGTAAGTTGAAATTTACACTCACAGCCCAGATGTGAACATTTGTTTTGTTTACAAAAATGCCATTGGCGCTGTTGCATGATGTCATCTAAGATGATCCGTTTTGATTGGTCCGGTATGGATTGTTCCAGATCTTGTGATTGTCACGAACTAATTGGCTAATAGTTTTCAAATCGGGACTGTGAATGTATATTTGAACTTATGAATACAAAAACTTATTGTGTAAGTTCTTAAATTCAAATTCAAATGTGTTCAAAGTGTTGGCGACCCTCTTTAGGGTTCAGGTTGTCACCGTGCAAGCATTTTCTCCTCCTCCCTTTGAGTTGGACGAGGTTAAGAGGCTGTGCATGCTCTATCCTGTCAGGGTACTATGCATGTACATTGACCAAATTAGTAAATTCAGGCTGTCTGAACAGGTCTTTGTTTGCTTTGCATTCAAAGGGTTTTGTCCATCTGCAAACAAAGACTTTCTCACTGGGTTGTGAATGCCATTGTGCTCGCTTACGATTTGCAAGGCATACCGTGTCATGTTAGTGTTAAGGCTCAATACACTAGGAGCATGGCCTCCTCCTGGGTGTCAGTGAAGGGCTAGTCCTTAGAGGACATCTGTCTGACTGCAAGCATGTTTCACTACCCTGTTGGCTAGTGCCTTTATATTACCTTCCAGGTCTATGTCCGTTCTGTCACTTCCCTTCTTAGTGTGCGAAGAAGAATTTTCTGAACAATGTTTCACTACCTGGAATGGCTAGTGTCATTGTTATACTATTACCATAAAGGGTTTATTTGTTCTCCCTCTTCCTTCTATTTTTCAATATGAAGGGGAGGTTATGTCAATGCTTGTACACTACCCTGTTGGCTAGTGGGCATTGCTAAAACAAATGGGAATTTTTATAGTGCAACAAAGTGTTCACAGTTCTCAACAAAACTAACCTATAAATGGCTTACTTATAGTTGTCTATGCATATTAAGCTGTGATAGGAGAAAGTGTTTTAACACCGAAAAACTAACACAAATTCTGCTTTAAGTGCCTGATCTTTCCTATATATATATATATATATATATATATATATATATATATATATATATATATATATATACATATATATATGCTGTTTATATTTATGAATATTTTGTATACTACTACTCACACATTTTACTGCACAAATATATTTGTTTTACCTTGAGATGTGTTTTGAAACTCACTGCTGCCTCTGCTGTGTTGTGCAGCTGTGGTCACAGGCGTTTGTGACATGATGCCCGGACAGATCCCGGACCCCTCGGTGACGGCAGGCTCTCTGCCCAGTCTCGGCCCACTGGCAGGCATCTCTGCCACCACACTAACTGACCAGCTGAAATACGCTGACCTCTGCAACCTCGGGGTCATGCTGTCCCCTTTACATCTACTAGGAAAGCTGGGCAAGCGCCCACTGCAGATTAAAGCTGAGGTGAGTCTTCAGACTTTTAGTTTGGGGACGTTTGGAAGGAACTTTGGGGCAACTGTAATACAAAAAGCACACCTGTTTACACTACTTACTAAACTGTAGTGTCTCTATCAAGTGGATAGAGAGGAACTTTATCAATGAAACAGCTGTATTTTAATTGTTCCATTGGCAGAATGATCTCTTAAAATCCCTACACAATTAGGCTCTGAATTAGAACATCACTAGCATAAATAAAACATCCAACGACAAAGCAAAAGCATTGCTATCTGGCCCAACAAACACAGCACACCATAACAGGTAGACACAGGACATTTCTGTCACAAGAAACGGTTGAGATCATAACAAAATTGAGGCAGAGCTGCATTTTTATACTTAATACAGTCAAATATAAATAAATGTTTGGAACATTTAGAACGGAATGTAACGTGTACATCAAAATGTTGCTAATTTGCCAATGAAAAACTTCCTTTCTGTTATGGGAACACAAGGACTGTTTTTGGATTGAAATACTAGCTTACAGTGTATACTGTATACTGCTAAAAAAAAAAGTAGGAATTGATCCAATCTTATATTAATTCTACATCACTAACTCCATAAGATGTAGAAACGTAATTATATTTTTGATTTGATGATACACAGAAAAACAATTATTAGTTTAGTGTGAAGACAAACATCATTTAAAATAAATGAAAACACTATAATTATAAAAAGGGGTCTGAAGATTTCTATATATTCTGAGATGATTCAGGTCTATGTTTTCAAGGACATTATCCTTAAATGAATAATACATGGAAGTTAATTTCCACATCATTGACTGACACTTCCTGTTGCGTTTACAGGCCTGTGACCAGCAGATGTCCTCAGTGTGCAGTGTTTCATTATGCAAAGCAATTGGTTTACTTGATTTAAAGTTTCGGAAAACTCTGTTTCTCCTATCACAAGTGGTGACATCACCACCTATTGCCCAAAGTGCATTAAATATGGCCAAACATTGTGGAAAATCTTTGGAATAACTTCTAATATTCATGCTTCTGTGCTCGATCTGGAAGTCTGGTTGCAAGCAGCACCTGGTCAAAACTTATAAAGCTGTAAACAATTGTAATTAATTCACCACCTAAAGTGCTCGGCCCGTAACGGCTATTTGGAAAGACATTTTTACTCTTTATTTCATCCTTATTTATTTTTAATCACTGCAGGTGAAGTGTGTAATTTATGCCAATTTATGTCACCAAAGAATTGTTCAAAATAAAGTTTTTTATACTTATTTTTGCTGTTTCCCCTTGCACAGAAAGATGAAGAGGAAGAGCGCAGGAAAAGAAGGCGAGAGAAAAACAAAGTAGCAGCAGCAAGATGTCGAAACAAAAAGAAAGAAAGAACTGAGTATCTACAAAGGGTAGATATGATATTAAATTATACTATCAGTGGTTCTCAACCAGTGTTGAATGTAATCGGATTACAAAGTCATTTGTTCATTTAATATAATTAATTTGTCTCAAAGTAGTTCAAGTTGAAGTTTATTTATAAAGCACACTTATAAACAACCAATGTTAACCAAAGTGCTGTAAATTTAAAATATAATTAAACAGAACTTCCAAAATGTTAAAAAGAACAAACTAATAAAACATTATAAAACCTACACATAAAACTCCTTTAAATATGGGCAATGAGGAAAAAGACCTAACGACAAATGGGAGTGCATTCCACAACCTGGGGGCCGCAACCACAAACGCCCGATCACCTTTGGTTTTCAAACGGGAACGAGGAACAGAGAGGAGTAACTGATTTGATAATCGAAGAGACCTAGGTGCCGAATGTAGATGAAGTAAATCAGCAATGTACTGAGGGGATAAACCATGCAAGGCATTATAAACATACAGCAGAACCTTGAATTTAACTCTGTAACTAACTGGAAGCCAATGTAGGGAAGCGAGAACAGGGGTGATATGCTCTCTTTTCTTGGTACCCGTTAGAAGTCTAGCTGCTGCATTTTGGACTACTTGCAGACGTTAAAAAGAAGATTGAGACAGACCCACATATAAGGCATTGCAGTAATCCAGCCGGGATGTAATAAGAGCATGAATCACTATTTCCAAGTCCTTCTGTAAGAGAAACCGTTTTAATTTAGCAATGGACATTAGACCTTCCTTTAACAACGGCATTTATCTGCTTTTCAAATTATAAGTAAGAATCAAAGATGACACCCAAGTTCTTAACTCTATTGTGCTAAAGTACCTAACTGATTTTCAATGTCAGCGATACATAATGAAGAGCCAAAAGAAATGACCTCAGTTTTATCCTCATTAAGAATGAGGACGTTTTCAGATATCCATAATTTAACTTCCTCAAGACAGGAGATGAGATTAATGATGGAACAACAATTGTTAGACCTGACGGAAGGTAAAATTGTGTATCATCAGCATAACAATGATAGGCTACACTGTACTTCTGAAAGATAGAGCCTAAAGGAAGCATATAAAGAGAAAAAGCAGAGGACCCAACACGGAGCCTTGTGGAACTTTGTTGTGGAAGAGAAGTGAGTATCAATACTGATAGAAAAAGTTAAGCACATTTAAACATTTACACATATTTAAATTCTAGTTATCATATTACAGTCAATGATTTTGAATTAAGTTAAAGGGACAGTTCACCCCAAAAAGAAAATTCTCTCATCATTCACTCGCCCTCATATCTTCCCAGATGTGTATGACTTTCTTTCTTATGCTTATGCTCTTTCTTAACACAAATAACAATATTTAAAAAGAATATCTCAACTCTGTAGGTCTTCCCAATGCAAGTTAATGGTGGCCAGAACTTTGAAGCTCTAAAAAGCACATAAAGGCAGCATAAAAGTAATCCATACAACTCCTGACGTTAAATCCATGTCTTCAGAAGTGTTAAATGGGTGATAAACAGATCAATATTTAAGTCCTTTTGTACTATAAGTTCTCCTCCCTGCCCAGTAGGTGGCGATATGCATGAAGAATGTGAATCACCAACAACACAAGAAGAACTCTTATGGTGCGTTCACATACAATGCGAAGCGAGTGTTTCGCGCCGTGTTTCGCGCCGTGTGATTACATACAAAGTCAATGCAAAGATGCGAATATATGCAAATTCACGCGGGGCGGCTCGAACACGCGAAATCGCTTCATTTGCGTAGAAATTTGTATGACACGTTATCACAAAAGCCTAGCAGCATTGAGATTGTCTGGATTTTCCACATAGTGTGTGCAGGATCAAACTGAACAACTAGCTGTTAATGACGCTGCTGTCTGCGACCCTATCGAAACTGACCTCAATCCCACCAGTTGAGAACCATTGCTCTGTGTAAGCTACAGTACTGAGTTAACATACAGCATGAGCATGTGTCATCTTTAAAGTTACTCTCTTATGTTAAAGGAGTCGGAACGTCTGGAGATGATGAACTCTGAGCTCAAGGCACAAATCGAGGAGCTCAAACACGAGCGACAGCAGCTCATACTGATGCTCAATCGCCATCGGCCCACCTGCATCGTGAGTACGGACACCATCAAGACCCCAGAGAAAGAGCCCAACCCCCTCATGGAGCAGCTGAAGTCCAAATGAGAAGAATCGGAGAAGAACGACACATTTCCATGTTACTGTTTACAGGCTGCTCCTCTCCGGCTAACTGAAGCACTTGCTTGAAGCACTTGGACGTTTAAGGGAAAAGAGAGAGAGTGGCTTTTCTGGCCTGTGAGGTTGGAGAATCGAGACTTAATCAAAGCAAAGAAAAACACGCCGATGCCCTGTTTAGATTGGGCACGCATTGGCACTTTTGGCAACTTTTTTTCATTCATGGTCATGAAGTGCCTTATTTGTTTGTTTAAGTCCATTTAGTTCCAAATGAATTGTCAACGATAGACCGATGTATCGGATATTTTGCCATTATCGGTATCAGCCGATAACCGTGTTCACTTGGCCGATAAACAAAACTGTTAATTTTCCCATGAGTCAGTTCCAACATCCACCAATAGATTTGTCAATGGATAGTCAACACTTTCTGTTTCCAAGGTTTTTGCGAATTTTAGTAAATACTGCGTAAAGTTTCACTACAAAATTTGTGTAAAACTGATTTGCTGTTGTTTACTTGTATTAAGTTTATCAGCATTTATATCGGCCATTCTGCTCTCTAGATATCAGCTATTGTAAAACCCATATCGGTCGAGCACTAGTTAGGAATTCATGAAGAAACTCACTCCGTTATCGTGGCAAAGCCATGAAAGGTTACACACCCATTGTTGTGGCATCATGTTAACTGGACTAGTTTTCATGGACTGTCTCCACAATGTTTATTCACCATTTGCTGCCTTCAGTTGATTTTTTTTCTGACGCAGGCGTCATGTATGCACATATGTATGAACTGTTTACATCTTGCCAATTTATTATAGTTATCTACTATATACAGTATATGACTTTTATACTTATTGTACGTTACATGGACTTATCACTAGATGTGATACATTTTATGCAACAATTTCATAACCTCTATTTCTGTGACTTAATTTGTTTTACAATTATTAAACAAGTGATTCATAATATTATTTTGCGATATCTATTTTTTGAGTGGTATGTCTTGTTGTTGCAAAACGTACCGTTTATTTTCAGAGAATGGGTAAAAAATGGTAATAAAATAATGTATGCAATTATAACTGTGTTGGTCACAAAAAGTAAGACCCCTTAAAAATAATGCTTTGAGCTTTCTGATGTGACATTTTTACATTTTGGACATTTTGGTACTGTGTTATGGATAGATTCATTTCTGACCCAAGTGTCTCAATGTGGGCTTGTTGCAGAACCATATTTGACCACATATCTCCATTGGAACAATTAGGGGCACTGTGGAGTTCAGGAGGGCCGCAGAGTCCCTGCCCCACATGCTCTGCTCCACTAAATGCGTAACTCTTAAAAATAGACAAAAATATTTTTTGAGTGTTATACGTAATTGTAAGTCATTGAGTGTTTGATTTGTGTGCAACAATGAACAAGGAGAAAATATGGACATTATTTTAATCGGTTGAGGGGGGGAAAACAAAAGCTTTATTGTGAAGTAACTTTAAAGTAATCAGTAAAGTGATTAATTTTATTGGGTAATCTGATTAAATTTTTATATAAATAATAAGTCATTTGTAGTGGATTACTTTTTGGAGAAACTTAGCAGCCTTGTCTCGTGAAAATGACGTGACCGTGGCAACATCTTTGCACAATGAAATGACGTGTCTTATCATACGTTTGGCTGCAGTT
This sequence comes from Xyrauchen texanus, assembly GCF_025860055.1. Taxonomy (NCBI): domain Eukaryota; kingdom Metazoa; phylum Chordata; class Actinopteri; order Cypriniformes; family Catostomidae; genus Xyrauchen; species Xyrauchen texanus. The sequence continues at coordinate 2,558,268 of NC_068291.1, read as the reverse complement.
TCCCAGAGAAATGTCCAGGGCACCAAAAGCGAGGGCAAAGGTGTCCGTAATCAGAAGAGGTTACCGCTTCAACTTTGGAGTATTTTTGAGCTGTTCTCTACAACTTTTCACTGTCAAATTTAAAAGCTCACCATTTACACATACTGTGGACTAACTGCCAAAAATTGGTCTAATTGTTTTCAACATTTTATCATCTATAGTCAATAACATATTTTCCTGATGATTTGTTTTGCATGCTTTTCCTACAGGACCTCATATTTTGTTCTGGACATCTAAGATATAACATTGGATTATTCACTTAAGCAAGCTCACAGACAAGTAAAAAACTGCTCAAGGTAACAGCAGATCATATTATTTTGGCTATTTGGGGCTTACAGCAGCAGTGATTAAGCATAAAAGACACATTTGATGACTAACAGAAATCATATTTCACTTTGGAAAGTATTTCAAACTGTGGTATTAGGGCAGCTAAATAAACTTTACAGACAGGGCTTTCATTGGGTATATTATTTGTCTATTAAAGTGCTGTGACGAGGAGGAGAGTGTGGCCAGGCCATGAGGATGCACACCTGGAGCTGAGTTGCCCAACATGACAGAGATAAGGGAGGAGCCGGGGATGCCGGAGGGAGGGAGAGATGTACGCGGCTGTGTGTGTGCGTGACTGTGTGTTTTATGTTATGTTTAAGTTCCTTTGTATCATTAAAGTTTATGTTGACTGCTCACGTCCTCCTTTCCCATCCTTGAATCACATTACATTGGTGCCAAAACCCGGGAAAGGAGGTGGGGCAGGTTGTCCGGGAAAACTCGCCGCTGCCGTCTGCCGGAGAAGCCAGAGGAGCGTCTGAGGACCAAGTGGGTGGCATGCCTGCAAAGTAGAGTGTTTTCTTCTCTTTTCTCTCTCTCTCTCCTTTCTCTCTCCCTCCCCTCGTCTCTCTCAAATTTTCAGGAGGCGGGGAGGACCATTGTGTGGCGGAACGTCCGAAAGGGCAGCGTCTCCCCTCCAGAGATTGGGGATAGGAGTAAGCCAGTCCGGATGGCGCCCTGTCCCGAATCCGGCGGCGGAGGTGTGTGACGAGGAGGAGGGCGTGGCTGAGTCATGAGGATGCACGCCTGGCACTGAGTTGCCCAATCAGCGGGAGAGAGATGAGGGAGGATCCAGTGGACTCCGGAGGGAGAGAGAGAGAGACACACGCAGCTGCTGTGTGTGTGTGCGTGTCTGTGTGTTTTATGTTATGTTCCTTTGTATAATTTTTTTTTCTCCCCTTTTTCTCCCCTATTTGGAATCTCAGTTGCCTTCGAGTCTGAGACCGTCAATCCATGCATCAGGTGAGCTACCGTAAAGGCTAATCACACTGGATTAAGTGTGTAAATGAAGCTGAGTCTGTAACACAAGCGTTAAAATTTCGTTTTTCATATGATGCGTTAAGAGTAACAGTGTTTCGATATCAAACATAGCAGTGTGTGAGCAACTCCGCTCCAGGCGTGCGTCCTCGTGGCCCGGCCACACTCTCCTCCTCGTCACAGCACTTTAATAGACAAATAATATACCCAATGAAAGCTCTGTGTGAATAGTACGTTTTTATGAAGTCATAATCAGCTGTTGTACTCGTGATTTGTGTGGAAGTGAATAAAACATACAGTTGTTGTAGCACCTCTAGTGTTCATTTCACCAGGATACTGCAGCAAAACGTAGAAAGCGGCTCATAAAACTTTTGAGTAACGTCCATTCTATGAGACTAGGTTGAACTTTGCTACCCAACACTGATCGTTTCTGGGGCCCCAATCAAAGTTTGAATTTGTGTTCACTTTATCTCTGAAACTGTTGATTCCTAGTGGTATGATAGGAGTATAGAATCAATTCCATGCCACATATATTTGCAAAAATATAAAGTATTGCAAAATAAAGTAAAGTTTTGCAAAACAAAAAAAGTATTGAGCAAACAAAAAAAAAAAATTTAAAACAAAAATTAAGTATCACAAACGTAAAATAAAGTATCGAGAGAAAAATAGAAAGTTTTGCAAGCAAAAATAAAGAATTGCAAAATATAAATAAAATATAGCAAAAATCAAGATGTAATTAATTGCAAAAATCATTGACTGTTGTAAAATAATCTAAAGATCTTTTATCCTTTTTTATCTCTGCAACAGATTTTTAGGCAGCAATGATTTTGCCACACATCTTTTTCTTTGCAACGCTCCTTTTAATCTGCATTTCCATCACGTGTGAGCTCGTGATACCGTTTTGCCTTTGCGCTTCACTTTATGGCACTGTTTTGACGTGGGGGTGGAGTCAGGGGATTGGGGCGTGTACAACGGGCTCAGTGATGCCTCTCTGGAAGTTACGTCATTAGCTTGAGACACGGATCAAACGTCATGGCTGAGCAAACGCATGCAGGTGGATCTCAGGTATATAAAGTTGATTGTTTAAGGAAACTCATTTTAAAATATTCAATGGGGTATACCCGTCAAGTGAATTTTTAAGACAACGGTTTAATTTTGAAGAAAATGCCTGTACATTTTGTCAAATTGACAGAGACGTTCTGATCATATTTTTTTCTCGTTTTTCTTCAAATACTTTTTGGGAAAATATGTCTTATTGGTTGGAATCAAAGATTCACTCACTGCCCACTTTTGCTATAGGAAACATGTTATGTTTGGAGTGCTGTTGGACGAGAAAAGAAATGAATTTCTTATTAATGTAATGTTGATACTGGGCACATTTTTCATTCATAAGTCTAAATGTATGAAGACGAAACCTTAATTGCCAGAAATTGGCTGGAATAATAAGAGACCTTGAGCTCTTAAAAGAGGAATAAAGAGACCCCTCTGTATTTGTATTTTTTATTTTATACATTTAATTTCTTTTAACTGATATGTGCCTTGCTTAATACTCATTTACCTGTACTTACCAGTGCCATTGTAGATGTACATTCTGTTTTTTGTTCTGTTCTTGGTGTTCAATAAAAAAAAAAAAATTGTTTCCTTTTATTTAATTAGCATTAAATGTGTTTTAACAGCGTTTGCTTCAGATGAAGAAGTTAGAGATCAGTTAAAGCGGTGGATTTATTAGCCATACTCGCTAACATAGCCAGCATCTGCAGTTTATTCTCTCTCAACTGATTGGACTATTGATTGATTCTTATGTTTACTTTATAGATTATAATTGTCTATACCATAGTATGTTGTCTTCTAAAAAAATGTAAACTCCATATTTAAAAATATATAAATAGATGTTACATTATCACTGTTAAAGGAGACATAGATTACAAATAAAAAGTTAAACGATCGTAACAAACAAGCATCCCAGGAAACGATCTACAAACAATAAAAGAACATCACTTATAATGTTAATTGTGCAAAAGCAAAACAAATTTAACAGATTGATTCTCAAGAGTAGGTGCTGATAACCTGGTTATATCCTGCTCTACTCGAGGCAGAGAAACAGCAGGAGAAAGCTGTTGTTGTTGTTGTTGTTGCTGACCCTGACCCGCCTGAATATGGCCGAAGCTTTGAGTCAGAACACTAATAAGATTCGTCACGACATCTAGATATTCTCTCTGCTAAATGTGACATGGCAAATCATTACATGAGATGACCTAGATACACGTACATTTACTGTGAGCATTGTAAGAACTTAAGTAGCTTGTGAACAGGTTCGTTGAGCAATGGAGGAGTCAGAAGACAGCGAAGCAGGTTTGAAATCAGCACTTTAATTTCTTTCACGAACATACGACGGTCACCGCCGTAGAAATGTAAACATAAAACAATATCACACGCAGTCTGTGGAGCTTTCTGGATCCACTCTCTCTCTCTCTCTCTCTCTCTCCCTCCCCTCTCTTCTTCTTCTTTGGGGTTTTACGGCAGCCGGCATCCAATAAGTTGCATTGCTGCCATCTATGGTATTAGCACCTAAGTGCACTATATCCTATTATACAATCCAGTATCTTTTAGAAATTTAAAAAGACACTGCTTTCCCCTTGTGCTTGACCCTACTTCTAAAATATTTTTTAGAGATACTTCTTCCAAGCCAATTACTCGCATTTCTCTGAGCATATCTTGTCTTTGGTGGTCATATTTTCTACATAAAAACAAAACATGATTCACTGTCTCAGGTTCTTGACATGAACACAAGCCACTCTGGTGTTTCCCTAAAATAAATAAAGTGCTGTTCAGAAACGTGTGCCCAATCCTCATTCTAGAAATAATAACCTCTTCCTTACGTCTAACCTCTCCTCCTTTACAAACCTTAACTGAATCAGTTACCCTACTAGAAATAGAGAATAGGTGCCTCCCTTTATTTTCTTGCTCCCAGAACTGTTGCCATTTCAAAATTGTTCCCTGCCACACAATACTTTTACCCTCCGCTTTGGACAGATTTAAGTTTATATCTATTGTTTCCTTTTGAGCAGCTTCCTTGGCCAACTTATCAACCTTTTCATTTGTTGCAATACCTACATGAGCTGGGACCCATACAAATGATATTTCTACTTCTCTCCTTTTCACATCTCTAATTGCCAGAAGAATATCATATACAAGGTCTTGTCGACTCTTTGAGGTCCCTTTCCCCATACTATTAATAGCTGACACAGAGTCACTACATATCAACACTTTATGGTTCTGAATCTGCTCAGTCCATTGCACTGCCATCAGGATTGCATATAATTCCACTGAAAACACACTTAGGAAATTTGAGGTTCTCTTACAAACTTGGGTATTCCACTTCTGAACAACAAAATCTGCTCCTGTAGCACCTGTTTCCTGATCTTTTGAACCATCAGTAAAGATTAATATGTGCTCCTGATATCTCTCTATTATATGACAGTGAAATTCATGCACCAAATCTGATTCAGGATTCTCTGACTTAATCCTAAGTATCGCTAAATCAATCTTTGGAACCTCCAATTGCCATACAGGAACTGATGGCCACAGTACTCCTGGACAAAAGTTCTTATCATGTATAGACATTTCCTGGGCCAGTGCCTCCCCTGTCCATCCAAAACTTTGAGGACTTGCCATCTCTCTCTCCCAGCTTACCTGAATTGTCGCTTTAACTGGGTGATCACACTTTTGACCCATCAAGTTAACCCAATAGTTAGCCTGAAGCTGCTGTCTTCTCAAACAGAGTGGCATTTCTCCTGTTTCTACCTGCAAGGAACACACTGGGGAAGATCGCACAGCTCCTGTACATATTCTTAGTGCCTTAGCTTGAACTATATCTAATCCAGCTAAAACTGACTTGGCTGCAGATCCATAAACCAAACACCCATATTCAATTCTTGCTCTAATTGAATATACATAAATTTGCTTCAAAGAAGCAACATCTGCTCCCCATTCTGTTCCAGCAAGACATCTCATTAAATTCATTACCCTTTTACATTTGTCTACTACTTTTGAAACATGCTCCCTCCATGTAAGTCTTGTGTCAAAAAACACACCAAGAAATTTAAAACTTTTCACTCTTTCCAAATTCCTACCATATAACTTCAATTTTATACTTTCATCTATTCTCCTCCTAGTAAAAAACATAGCCTTTGTCTTCTCAATAGAGAATCTAAACCCCCATTTCCTTCCCCAATCCTCCACTAGGGTTAGAGCTTTCTGCACCTTCTTCAGTGTATACTTTACATTTTTCCCCCCTTTTCCATAGGCTACCATCGTCTGCAAATAATGACTTTCCAATTCCCGGCTGAACACTAGAAAAAACATCATTAATCATTATATTAAACAGCAATGGACTAATAACACTACCTTGAGGTGTACCATTTTCTACAAAGCAGCTTCTAGATTTTTCTGACCCTATTTTCACCTGAATACTTCTATTATTTAAAAAGTCCATTACCCAGTTAAACATATTTCCCCTAATTCCCAACATGTGCATCTTGATTAAAAGACCCTCTACCCATAGCATGCCATATGCTTTTTCTACATCTAAGAATACTGCCACAACAGTCTCTTTATTTATCTGTGCTTTTCTTATTTCATCCTCAAGGCATATGAGTGAATCAATAATACTTTTCCCCTTTCTAAAGCCATTCTGATGACCAGCCATCAACCCCCTTTCTTCAATAAAGTGCATTAGCCTTCCATTCACCACCCTTTCCATTAACTTACTAAATGAGAAGTTAAAGCTATTGGCCTATAATTTGCTGGATTACTAGCATCTTTCCCCGGTTTTCTTATTGGGACAATAACTGCCTCCTTCCATCCTACAGGAATCTTTCCTTCCTCCCAGACTTTATTAAATACATTTAAAACCTTATTCATTCCCTTATCACTTAAATGTCTTAACATAATATAACAAATTTCATCTTTACCAGGAGCTGAATTCTTACACTTATCCAATGCATTTCTTAATTCTCTCAGTGTGAGAGGAACATTATATTTATCCTCTAATTTTTCTTTCTTTTGAATAACCTCAACATATTGACTCCTTGTTTCTTCCCTAGCCCTCCTTTCTTCTTCTGAAAGATTACTGGAGCTATGTACCTTACTCAGTGTGTTCACCATCATTTCTGCTTTCTCTAGGCTTGATATAGCCAACTGCTCTCCATCTGAAAGGATCGGATAATTCCACTCTCTTCTGTTACCTTCCATTTTCTTAATCATTCCCCATACATCATTTATATTAATAGTACTTCCAATTGAGCTACAATAATCCCTCCAGTATGTTCTTTTCCTTTGCCTTATACTCCTTCTCACTACTGCCTGTGCTTTCTTGTATTCAATCAAATGTTGAAAGTTATGAGTTCTTTTTAATTTTCTAAAAGCTCGGTTCCTTTCCCTAACTACCTTTTCACATTCAACACTCCACCATGGAACCGCTTTTTTTACTAGTTTTCCTGAACTTTTTGGTGTTGTAGCCATTGCAGCCATATAAATACTCTGTCGCAACTCAATTTCATTTCTTTCAACATCATTTGTTTCTTGGACTGAACTAATATATAATTCACTTATTTTCATAAATCTCTTCCAGTCTGCCTTTTTGAAAATCCACCTTCCATGACTATCTTCTGTGCTCAACCTTACATCAACGTTCACTTTACATATAATTGGGTAGTGGTCACTTCCAATAGTGCTTTCTCCATGCACTTCCCACTTACACTTTGAAGCCATTCTACTAGACAAGATTGTGAGGTCTAATACTGACTCTTTACCAGTTCTAATATCAATCCTAGTTCTTCTACCATCATTCAGACACACTAAGTTCCTATCATTCATCACCTCCTCAATCACCTGTCCATTGTTGTCTGTCTTTTCTCCTCCCCACAGTGTATTGTGGGCATTAAAATCTCCACACCACACAACATTATCTCTATCCTGGCCTTCTATTTCCTCTAGTTTCTTTAACTCTAACTGTTTACAGGGGTTATAATAATTTATTATTACTATTTTCTTTTTATCTGTCCATACTTCCACTACCACGTATTCTTGCTCCTTCCCTATATCCAACACCCTATAGGGTATCCCCTTCCTTACAAAGGTAGCACACCCACCACCACTTCCTTGCTCTCTGTCTCGTCTGATGCCGATATAATTTGATAAAACAAAATCAAATCTAGGTTTTAACCATGTTTCCTGAATACACATTACATCAGGTTTTACACTTCTACTATCTATAAACTGTTTAAAATCTTGACCATTTGCCAACAGACTCCTTGCATTCCATTGGATAGTGATCATAATAAATAATATCATCCTTTACCTCCTTCCTGACTGGAATGTACAGCAAGACATTCCCTTATTTCTTCCCATTTTAAGTCTAGCATGCCCAAATGCTGAATTGCTGCCTTTGCTATGATTTGAATCCTTTCAGTTTTGGATTTAACCTCAGCTGTTGCATTAATTACCCCTGCAATAAAGATAACCAAGTTCCTCTTTTCACCCCACTCCTTTTTCTCCTTTTCCTTCTCTCTGACATGATCTTGTCGCTGTGTCCATGCATTCCCTGTTGCTATTTCCTGTCTAACATTTTCTTCATTAACCCTCTTTGTTTGCTCCATTCTTTTAACTGCTTCTCCATAAGGAACTCTATCCTTCCTTTTCACACTCTGAATCTCAGTCTCCCTTCTCATTACTTCACAACCCCAGTAGGCCGCACTGTGTTCCCCTCCACAATTACAGCATTTAGGTCTTACTCCCTCTCCACAGTCCCCATAGTCATGCTCCCCACCACATTTAGCACACCTTTTAGTCCCTCTGCACAACTTAGCTACATACCCAAACTTCTGACACTTGTAACATCTTATTGGCTTATGAGTGAACTCTCTTACCCTATATCTCACATATCCAAAGTATAATTCTGTAGGCAACTCTTTTGTGCTAAACTGAACCAAGACTGACTCGGTTTCTTTTTTCTCTACCCCCTTAGTTAAACGCTTCACACTCTGAACAGAATCACATTTTTCTTTTAAATTTTTAACCAGCTCCTTCATCTTAGTTACTAAAGGAATCCCATAAATCACTCCTTTACTTCCTTGTTCACCCACTTTCACGACCCTTACCACCACTGTTTTCCCAACAACTTGTAGTTTTAAAGCTTTTCCAATCTGTTCTTCAGAGCTACATCCAATCAATAAACTGCCATCTTTTAAAATCCTAGCATATTTAACCTCGCCAACCTGATTCTTAATTATTTTCGTCAATTTTAATGGATCCAAACTCTTCACTCCTGGTTCTTCAAACCTCACAACAACAGTCCATTTCTCCTCACTCTCTTTCATTCCTCTAATCCGCTTTGCTTTATTAATCCTCCTCATCTGCCAGTACCCATCTTCTTGATCCAATTCATCCATACTACAACAACTATCTTCCTGATTGTCTGCCACGATAGAGAATACGTGCAATTATATCGTATACCGGACCTATACAGGCCGTCGGCCGATATTCTCGCAGAATACTCTCTCCACTTAGTCTATCCTCCACCCAGCGCGTCTCTCGCCGTGCGCTAAAATGGCAGCGGCAATGACCCGTGGCTTAACTCCTGAACGATGTTTAAACTTATTAAAGAAGGAGATCTATAATTTTGCATGAGAAGCTACAACCTGCTCCACAGCCTACAACCGACCCTCCTTGCCGCGTGGCAGCCTCTCCAGTCTGGTGTCAAATCCGTCCTTTACACAAATATCCGTGGCAAATGTCTCTCAGTTTCTCCCGCGATCGAATGAAACATCTATATTATGAACAAGCCACTGTCCTTCTCAGACCCTCTCTCCCTCTCGACACTTGGCGTCCCTTTAAATGTCTTTCTCCGTATCACTACAACAAGACACAGGTGTTAGAGATAATTACAAACCAGGTGACAAGCCTTACCGCTCTCTCTCTCCCGCAGACTGACACACGACCACGCCCCCCATGCCACATAGCTGTATAACGCAGGGTTAAGAATATAGGGGATGTGAACATTTTATATTTCAAAACTTTATTTTTAAAGACAGAACACATGCATGTTTGTTACGATCGTTTAACTTTTTATTTGTAATCTATTTATTGTCTCCTTTAACAGTCAAGTCTAGTCAATTTTATTTGTATAGTGCCTTTCACAACACACATCGTTTCAAAGCAGCTTTACAGAATATTAGCATTAACAGACGATAAGAACTGTAATGTCTATAAAGTCAATTAATCATCATTGTGTAATTTAGATAAAATACGAATTATAATAGTGTTTATAATTAATTAAATAATAATTGTATTAATAACCCCAGTGAGCAGCTGTAGGCGACTGTGGCAAGGAACACAAAACTCCATAAGATGTAGATTAATGGAGAAAAATAACCTTGGGAGAAACCAGACTCACTGTGGGGGCCAGTTCCCTCTGGCTAACGTTATGAATGTAATGTAAATATTAATTATGTATAGGTAAAATCATGGTTTAAAATTATTAAACTAAGTGATAAGGGTCATTGATTAAACATAGATTGTGTTTGAACTGTAAGATTAATGACCAAAGTCTTTGAAGTCCATCTTGATTAATTGCAGAAGTTCACAGATGCAATTGTCCTTGTTAATTGGCTGATGAAGGCTTTTGTTGGCAATTGTTAGTCTAAGCATTTCATTTCAGGATCGTAGTCCATAAATAGACCGAGGTGATGCAGGTTGGAGTTGGCATCATTTCATCCTCTGAAGTCCGTCATAATAGATTGAAGTGATGTTTGGCTGGCACCAGCTGCATTTAGTCATCATCATTCTGTGACATGTAGCAGTGGAGTCCAACATGAAGCAGGAATGGTGCTGGATCCAGCTAGTTCTGGTGACCTCAGGATAGGAGTCCCGAGGTTGAGACAGGGAAACAAATAAAAAGATGTAAGCGTAGATGCCATTGAATTTATTGCAGAGTTAGAGATCATGCTCAATGTTTCTGGTTTCTGGTTCCGGCAGACCCAACTAAAGCAGCCTAATTGTGGGATAAATTAGGTGTATGCCTGGCTAAATAGATGAGTCTTTAGTCTAGACTTAAACTGAGAGAGTGTGTCTGCATCTCGAACAGTGTTTGGGAGACTATTCCATAGTTTAGGAGACAAATATGAAAAGGATCTTCCTCCTTTTGTGGATTTTGATATTCTAGGAACTATTAACAGGCCAGAATTTTGCGATCTTAATGAACGTGTTGGAATATAGCGTGTTAGAAGATCACTTAAGTACTGCGGAGCTAGACCATTCAAAGCTTTGTACGTAGTTAACAGAATTTTAAAATCAATACGGAATTTAACAGGTAGCCAATGTAACGATGATAAAATGGGGCTAATATGATCATATTTCTTGGTTCTCGTCAGCACTCTGGCTGCTGCATTTTGAACCAATTGAAGTGTATTTATTGATCTTTCTGGACATCCTCCCAGTAATGCATTACAATAATCTAGTCTTGAGGTCATGAAAGCATGAATTAGTTTTTCGGCATCAGCAACCGAGAGCATATGCCATTATTTATCAATATTTCTTAGGTGGAAGAATGCTGTTCTACAAACATTTGTAATTTGATTTTCAAAGGACAGATTGGTATCAAATATAACACCTAAGTTCTTTGCTGTTGAAGATGATGTAACAGCACATCCAGCTAGAGTCAAATTATATTTTAGTGGCTTATTTTTAGAGTTTTTTGGTCCAATAATTAGAACCTCTGTTTTGTCAGAATTGAGTAGAAGGAAATTTCTGGCCATCCAATCTTTTATTTCATTGATACACTCTGCTAATTTTGAGAATTGTGAAATCTCATCAGGTTTTGAAGAAATATAAAGTTGTGTATCATCAGCATAGCAGTGGAAACTTATTCCACGATTCCTGATAATATCTCCCAGGGAAGCATATACATGGAGAAAAGCAGAGGCCCTAAAACTGATCCCTGTGGCACTCCATACTTTACTTTTGTTTGGTTTGACAATTCCTCATTTAAATAGACAAAGTGGTAGCGGTCTGCTAAATATGACCTAAACCATGCTAATGCCACTCCACAAATTCCAACATAATTCTCCAGCCTATTCAAGAGAATGTTGTGATCTATCATGTCGAATGCAGCACTAAGATCTAAAAGCACTAGAAGAGAAATGCAGCCACGATCAGATGATAAGAGCAAGTCATTTGTAACTCTGATAAGTGCAGTCTCTGTACTGTGATGAGGCCTAAATCCTGATTGAAATTCTTCATATATACTATTTCTCTGTAGAAATGAACATATTTGGGAGGATACTACCTTTTCTAGTATTTTTGACATAAACGGGAGATTTGAAATCGGTCTATAATTAGCAAGTTCTCCAGGATCAAGTTGTGGCTTCTTAATTAGCGGTTTGATAATTGCCATTTTAAAGTTTATTGGGACATGTCCTAAGCATAGCGAGGAGTTAATGATATTAAGAAGAGGTTCTGATATTACAGGAGATACCTCTTTTAAGAGCTTATTTGGTATAGGATCTAACAAACAAGTTGTGGCTTTTGATGTTTCGATAAGTTTTGTTAGCTCTTCATGACCTATGATAGCGAAGGATTGAAGTTGCACATGAGGGAAATTATTCGACACTGTTTTCTGAGGTGCTATGACAGATGATTGCATAATTCCAATTTTATTTCTGATTATTTCAATTTTATCTGTAAAGAAATTCATGAAGTCATTACTCTTGAGCTGTGACGTAATATCTGGTTCGGTTGAGGCTTTATTCCTAACCAATTTAGCCACAGTACTGAATAAATATCTAGGATTGTTGTGGTTATTTTCTATGAGTTTACAAGGGTGCTAGAGAAGACTGCATTTAAATTTTTTGTTATTTCATCAAGTTCTTCTGGGCTTTGGGGTTTATTGAGTATATGAGATAGATCTGGAAGAGTATTAGTGAAGTCATCTTTAGTGGACGAAAGAATAGTTCTACCTGAACGATAGCGTGGTGTAGATTGAGTAACATTAGCTGATTGCAGAATGCAAGAGATGAGGTAATGATCCGAGATGTCATCGCTCTGCTGCAGAATTTCTATATTATCAACATCAACTCCATATGAAAGAATTAAATCTAGCGTATGATTATGGCGATGAGTTGGTCCTGTTACATTTTGTCTGACTCCAAGAGAGTTGAGAATATCGATAAATGCTAATCCCAGTGTATCATTTTAATTATCTATGTGAATGTTGAAGTCACCAACAATTAAGGCTCTATCTACAGTAACTACAAGATCTGATAAAAAATTTGCAAATTCACTAAGGAAATCTGAATAAGGCCCGGGTGATCTATACACTGTAGCAAGGGTAAAGGACGACAGAGATTTTTTATTTATATTTGTATTTGACGGTGCCACATTAAGCATTATTAGTTCAAAAGACTTACATTTATATCCTGTCCTCTGAGTAACACCAAAAACTTCACTGTAAATTGTAGCAACACCTCCTCCTCGACCCTTCAGGCGAGGTTCATGTTTATAACAATAACCTGGGGAGTAGATTCATTTAAACTAATATATTCATCCGGTTTAAGCCAGGTTTCAGTCAAACAGAGTGCATCCAATCTATGATCTGTAATCATTTCATTGACAATTAGTGCTTTGGTAGCAAGAGATCTAATGTTTAGTAGCCCTATTTTTATATGATGTTTATTTTTAATTTGTTTGTTTTGTTCAAGTTTGACCTTAATCAAATTTTTTCTAAATGATTTAGTGAGGGTTTTGTGGTTTGTAGTTTGGGGAACAGACACAGTCTCTATGAGATATCTAGGTGATACAGTCTCTATGTGTTGTAGTTTATGTGAACTGTGTGACGTCTCATGGCAGCTAGCAAACGTTCGGATTAACCAGTTTGTCTGCTTCCTGACCTGGGCCCCATTTAGTCAATTAATATCATTATTAAGTCTATAAGCCAAATTACTAGAGAGGAGAGCGGCACCTTCCTGGAGGGATAACGGTGATAATGTTACATCTAAATATGGAGTTTACATTTTTTAGAAGACAACATACTATGGTATAGACAATTATAATCTATAAAATAAACATAAGAATCAATCAATAGTCCAATCAATTGAGAGAGAATAAACTGCAGATGCTGGCTATTTTAGTGAGTATGGCTAATAAATCCACCACTTTAACTGATCTCTAACTTCTTCATCTGAAGCAAACGCTGTTAAAACACATTTAATGCTAATTAAATAAAAGGAAACAATCAACTTTATATACCTGAGATCCACCTGCATGCCTCTGATCGGCCATGATGTTTGAGCCGTGTCTCAAGCTAATGACGTAACTTCCAGAGAGGCATCACTGAGCCCGTTGTACACGCCCCAATCCCCTGACTCCACCCCCACGTCAAAACAGTGCCATAAAGTGAAACGCAGAGAAAAGTGAAGCGCAAAGGCAAAAGCGGTATCACGAGCTCACACGTGATGGAAATGCAGATTAAAAGGAGCGTTGCAAAGAAAAGATGTGTGGCAAAATCATTGCTGCCTAAAAATCTGTTGCAGAGATAAAAAAGGATAAAAGATCTTTAGATTATTTTACAACAGTCATTGATTTTTGCAATTAATTACATCTTGATTTTTGCTATATTTTATTTATATTTTGCAATTCTTTATTTTTGTTTGCAAAACTTTCTTTTTTCTCTCGATACTTTATTTTACGTTTGTGATACTTAATTTTTGTTTTAAATTTTTTTTTTTTGTTTGCTCAATACTTTTTTTGTTTTGCAAAACTTTATTTTATTTTGCAATACTTTATATTTTTGCAAATATATGTGGCATGGAATTGATCCCATATTAGGGGCTTTATTTTAGAATCTCGTCAAATGGCTGATTGAGAAATGTGTGAATATCTGTTTTAAAAAAGTCAGTCAAACTAAATATTTCTTTTTCACAGAACAAATTCTGCATCCTAATATGGCCCAACATAGATTATAAATAGACATGGGGGATTTACATGATTTATTGTCAGTCCTGAACCCTGAGTAGCTGATAGAAAGATGTTCAGATCACTTGTGGCCAGCAGGGCCGCCAAAACTCTGGGGCCCCCAAACATTTGTGTGGAGCTTTACACAGCCAAGGTGTTAAATACAGTACTATATGCAATACAGTACACTAAATATTATATACATCCAATATGCAATACACAAAAGCACTATCGGGATGTGTTGGGTTGATCACGTGCTAAAGATTCACTGTCATGTCATTTGGAGAAACGATGATGATGATCGAAGTGAAGTTTGAACCTCGCATGAGTGAATCACAGTGATATCAGACGCACAGTTGTTTCCTGGAGCGAAGAGCGTGACTTCTGAATCCACCTTTGAACTGGATCGCTGTTTATTGAGTCAGTCGGAATGTGATTCTTTGGCTCATTTAAAGCTGGATTTACGCGTCAGGAGTAGTTAGACCGACGCGCTTTACAGTTCATAAACACATTGCGGCTTTGACCGGATTTCAGAGGCACAAAATGTGTGAAAGGGGCGACAATGACGCTGGAAAGGACGGAGTGATCCACACAAACCAGACGAGAAGCTCCGATCTGAACTCGGATCACATTGAAATCACCGAATGCAAAGACACCGGCACAGGTCCCACTCGTTTATACCGGAGGAGATGGCTTATAGTGTTCCTCTTCAGCTCGTACTCGCTGTGCAACGCGTTCCAGTGGATCCAGTATGGAATCATCAACAACATCTTCATGAAGTTTTACAACGTGACTTCTTTCACCATCGACTGGCTTTCCATGATCTTTATGTTGACTTACATCCCTTAATCTTTCCAGTGACATGGCTGTTGGATCGGAAGGGGCTGCGGGTGATCGCGTTGGTCGCCGCGTCCATCAACTGCGTCGGGACGTGGATCAAAGTGGCCAGCGTTCAGCCCAGTCTGTTCTGGGTCACGATGCTGGGACAGTTCGCCAGTTCATTCGCGCAGGTGTTCATCCTGGGAATGCCGTCTCAGGTCGCGTCCGTGTGGTTCGGTTCGGATGAGGTGTCCACCGCTTGCGCCGTCGGAGTGTTTGGAAACCAGGTGCGTAAAGGCGCACAGCACCAACAGACACTTAGTTATTTACATGAAAACTGTGCTTTGAGGCTCTATATAAAATCATATTGATTTCCTGCCCGTAAACGAGCACCTGAAAGAAGGGTTGGCCCCTTACGGAAATCTACTTTTATTAACCACCTTTGTCATCAAAAGAAGAAATGATAAAAGGTTTAAAAATAAATAAAAAATTCAAAATGAGTTCAAAATCATTTTGATATTTGTTTCTTGGGCTTAATGTCACAAATGTCATGTGGTGTAACCATCTGGTCAAGAGAAGCCTTAAGAAAAGATGAAACATGAAAATGTTGGCATGAGTAGTGCAGAATAATATTTTATTAGTATTTACTTAAAAAAAAAAATAAATATATATATATATATATATATATATATATATATATATAATATATATATATATATATATATATATATATATATATAATAATATTTAAAAGCATTTGTCCGCCAGTTCAAAGTCAGGTGGTAACCAATATGTAGGTAGCCATTTTGTTGTCATGTGACAGAAAAACACAATACAGAGAGGCTTTAGACCCTCAAACGTGTAAGTTTAAATATATATTTGTCATATCATTAAATATCAATATCAAATTAAAATACTAAATATAAGTAACTGTATTCCACTATAGTTACAATTTAAATCACTGGTAATAAGAATATAGTTACATGTACATTCAAAAGTATTTTGATTACTGAAGAGATTACTTTGCATTATATTGTCATTTGTTTCTTTTAACATTTAGTCTATTCAGCTAGAAATCATTGATACATATAAATGATGTGATCCAAAGAGCATCAAACAGCAGTGAAACACTTTCTGATGATGTGTTTCATTTATGCATTCGCTTTCACGCTGTCAGTGAAAAGGTGGATATGATGTCATTGAGGAGGCTGAAGAGAGGAGCTACATAATGTTTCTACAGCGTAGAAATGCTTTGACAGATTAAACATAATAAATATACGATTACATGCCGTATCAATGTTTTTTTTATGTGATTAGGTTATTTGTTTTTACAAGAAATGCTAACCAATGTAGCCTGTAGCATCATATAGAAAGCTACAAATATTATATGTTCTGCCTCATTCTATGAACAGACTACACATACGATCAGAAAAGGATGTCGTTTTACAAACTGTGAGGGTTTGAAGTTTGGAGCAGCAAATGTATTTAACCATGTATAAATTGTCATCTCAACATTTATCTTTATGCTAAACTAAAATGCTATTTCTTGCCTTTACATGCATGTGTTATCAGGCAGCGATTATATTTTATAATGAATTCTATGAAGAAAATTCACATTAAGGCATTACCTTTTTCTCTAGTAAGACCTTTGATATTAGAGCAAAGATGTACTGCAAAAGTTTTATTCTTAAAACATTTTAAATAAAAATAAATCAACCAGTGCTGAAGAAGTAATCCAACATATTTAGATTACTTTACTGACCTTGAGTAATCTAACAGAATAGTTACAAATTACATTTTACAGCATGTATTCTGTAATCTGTAGTGGAATACTTTTTAAAAGTCACAACCCTGGTTATAGCTATGGTGTAACCCTGAGAAAACGTCTTCATATTCTCGACTAAACAATTCATGATAAAATACAGTTTTTGTATAGAAATATGTAAAACCAACATGCACACAAAGCTGAATTGTCTTCATGTGTTTTAAACTAGATTTGTGATTACAGACAATCTGATTTGTCACAAACTATCATTACCACGATACATTTTGTAGGGTTTAGATGGGGATAGCCTTGTAATAGACCCATATATCGTCCAGGGCAGTGTTTCCCAAAAGCATTGTAAGCCTATGTAGAACGTAGAAACAGTTGGCCTCAATGGCCTCTATGATAAATTTAAGCTTATGATGCTTTTGGGAAACGCTGCCCAGGCCAGTTAATTGGCCGATATTCGTTCCTTTTGTGATTTATCAGCATTGACTAATAACTGTGTTTTTTCGCTAATAAACAGAAGTGTTAACTTTCCCTTGTGTCAGTTCCAGAACCTACTAAAATTTGTCAATCAACGATAAACAATTTTAAGCGAATTTGAGGATATATTGAATTAAATAAGTGTTGTTTTCACTATGTACTATGTATTTTGTATACTATTATGATGATAGTAAAACTTTTGTAATATGGCACTTTTTGTACCACTGTCTCCCTAAGATGATTCGCTGATGTTCTTCCTCTTTTGTAAGTCGCTTTGGATAAAAGCGTCTGCCAAATGAATAAATGTAAATGTAAATCTGCATTTATATTGGCCATCCTGCTCATCCAGCATCCTGGTATTGGTACCGGTCATTGAAAAACCCATCTTTGTCGATCGCTAGTATGGCCCTTTTGAACATTTATGTTTAAATATGCAGGTAAATGAATGTCTCATTTTATCTCAGGTTACAAATGCTCACACAGCACTTTGAGTCACCTGTATTTTAAATTAGTCATTTTATACATAACATATTTGTGCCATATAAGTGAAAAGAGTTACACTTTAAATTGAGCTGTTTTCATTCTTTGCACTTTTAAATACTGCTGCATGCAAAAGTTAATTATTTTCTCTACTCATCATTACACTAATTTACACCTTTCATAATGGAGTTTATGTGGAATTCACATTGAAAAGAATTAGGAAAGTGTGGCTAGCCAAAGATTTACTGTTAACCAAAACATAGCAGCTTCACAACCTGCCATGGTTTATCCATGAACTATCAACTTTGCTCCCAGCACTTTTCCAGGTTAAACTTGTAATGCATTCAGTGTTATAATGAGTAAAAGGAAAGTAAGATATCTTGGTGATTGTTGCTCTCTTGTTTAGCTTCCAAATAGGACCAATAGTTGATGATTCCATATTGGCATGGCCATTGCAGATTATCTGTAAATTCATCATATTTTGAATCAAAGCATTCCGTTAATTGAAGAGAGAAAACTGCTGGCAACAGTGAAGGTAAACATAGCAAACATTTGCATGAGCTTAAGTGGTTTAAAAGGAATAGACACACATAAGTAAACATGTGCTTTGTTGGCCCTTTCTTGAGAACTTCAGTGTCATGCAAAAAATCTACCAGTGCTGAAGAAGTAATCCAAAGTATTTAGATTACGTTACTGACCTTGAGTAATCTAATGAAATACATTACAAATTACATTTAACAGCATGTATCCAAGAACAGGCAGTAAATCCATTAATGATGAGTAAAACAGGAATAATAATGCTCTGTAATGCACTCAAAAGAATAACTAGACTTTGCAAAGAACCGAGAACACCCAGCATTTATACAGTGTATACAGGTGACTGATTCGTAGAATGGGCATCAGGTGGGTCAGAGTCTGTGTCAGTACTCGGGTGATTGTGACCTCTGGTACCAGTCTACCAGATATTGTACTTGCTGACCCAGGAGGGTTCTGATGTGATAAGCCTCTTCTCCATCAATCACAAAAAGGAGAGGGCCCAGGGTTTCGTGACCCGTGGAGTTGTTTGCTGATCTTCCCAGTTTGAGCAGGGATACATGGAAGGCAAAAGAGATATGATAATGAGACAGCAGATGAAGTCTGTAAGACAGTGGTGTTAATTGTTTAATGATCTTGAAAGGGCCTACATACCTCAGACTTAATTTCTTTGAGGGGATCCTGTGGAGAGCCATACTGGTTGACCGGGTCTCAGTTGGGGAACTGATCGGCAGCGGCGGCAATCTACTGGATGCTTTTGCTGTCTTATGGCTCACTAGAGATGGACATGTGCTGCGCTCCATGCACATTTATCTCAGTTCATAACTTGAGTGAAGACATCAGCATTGTTCTGTATCTACAGTAATAGATGGTGTCTTGTATCTTGTCTCAGGTGCCCAGAGCAGGGAGAGGTGTGCACATTGAATAACACGTGTTCTCACAGACTTTCTACCCTTTCTGGTGGACAGTCATTGGGTCAGAGAATCAATGTTTTGGGCATGCTAGATTTCATCCTATATTTCCCACCTCACCGGAGTAAGTAGTAGTGCTGGTGGGAGAATAGTGTCTTGTTTTTCCCTGGTACATTGGGCTTTGTGTAAACATGGTTGCGCATCTGCTTTGGTGTTACTTGAATCAGGTCTTTAAGTGATGGTAAAGTTGAATTGGGTAAAGAACGGAGACCAGCCCACTTGTCAGGGTCCAGTTGCTTTGCTGTCTGAATATATTTCAAATTGTTGTGATCAGTGAGAACTTTAAATGTTTGATGTTGCGCTCCTTCTATCCAATGCTGTCATTCTTCAAATGTTGCTTTAATTGCGATTGACCACGTTGTAATTCTGTTCAGCAGGTGTGAGCTTGTGTGCAATGAAAGCACATGGTACAGTTTAGGCAGTGTTCTGTGATGTTGAGGAAGAACTGCACCTTCTCTGCACTCAGATGCATTGAACTTAACCACGAATGGTAAAGTGGGATCAGTGTGATGGAGAATAGGAGTGCTCAATGAACCGGTCTTTAGGTCCTCAAATGCTTGCACTGCATTGTCATTCCATTGCAGTCTTTTGGGTATCCATCACTGCTTTTGGCAGGAGATGTACCTGATAGGAGCTCGATGGCACAGTCCTGAGGTTGGTGAGGGAGTAACTGAGTAAGGCTTTGACCTTACTAAAAGCTTTACAGAGATTGGAGTAAACAGCGGGAATGCCCGTTTTGTGGTCCATTGGGGATCTTTCCACGTAGGTGACTAGACAAGAAATTGGGGGAACGGCATGAAGAAATTGCAAATGACATGGTTTACTCCACCTCTGAATGTTTCCCCTACCCTACGAAATATTTGGATTGCGTTTGTCTATTCAAGGGAAACCAAAAACTAGAGAGTTTCCCAATTTGTAGTGTATCAGCTTCAGTGGTGTGGGATATGGTACCGTTGACAAGGGGCCGTCCATCTAACATTGAATAGTGGATAGGGAAGTACAAGAAACAATGGCTAAGTCTAGAGCCTTTACTAGATCAGAATCCATAAAATGATCAGCAGCAGCAGAGTCATTCAGAGCATTAACTTCGATCTTGTTGGATGTGTATATAATAGTGGTGAGTACTAAACTCAGATTCAAAACTGAAGACAAACTGAACAAGTTTCACAGACATGTGACTAACAGAAATGGAGTAATGTGTCCCTTTACAAAGAGGGGTCAAAATCAAAAGTAACAGTCAGTATCTGGTGTGTCCACCAGCTGCATTAAGTCCTGCAGTGCATCATCTCCTCATGGACCGCACCTGATTTGCCAGTTCTTGCAGTGAGATGTCACCCATGCACTCTTCTAATCATCTACAGTGTATTATAACAGAAACTGAAACACCATAAAATAATTCAAGTACATTAAAAACATAAGATATCAAGATATCTGTCAATTATACCTAAAATAATAAAAGAAACAATCTGCCAATGAGGTAAGAAAATTCTAAAGTTTATTTTTCTTACCCCATTGGCAAATAGTTTTTCTCACTAAACTGTGAGTGTGATATTATGATTGCTAAATATTTTTTTCATCCTTTCTTTCATTCTTTTAAGATTGGTTAGATATTTGTAATGGAGAAAAAGACAAATACTCATTAAGAAAATGTTTTTTGCAGAGCATGGGCTAATAAATAGAGTACGAGTTGTTGGAAGTCCACCATGGTGCATTCCTAATTATAATCGTTACTATTTATGGTTTATATAGTGTCAGTCTCCCATCATTTATTGGCTTTAGCACAGTTTAGTGTACAGTCTGCAGCTGGCAGGCTGTTTAATAAGGTTGCTTCTAGAATACAATCGTTCTCTGTTATGTCACTTCCTTTCTTCTTCAAAACACACAAAAAAAACCACGTTTTGTCAGGGTGCTGTCCTAACATCTCTGATCATTGTGCCATTGTAGAAAACTTGCTGCATTTGAGATACATTTCACAAGCCATTTAACTTCTTAAATGTGATTTATTTCCTGTTGAAAACAGATATTTAACAAGAGCAAATGTAGGACGAGGTAAAAATAAGAGTGCTTGGAGACAAAAATGAATGCAACGTTTCTTTTGTGATGCCATGTGTTAGGGAATAGCTCCCGAGTGTCGTTCTCTGCTTGTCAACTGAAGTCACACATAAATAATGTGCAATGCCTGATGAATTTATAAAGACAATTCTAGTTTTGGTCAAATTGTGGAGTGACTAGAACTGCAAAGTACAACACAGTAATAGGAAGTACAAGGATGGCTTCATAAAACCGTGGTGTTGCAGATTCACTCCTAGTGTCCCGCTTCATTGAATAGTGAGTTTACAAGTAAAAAAGGTTCGACTTCTTACAACTGCTAAATAGAAACCGTAAACAAATACGGCATGAACCCTGAATGATATTTCACCCAAAATTGAAAGTTATGTCATTATTTACTCGATCCATACTCATTTGTTGTTTCAAGTCAATCAATAGCTATGGTCGAACATAATGACATTTAAGTCATTATTCAATGAAAATCCTCCCCTTGTAGCTTTAAAATGTTATTGTCCATCTTGCATATTCAAACCAGCGTGATGCGTTCGCTTAAGATGCGCATGCATGAACCGGTGCCATTTTGGTAACATCGCAAATGAGATTTCTGAGCTTTGGCAGAGGAGTTAAATGATTAGTACATTTTCTTATACAAGTCATTTCTTACAAAGTCATGCAGTCTTATAAGGTCTTCTGCTAAACTGTTCTTGTTGTTATTCAGAGAGTTTTAATTTCATGCTAGGTCACAATATGACATTTATGACTCTTAGACCAATAAGAGATTGAGATATGAGTCTATAACATTACACAGGGTGTGTGTGTTTGGATTTAGATAAGGGGCGGATGATGATTTCATATTAATCAAACAGTTGAAATACATCAGAGCCCATTTGATCTTGTGGATGGGTGGATTGTAGTTGTATTTAAGGAATGAGATGTTATAACAAGCAGCTCTGAAATGAATATGACCTCATGTCTGGATTGTTCGGTTAGGCTCAAGTAAATTACAAAAACAATATTTCTCATTATCACCCTGAGTGCTATTCACCTTTTGACCTGTAGCTGTATTGAACTGACCCTTACATGAAGAGTTGTGCAGTGCTGTTGTCTCACATAGCTGCATAAAACTGTTCCACTTTGCTGCTTATTCTGGCAAAGAATCACCCACTTAGACAGGAAGGTGTAAGGCAACCACATACAATTCATTTTGTCTCTACCTGTCATCTAGAGGTGGTTTTATCTGAAATAGATTATACAACAATAATAGTATAATAAATTCTAATTACAGCGGGAAATGTGTTCACTGATTAAAAAGGCATAAATGGTCTGCACTTATATAGCGCCTTTTTATTAACCTTAGAGGTTACCAAAGTGCTTTACACTGTGTCCCAATCACCCATTCTCACACACACACACATTCACACACCAATGATGGCAGAGCTGCCATGCAAGGCGCTAGCCTGCCATTGGGAGCAACTTGGGGTTCAGTGTCTTGCCCAAGGACACTTTGGCATGTGGAGTCATGTGGGCCAACCCTGCGATTAGCGGCCGACCCGCTCTACCACCTGAGCCACAGCCGCCCCATAAACATGTGATCAGAGGAAGTAAAAGCAATCTATATGCATCAGACGGTCAGTGAACGGACTGTGGCACGTCTGAGGCGGACACAAACTGTGCAGTGAACTCTTCATTTTCTTCCCCTGCAGCTTGGCATTGCTATTGGCTTCTTAGTGCCACCCGTTCTTGTGCCCAATGTTGATGACATCAATGAACTGGCTCAACACATCAGCGTCATGTTCTACATCACAGCTGGAGTGGCGACCGTCATCTTTCTGCTGGTCGTGTTTGGTAAGACATCCACTATATTTTTGACAATTTGTTTAAAGTTGCAGTCAGAAGCCTCGACTCAACTCATGTGAAATGCGCTTTACAATGACGAAAGGACATTATATAATTATTAGGCTGTTACTGTTGTCTTTTCTTATAAAAGTTTAAATACTGTAGGAAAATCATACAGCTTTGTTCTTATAATGCTTAAACATTCTACTGAAGTCAGTAGATTTGAATAAAGGAGAAGGGAAGGACATTATTGATACACTCATTAATATTATTAGACTCTTATTGTTGTCGTCTTGGATGAAAAGTCTTAGCGGTTCACAAACTTAATGGAAACTATAGATCTGATTTGTACTTATAATGCTAAAATACTATAAAGACTCTTGGTAGATTTTGGTTTGAACATCTCAAAATGATTCAATGACTCACTCATAGCACATAAGAAACTCATTTGTCGCCACCTTGTGGAATCTCCTGTGGGTCACTGAACTAGTCAATTAATGAAACTGAACAAATTTCAGATAAAATAGCTTAAGTTGGTGCTTATAGCTTTTAAAACAAAACCTGGAAAACTTTTCGTGGATCTGTGATCGTCTCAGCCTTGACAATCATGCGTTTGTATCCTTGTGAGTTATAAACTTTAGACAACGATGACCGTCGGACCACTGATTTTTATTTATTTATTCATTCACACTGGGTTGGTAGCGTGTTGATTCTGCCTTAATACTTCAGGATGTGAAATAATGTTCAGTAATTCAACGCTTATACCGCCATTACCACATGTAGTGTGCGGAAACACTGAATGTAGACATAAAAATTACATTAGAAATAAAATAAAATATAATTGATAGGAATATGACGCATCTGGATAAAAATGAACATTTGAATGCACAATTAATTCAATGAAAATTGTGATCATTAAAATGCAAAAGTCTGTGATTTAATGAAGTAAATATATAATTTGCAAGTGATGTGCGCTTCCACATGAATGTGAGCTGGCCGCTCATACACTGAAAACACCTCATCGTGATCGTCACGTGCACTCTTGTGTGTGAGATGACAGAGATCACTCTGAAGTGCACAGCACATGCAGACTGTGTATTTATTTCATTAATAATCACACTGGGACATGCAGCAAACTGCTTATCTAGAGGTGAGAAACTACCATCAACAAAAACACACAGATATGCCAAAATAAAAGCTTGATTTAAGTGGATGCATGTGTGCTCAAATATTACACTTGTTGGGCATGAATTATCCTGGAACATTGTGCCTTGAAAAGAGTGGGAACCCTGGCTTAAGCATAATGCATGTTAAAATACTGTAAATCTTGTGTGGTAAAATTGCTTACTAACATTGTCAATATAAAGTTATCCAGTATTTCAACTCCATTGACATGACAACCATGTAGACGGAAATCCCGAAAATCCCGGTATATTTTCAGAAGAATAATGTAGAATAAGGGATGAAATCAGAGCTTCCTCTAACAGCCTCCCCTCTTAAACATCATGTTTGGAGCATGAGTAGCAGAACTGCAGGCAAGAAATGCTCACTCATTTCCAGTTATGGACTGTGGTCCATTGTGTAATGATTTCGATCAGATCATGGGGTTTGTGTAATAGTCAGCTCTCATTTCTGTTCCGCGAGTGCCGTTGAAGTCTCGCGCCTGCAGAACCGCAGTTACGTCCATTAGTTGCTGTAATGTGAGATCATGCACGAGGCAGGGCTGTGATTGGATGGAAGCGTTCTTTCTCATGAATAATGTGGAGAAACGCTCAGAATTTATTCATGTTCATTTGTATTGTATTTCCAGTCAGAACTTGGAGTTTACTCACCATATCGCTGCATCCTATATGTTTATTATGCAGACTGCGTAGGGCACCAATACCCTGGGGGGCATCAGAAACTCCACCGGCTGCCCTTTCTCACATGTTAAATATTTTTCAAGGTCACGATAGCATTCGCGTAACAAAGACAATCACTTCACTCTATATTTAAAAATGTTTTATGAAAGTTTTTTATTATTTGGTATATAAAACCTACTCTGCTCTTAACCCTCCTATTGTCTTAAGAAACCGCACTCTCCTTTTGTCCTTTGGGCCATTTTTGACCCGTATTGAAAATCATTAAAAATGCTTAAATTCTTTGTTAGTTTACAATGGCCATGGTATTTGTAGTAAAACTATAGTAACCACAAGATTTATCTGTAGTAAGAACATGGTCAGAGGTGCAACTACCATATATATAATGTATGGACGCCATATAAAGGGGGGCGTGGCGACTCTCTAAAGGGGGAGCACACCAATCCTCAACGATAGTAAGGTGTAACGAATGAAGCTCGGAAGCAAGTGCAAGTAAAACTCAGTTTATTAACTGTAAAGTTGAAATAATAAAGTCCAAGGTGACGTTTTAGTGGCGCAGGAACTCCAATGGTCAGATGAATCCGGTGAGATCCGGAGTGCTGAACAAACACGACGAATCCACAAACATCCACACGAACACGAACAGGAACAACGAAGGCACAGGACTGGAGCTTAGAGGGATCAACACAACCGGACATCACAAAACAACGATCTGACAAAGAGATGAGAAAGTGGTGAGTATTTAAGGGTAACGAAATGGGTAGCAGCTGGTGAAGGGAAGTGATTACAGCTGATTGCTGAACACGTAACGAGCAGTCACGCCACACACACATCCACACACACACACACACACACGTAAACAACAGAGCACGAGACGAGGAAGAGACAGGATTTATGAACCGTGACAGTACCCCCAGGGACGCCTCCTGGGTTCCAGGCTCCCTACCTGCCGATTGTAATCATCGATAAGGGAGTGATCCAGAATGTCCCTGGCCGGTACCCAACTTCACTCCTCCGGACCGTAACCTTCTCAGTCCACCAGGTACTGAAATCCGCGCCCCCTCCGTCTTGAGTCCAGAATGCGATTGACCGAATAAGTAGGTTCCCCATCTACGAGTCACGGCGGGGGAACCGGAACCGGCGGATTAATGCGGGAGTAAAAAACGGGTTTTATTTTGGAAACATGAAAGACGGGGTGAATTCTCCTGTACGCCGGAGGAAGGTTGAGGCGGACTACCACCGGACTAACAATCTTGGTGACAGTGAATGGGCCGATGAATTTGGGTGCAAGTTTATTAGATACAGAGCGGAGAGGAATGTTCTTGGTAGAAAGCCACACTTTTTGACCAATGACGTATACGGGGGGCCTAGACCGGTGGCGATCGGCTTTGGCCTTGGTGCGCGACCCCACTTGGAGTAGAGTCTCACGGGCCTTAGTCCAAGTGCGGTGACACCTCTGGACGAAGGCGTGAGCGGAGGGGACAGCGACCTCGGATTCCAGACTAGGAAAAATTGGTGGCTGGTAACCTACACTACACTCAAACGGAGATAGGCCCGTGGATGACCCTGGCAACGTGTTGTGGGCGTACTCCACCATAGAGAGATGTTGACTCCACGAGGAAGGATTCTTGGATACCAAACATCGTAACGTTCTCTCCAAGTCCTGGTTGGCTCGCTCAGATTGACCATTGCTCTGGGGATGAAACCCTGAGGACAAACTGACAGTCGCTCCCAGTAGTTTACAAAACTCTCGCCAAAATTTGGACACAAATTGGGGTCCTCTGTCAGAAACCACGTCTGTCGGGAGGCCATGTAATCGAAAAGACGTGGTCAATGACGATCACCGCTGTCTCCTTGGCTGAGGGTAATTTGGGCAAGGGAATGAAATGAGCCGCCGAGAATCGGTCCACCACGGTTAAAACTACCGTGTACCCCTGGGAGGGTGGGAGGGCGGTAATAAAATCTAGAGCGATATGGGACCAGGGTCTCGAAGGCACCGGCAGCGGTTGAAGTAACCCGTCTGGGGGTCGATTGGAAGTCTTACCAGTGGCACAAACTGAGCACGCCAAGACAAAACTGTGAACGTCGCGAGCCATCTGAGGCCACCAGAATCGTTGCTTGACTAAAAACTTAGTTCGATTAACTCCCGGATGACAAGCCACATTGGAACAATGTCCCCACTGAATAACGCTGGACCGTAACCCCTCCGGCACAAACAAACGATTCGGTGGGCACCGAGCCGGGGGCGTTACCCCTTCTAAGGCCGTCTTGACCTTCGATTCGATCTCCCATGTGAGTGAAGAGATGAATAGAGTCTCTGGTAAAATGCACTCAGGAGTGGACGTGCGTTCGGAGCGATCAAAAATACGTGATAAAGAATTGGGTTTGATGTTCTTGGAACCCGGGCGGTACGAGAGAGTAAAATCAAAACGACCGAAAAAAAGAGCCCACCGAGCCTGCCTGGAGTTTAGTCTTTTAGCTG
This sequence comes from Xyrauchen texanus, assembly GCF_025860055.1. Lineage (NCBI taxonomy): Eukaryota > Metazoa > Chordata > Actinopteri > Cypriniformes > Catostomidae > Xyrauchen > Xyrauchen texanus. Next base: position 2,530,638 of record NC_068291.1, on the reverse strand, counting down.
TGCGAATGTATTCCAAGTTCTTGTGATCGGTCCAGACGATAAAGGGTACCCCCGAACCCTCCAACCAGTGGCGCCATTCCTCCAAGGCTAACTTGACTGCCAACAACTCTCTGTTACCAATGTCATAATTACGTTCGGCCGAGGACAAGCGATGAGAAAAAAACGCACAAGGATGCATCTTATCGTCTGAAGGAGAACGCTGGGATAACACTGCGCCTACCCCCACCTCTGACGCATCGACCTCTACCACGAACTGACGTGACGGATCAGGGGATATCAGGATGGGAGCTGAAACGAAGCAGCCTTTTAGTTTGGAGAACGCAGCCTCGGCTGCGTCTGACCACCTGAACGTCGTTCTGGGAGAGGTCAAGGCGGTCAGAGGCGCGGCTAGTTGACTGAAATTGCGAATGAAACGCCGGTAGAAATTGGCGAACCCCAGAAACCTCAGTAGAGCCTTACGGGAATCTGGACTTGGCCAATCCACCACAGCCTTGATCTTCTCAGGATCCATCGCATTCCCTCAACCGACACGATGTACCCTAGGAAAGGAACAGACTGTGCATGAAAAGCGCATTTCTCCACCTTGACAAAAGCCCATTCTCTAGCAACCTCTGAAGCACTTGCCGGACGTGCTGCACGTGTTCCTGGAGAGAAGAAGAAAAAATCAATATGTCATCCAGGTAGACATATATGAACTGGTCGACCATGTCTCGCAGCACGTCATTAACAAGTGCCTGGAAGACCGCTGGGGAGTTGGACAGGCCGAGCGGCATGACCAAGTATTCAAAGTGCCCCTGGGGGTGTTAAAGCGGTCTTCCATTCATCCCCCTCCTGATGCGGACCAAATGATAAGCATTGCGTAAATCCAATTTCGTGAAGATAGATGCTCCCTGCAACCTCTCGAAAGCCGAAGACATCAACGGCAAAGGATAAGTATTCTTTACCGTGATGCTGTTCAGCCCCGGTAATCAATACAAGGTCGCAGAGATCCATCCCTCTTCCCCACAAAAAGAACCCGCCCCGCGGAGAAGAGGAAGGGCGGATGAACCCTGTTGCTAGAGCATCAGAAATATATTTCTCCATAGCCTCCCTCTCTGGAACCGAGAGTGAATATAACTTGCCCTTAGGCGGAGACGTACCTGGCAATAACTCTATGGCACAGTCATAGGGACGATGTGGAGGAGAGAAGCAGCCCGAGACTTACTGAACACCTCCTTCAGGTCCAGGTACTCCGCGGGCACGTTAGATAAATCCACGGTCTCCTCCTGAAACACAGGGACAGAAACAGACGGACAGGCAGACATTAGACAAGACTTATGACATTGAGTGCTCCACGCAGACACAGACTTCAATTGCCAGTCCACTTTAGGGTTGTGGACGGGTGAGCCAGGGATGACCAAGGACGATGGGGGCGAGAGGAGTGTCCAGGATGTAGAAGGAGATGGTTTCGGTGTGATTGCCTGACGTGATGAGGGTGATGTCTTCAGTGGCTAGTGAAATGGTGGGAAGTTCCTGGCCATTGAGGGCGTGTACAGCAATCTGATGTGTGAGGGACCTGAGGGGAACTTGGTGGTTGCGTGCAAACGTGTAGTCCATGAAGTTACCTTCCGCCCCAGAATCCAGGAGTGCTCGACAGTTGTGACGGTGGGTGGACCATTGGAGTCTTACCGGAAGGAGAGTAGATGTCGATGAGGTCTTCTCGGCGGAGATACCACCTGATAGTAGCCTCATACTTACTATCGGGCTGGACCTTTTAAAGGACAGTTGTAAGCGAAGTGTCCAGCTCCTCCACAGTACATGCAGAGGCCCTGGGATCTCCGCCTTTCCTTCTCCTCCTGGGAAAGCCGGGCTCGACCCACCTGCATGGGCTCGGGATCGCAGATGGGGCTGACCGCATACCCGCCTCCAGAGCGTTGGCCTCCAAGTCCTCCCGAAGGACGGTTGGTCTGTGCTTGCTGTTCCACTCTGGACAGCCTAGCGTCCACTCTTAACGCTAGTGCGATGAGGTCGTTGAGCTTGGTGGGAAGATCCATGGCGTATATCTCACTTTGGACGCGGTCAGACAGCCCATGCAGGAACATGTCCCACTGCGCCTCCTCGTTCCATTGGCTCTCCACCGCTAGGGTCCGGAACTCGATAGAGAAATCCGATACGGATCTCTCTCCCTGACGCAAATCGGCCAGCACTCTGGCTGCTTCTCTACCGGCAGCGGCACGGTCAAAAACTTGCTTCATCTCGGCAGACAGGGCTTGGAACGAGGCGCAGCATTCGTCCTGGTTTTCCCACACCGCTATTCCCCATAGCGCCGCTCTCCCAGTCAGTAGTGTCAGGACAAAGGCGACCTTGGTTCTCTCATCCTGGAATGTTCTGGGCTGGAGAGAAAAATGCATTGAGCATCGTGTTAGGAAAGCTCGGCAAAAACTGGGTTCACCTGAATACGGCTCTGGAACCGGTAGGCGGGGCTCCGAGTGGGAGGGATCCGCTGGAGGTGGTTGGGGAATCGGTGGTGCGGGCGACGCAGTGGGAGCTCGCAGAAGTTGGATTTGCTGGGTGAGACCGGACACCTGCGCCACTAAAGCCTGAACAGAGCGAGCTGTGTCATTGAGATTCTTCTCTTGGTTCTCCATACGAAGTCTGCTGTTGTTCACGAATTCCTCCAGACTCTCTGAACTGTTACTCGCTGCTTCCATCTTGGGTCAGATCGTTCTGTAACGAATGAAGCTCGGAAGCAAGTGCAAGTAAAACTCAGTTTATTAACTGTAAAGTTGAAATTATTAAAGTCCAAGGTGACGGTTTAGTGGCGCAGGAACTCCAATGGTCAGATGAATCCGGTGAGAAGCGTGGTGAGGAGTGCTGAACAAACACGACGAATCCACAAACATCCACACGAACACGAACAGGAACAACGAAGGCACAGGACTGGAGCTTAGAGGGATCAATACAACCGGACATCACAAAACAACGATCTGACAAAGAGATGAGAAAATGGTGAGTATTTAAGGGTAACGAAATGGGTAGCAGCTGGTGAAGGGAAGTGATTACAGCTGATTGCTGAACACGTAACGAGCAGTCACGCCACACACACATCCACACACACACACACACACACACGTAAACAACAGAGCACGAGACGAGGAAGAGACAGGATTTATGAACCGTGACAGTAAGGGTTGTGAAAATGTGACATACCTGCTCGAAAAAGGGTAGTTGCGCCCCTGACCATGGTTGCTATATGGATAGAATATTACTATAGTAAAACCATGGTTTCCATCCAAAAATAAAATAAATGCATAAATTGCAATAAAATAATAATAATAAAAATGGTTAGCCTAAAATATTCATGGTACAATATTACTATAGAAAATACATGTTTTCTGCCAAAAACCCTGTTACAACAGTCTATTGGAGCACTTTATTATAAGATTACATTTCTTTACAATAGTAAATGCATTAACTAACAATTAACTAAATCTTATTTATACAGTATTTATTCATCTTTGTTAATGTTAGTTAATAAAAATAAAAATTTTCATTTTTAATGTACTAACTAATGTAAACATATCCAACTTTTGATTTTAAAAATCATATTTTGAAATGAACATTAAACAAGATGAATAAATGCTGTAAAAGTATTATTCATTGTTACTTCATGTTAACTAATGTAGTTTATGTGGAAACTTATTTTAAAGTGTTACCACATTATTACGATAGTAAATCGTAATAATGGAGTGGTGGTGGTGTAGTGGCTAAAGCACAGGGCTGTTAATCAGAAGGTCGCAGGTTCTAACCCCACGGCCACCACCATTGTGTCCTTGAGTAAGGCACTTAACTCCAGGTTGCTCTGGGGGGATTGTCCCTGTAATAAGTGCACTGTAAGTCGCTTTGGATAAAAGCGTCTGCCAAATGCATAAATGTAGATGTAAATGTAAATCCATAGCAAAACCATGATACCAACAAAATTATGAGTTTTATTACCATTGTTTTTGTTTTCCTGTATTAAAACTGATTTCACTATGAATATCATGGTTAAAATATGGTTACTGTAGTAAAAGCATGGTATATTTATTGCAAGGTCAAGCAAAACAATATTTTTTGAAATTCCCGCCCTGTCCTCCAGGGGCACTGTATGTGTATGGACATGTGCAAGCGCCTGAGGAGAGAGGATGCGATTTGTGTTAAAGATGCAGTTGGGGGAGCCAGAGAACAATATGTGGCTAGGAGCTCAATTTGAGAATATTTGAAATATTCTGAGGTCAAATTTGATTCATAGATGTACAAAAAAACTATTTAAAATTGTGTAACATCCAGAAAGTCCAAAGGTGAAAGTCATAACTAGTTCTTTCCACATGGGTCAAAATTGACCCGTTCAGACACTGGAAGGAACGATTTGTTTTAAATTGTTATTTCTCTTAAACAATTATAGACAAAAATACATTTTCTTTTCAGTTTTGTGTGTTTTGATGGACTTGACAGTCACAATGTTTGGTTCCAGTACTAAAAAATATACAGTATTTATAACATATTCTTTACCTGTCCCGGGTCAAAAATGACCCGGGACAGGTAAATTTCATTTACCTGTTGGTATTTCATTGGTAGCTGAATTCATAATCACGTTATCTATAACAATTAATAAATGAACACCCAAGAGGTCAGATGTCTATACATTAAAGCTGTTTTGGAACAACATATATTGTGAAATGCCGATATACAAATAAAATGTGAATGAATCTCCACTGTATGATCTAAGGGCTCTTTATTGTTTTCAGTGCTGGTAAGTGTTGTTGTGATATACTTGATTGTGATCTAGTGAAAAGTGTCATGCTTTTTGAAGTCAGATTTTCATCTGTGGTTAATTATTCACAGCGCTGATTAGACTGACCGTGTGCTTCAGTGTTTCAGGATAAACCAGAAATACCGCCGTCTGCGGCTCAAGCTGCTCTCAGAAACACTCCCGCGGGACAATACTCGTACACGGCATCGATCGGGAGACTGCTCAGCAACAAACCCTTCATCCTACTCATCATCAGTTACGGTATACATCAACTTAAAACACATTCTACACATATTTTACTTAATAGGTCTGCACTGATAACACAAGTCAGATTAGATAAGGAGATCAGTTGAAATCTCATGCGATATTATTCAGACTGTTATCAGCGTTTCAATGTGATGTAATATCAGTGTGTCTACATCAGCTCAAAGCCATCTTTAGATGGGAGCTCTGGAATGATGTTCTGGATGTTGAACAGCATTATTATTCTATCATCAGTTGTTGCTGTTCTCACATGTTGATTATAAATAGAAATAATATAAAATGGAATAGTGTTGTGTGTGTATATAAAAAGAATTCAATCCAATAAAAAAGGTCAACAATTGCAAAGACATTGTGTTGTGCACACATTTGCAGACTAACTGTTCTGCTAGTGAATGTGTTAGCCAGATCATATAACTGGGGTCAAAGGTCATGAGAGTTTAGCTTCTGGGGCCGGTTGCATAAGACTGTTTTAGACTAGTCTTACTAGTTAGTCGTCTAAAATGTTGGTCTTAATTTTTTCAGTCAGTTGCATAAAAACTTAGACCAGTCTAATTAAAGACCAAAATGTTAGACAGCACACCTCAGGCTAACTTTTGTTTACATTCCATTTTGCCAATGAAAATAACTGTCAGCTGAGACAGTGGGGGCTGAAAGGGGCTTGAGTTGAGACTTGGTTGAAGACTTTGACTTCAAAAATGGTAACAAAATGTTGTGTTTTTAATTATATGGGTTAAATCACTAAATGTGTTCATTAAAATACATTTTGAAGCACTGTAGTCCTCTAATAAGCAAATATTCTCAGCGAATAAAAAATTTATTGAGCGTCCACTGTCGCCATTTTTTTTAAGCTGTTCAGTGTCTTATTTTTCCCACAATGCAATGCAAATTAGACTGTCTTACTAAAGACAACTGTGAGCTTGTTTTGTGCAACAGGCTTTCTATGGCGTCATTAGCTAGTCAAACTAATTGTTAGATGCAGTCTTAAGTTAATGGCTATGTTTATGCAACCGGCCCCTGATTATACCAGACTATGGCTGTGTGGCTGGGCGGAGGGCGGGGCCGGGTTGTGATTCTGCACACCCGGCCCCTAATCAGGCTAATTAACCCTCGAGAGGGATAAAGGCTGACCGAAGACGGCAGTCCGACAGAGAGAGAGAGAGAGAGAAACCTGTGTGTGTGTTTGTCTTTTGGTTCAGTTTATAATTCAAATATTATTTATATTGTCAAGTCAGTTCTCGCCTCCTAATTTCCCTTTAAAAGCTCCCAATAGATGGAGAATGTATCTCTGCAGAACAAAAATGGGCTTTTCCCAATCAGTGGGCGTTTTTAAACCATTGAGATTCCCTACTTTCATTGGATAGTTTAGAAACGCCCATCCCGGTTTGAAAACGCCCACAGATTTGAAAACACCCATTACTGTTCTGCAGAGACCTGTACTTTGATAGATGTGTTCTACGTCCTCCTTCCCTTCCAAATTCTTTTAAGGTAGCTTGGCAAGACTGGTCTTAATAAGAACACAAGTCCGTTCTCCGCATTCTTTGAATTGAGATTCACCCTAAGTTCACAGTGGAATACTATCTTGCTACTTATAGAATGCTGTGCATTTATTTGTATTTAATATATATATTTAAAAAGAGTATGTGAAACATTATGCCTTGTGCAATGATATATACTTGAACAGTAGTATGCTACATGGCTGTCATACAACTTTATTTAGTGCATGTTTAATTTAGTGCAGCAAGCGATGTCTAGTTATTGTCTTAGTTAATGTTTGTTTTGCATTTTTAATTAACTTTTGTGTAAAAAAAAAAAACATGTCTGAATAGCAGTTGTATCCAAAAGGCCCAGAGAAACAGCTGGGTTTGGGTCAGTTTTAGTATGAATTCTGGTTCGGGTTTGTAATCAATGAAAAACCAACAGGTTTTTTAGACATCGTGTCAAGGTTAAAGGAAATTCCAAGTTTCAAAAAAGCATGCTGAGACTCCTGTGTTGTGTTTTAAACCGGTTCATACTGTACGATTGTTTCTATCCTTTACGATTGCTGCATGTCAGACCGTACGATATGACCCCAGTAGAGATGCCAAGACAGACTGTGCGACATCAACTATCTTCTATGTCAGACTCTACGATATACATCTTTTCAGACTTACTGACGATCGACAGCATTGAATGGGCATTTGAAGTCATTAGTCCACATCACATTGCCTCATCCACATAAAAGCAGGACAAAAAAAGGACACGAATGCAGGCAGTGCCCCAAAAAGGGGCATATGCTCCAAACCACCAGCAAAGATGTAGGGAGCCCCTAACTCTGTGGAAGTGAAGCTGACCACACCCCCTTCCAGAGCTAACCCGCCCTCTTTTAGAGATCCCGCCCCATTTGAAGCGCTCTGGCCTGCAGCTAATCCTACTTGATAAAGAGATAACACATAAATAACAAGCCATATTTGTGTTGACATATCTCATAGTCAAGCTAGTATCAGTCATCTGATGCTGTGTTCTCTTACGAGAGGTTCTCTCGTATTGCGTAAGCTAGCTTACGCTACGGGAAAGATTCATCTTTTCTGAGATATTGAAGCCAAAAAATTATCCTTAATTTTTGTATCCATTGTTAACGGCAGCTGCAGACCTTGAGCGTGCTATCTAGCGAGCTCATAGGTTGCTCTGCGGCAACTGCTGCAGCCTATAGACGAGCTTGGGCGAACTCGCATCCAATGAGAGGCGTCCGCGCGCTCACTGCATCAAAGCCCGCCAAAATGGGCATGACTAGAGTGCATATAAGTGTAGTTCGTAGGCTGGAACCCTGATTTTCATCTCTTCAGCGAAGCTCTTCGCATCGCTGACCTGGAAGCCGCGTCGCCGTTCGAGGGGCATCAAGCAAGCGTGGACAGCGCTAGAAGAAGCCGGCCGTCTCAGCCACCTTCAGCCATCCTGCAAGCTATGCCATCCGACGACGTATCCTTTTTATTCAGCAAGCTAGTTCTTACGAACTACTCACAAAAGAGTACGAGCGTCTTTTTCAAGATGCCTCGTTCCACTTGCACCTCATGTCGCGCCCTTCTCAGCACCGGAGACCGCCACATCATCTGCGCTCTCTGCCTGGGACTGGGGCACGCAGAGCTCGCCCTCGCTGAGGGCGGATGCGATTTCTGCGAGGAGCTACCGATGTCGACCCTGCGGGCTCGACTCGAAGCGCTCAAAGCAGAAGCCGCCGCGCCGCCTTACATTCCGCCGCGCAGAAAGAAGCGCCGCTCCCAAAGGCTGCCGGAAACTGTGGTTGAAGCGACTGCCTCACCGGAGCCTCTCCCTCGAGCATCGTTTTCACCCTCCCCGCCCCCCCGGGACGCGCAGTTGCCGCCGAGCAGCCGCACTGCTGCCATCTCGGATGACGAGGCAGAGGATAAGGCCTGCTGTTCCATCATGGCTTCGGACAGCGAGGAGTGGTCAGGCTCCCAAGCCTCCTCCTCGGCCCAGGAATCCAGCAGGACCCGCGCCGAGTCGAAGGGGAGTTAACACGCCTCCTCACACAGGCCGTCGACCGCCTCGGGCTCGAGTGGTCACCGCCCCCTGAGCAGGCACCCAACAGACTCGATGGCTGCTTTCTTCAAAGCCATCGCCACTCTACACCCGCGGCCCGGGCCGCTCCCTTCCTGCCGGAACTACACACGGAGCTTGCAAAGTCGTGGAACACTCCTTTTTCGGCCAGGACCCGTTCCCACGTCTCCACCTCTCTCGCGTCGGTGGACGGCGCCACCGAGAGAGGCTACTCCTCCATCCCTCCGGTCGAGGACTCGGTAGCAGCACACCTTTGCCCGCCCTCCGCGAGATGGCGGTCTAAGCCTGTGCTCCCGTCTAAGGCCTGCAGAGCGACTTCAGCCTATGTTGGCCGCGCCTATTCCGCCGCCGGCCAAGCCGCATCTGCTCTGCACTCCATGGCCGTTTTACAGATCCTACAAGCGGACCTTCTTCGGGAGTGGGATGAGAAAGGCAGGCACCCAGAGGCTGTTACTGATCTACGAAGCGCGACAGACCTTGCCCTTCACGCTACCAAAGCTGCAGCTCAAGCCCTAGGGAAGTGCATGGCCTCGCTGACTGTGACCGAGAGACACCTGTGGCTAACGCTAGCCGACATGGGAGAAGCAGAGTGCTCCACGTTCCTCAACGCACCGCTCTCTCCGACCGGTCTCTTCGGCTCCGCGGTGAGTGGCATTGTTGACCGCTTCTCAGAAGTCCAGAAAGCCACTCAAGCCATGAACCTCTTCCTGCCGCGTTGCGCTAGCTCCTCTGCAGGCCGCTCACGTGATCAGCCTCCTGCACGAGCCTCTTCACAGCGCCCAGCTCAACAATCTCAGACTTCTCAGCGTCGACAGGGCGGCCGCCCTCGATCGCGCTCAGACAGCCGCCGCAGACCGCCGCCCCCCCCGCGGGCCTCGATTTAAAGTAACGCTGAAACCAGAGCAACCGAAGTCTTCCTAACTTTGTTGAACAAACGACGGCTCAGTCCCGCCACGGCCGGACCACCGTCAAAGCTTTGCCCCCTGTCAGTCCCCTTCTCTCAGGCTACTACAGTGGTGAATTTAGCAGCCAACAAGCCAGTGACACTGCCCGCTTGCTCAGCACTCAAACGCCGTTTCACGGCGACCCAAATAAATCTTGTAAAGAGCAAACATGTCTTATGTGTAGAAAATGTGCCCACAACCCAGTGTTCGCCCCTACACACAAGCATAACACATCCCGTGCCCCTATCAGAGCACGCTCTCATAAAGCGGTTACTGAACCGCTCGAGCGTCAGAGTCAATGAAGGCGCCCACAAATGCGTGCGGCGCCCATTCTCTGGCCGCTCTGTCACACGACCAGCCCTATGTGTAGAAAATGTGCCCACAATCCAGTGTTCACTTCTGCACACAAGCACTGCATGTCTCGTGTCCCCACCAGAGCACGCTCACATAAAGCGGTTACGAACCGCTCGAGCGCTAGAGTCAATAAATGCGCCCACGAATACGTGCGCGCGCCCATTCTCTGCCCGCTCTGTTACACGGCCAGCAAACATTCCTCTGTGTGTAAGTCCAGTGCCCATGACTATGCTTGCGCATCACGTAACAGATGTGACTCTTTCCCCATTCATTCAAATCGGGAAGTCACTCACAAAACAGCCTGTTCATGCTGTCTGCGAGCAATCATGCATGAACACACTAAACGCGCTCACACATTTTGTTCAGCCCTCTGTGTGCGGCAATCAGAGCGAATTGGCCATTCACCCTCTAGCGTTATGCTTCAAAGCGTGGGAAGCTATTCCAGGGATATCCAAGTGGGTGTTAAGCACAATACAACAGGGCTATTTGCTACAGTTCGATCGCCGCCCTCCTCGCTTCAGAGTGCGGCTCGAAACCACTGTGAACACGGAAGCAGCGTGCATGCTTCGTTCAGAAATAGCAAGCCTTCTGTGCAAAAGGGCCATAGAGAAAGTGCCACCCTCTCTGAGCGAGTCGGGGCTTTACAGCCGTTATTTTCTTGTTCCCAAGAAAGACGGCGGCCTCAGACCCATATTAGATCTCAGGGTTTTGAACAAGGTGCTTGCAAAAAGACCGTTCAAAATGCTTACAATCAGGAAACTCCTCGCGCATGTGCGCCAGGGGACTGGTTTATTTCTCTCGATCTGAAAGATGCATACTTTCAGATTCAGATAAATCCGTCACAGGCCATTCTTGAGATTCGCCTCGACGGCCAGGTTTATCAATACACCGTCCTCCCGTTCGGCCTGTCCTTAGCACCCCGTACTTTCACGAAGTGCATGGATGCGGCGCTCGCACCCCTGTGGAGTCAGGGTTTGCGAATTTTGAACTATTTGGATGACTGGCTGATTATGGCACAGTCACATATGGAGCTTCTGTCTCACAGAGCAGTTCTCCTCAGCCATCTGAACAGTTTGGGTCTTGCAGTCAATTGGACCAAGAGCTCACTACAGCCCAGTCAGACAATTTCCTTCCTTGGAATAGAACTAGACTCTGTGGCAATGACGGCTCGCTTATCTACACAGCGCGCGCGCCGTGTTCAGCGACTAGCCGCATCTTTTCAGATGAACAGCCTCACGCCTCTGAAGACATTCCAGAGAGTGCTAGGTTACATAGCCTCAGCCGCAGCAGTACTTCAGCTGGGTTTACTGCACATGCGCCCGCTTCAGCATTGGCTAAACACCCGCGCGTCTCGCCGGGCTTGGGCCACAGGCCGCCAGCCCATCAAGGTGACTCAGACCTGTATATCAGCTCTGCAGCCCTGGACAGTGGCCGAATGGTATCAGCGAGGAGTGACAATGGGAGCTGTATCTCGCCGAAAAGTCATCTCGACAGACGCGTCCAACACGGGTTGGGGCGCGGTCTGCGAGGGCTCTCCGGTTTTCGGCCTATGGTCAGTTCAGGAAAAGCTCCTTCACATAAATTGTCTGGAAATGATAGCGGTCGAGTACGCGCCGTGCGCTTTCTCCCGGTCATTCAGGGTCACCACGTCCTGGTCCGTTCGGACAACAGATCTGTGGTATCCTACCTAAACCGTCAGGGCGGTGTCAGATCCAGGAACCTCTTCCATCTGATCGAAACGCATACTGAGTTGGTCCCAGTGCCACCTGCGCTCGCTGAGGGCGACGCACGTGCCAGGCCACCTGAACGACGGCCTGGACAGACTGTCCAGAGACAATATTCCCCAGGGAATGGTCCCTGCACGCTCAAACAGTCCAGACGTTATGGCACCTATTCGGCAGAGCAGAGATAGACCTCTTTGCGTCCAAAGAGAACTCTCACTGCCCAATATTTTTCTCGAAAGCGAGGACGCCGCTGGCCCAGGACTGGCCCAGACGCCCGCTTACGCCTTCCCTCCCGTCTCGCTATTGCCACAGGTAATGCAGAGGATCAGGAAACGCGTCACTCGGTGCTCCTCATAGCCCCGCGTTGGGAGAATCAGACATGGTTCCCGGAGCTTACGCAGCTGTCACTGACAGCGCCGTGGCCCATCCCAGTGAGAGCAGATCTCCTCTCTCAAGCTCACGGCACAATCTGGCATCCCCACCCAGAGCGCTGGGCGCTGCATGCGTGGGTGATCAACGACTACCCGTCGCTCTGCCAGAAGGAGTAATAAACACCATCATACACGCTAGAGCCCCTTCCACGAGAAGACTCTATGCGTCAAAATGGTCTGTGTTCTCAAAATGGTGCACCGACAGAGACCTGGACCCGCGGACATGTGGGGTGTCGTCGCTGCTCGTATTCCTACAAGAGCTGCTGGATAAGGGCAGATCCCCATCCACGCTCAAAGTGTATGTGGCGGCCGTTGCGGTGTTCGCTGAACCCCTGCACGGCCAGTCATGGGGTAAACACGAGCTGGTCATCCGCTTCCTCAGGGGAGCTAGAAGGATGAACCCCCCGCGCCACCCATCGGTTTCTATCTGGGATCTTTCTATAGTCCTCGAAACTATGAAAGCCCCCCCCTTTCGAACCACTTCAATCCGTGGATTTGAAATACCTTTCACTCAAAACCGTTTTTCTGACTGCCCTGTCATCAGTCAAACGTGTGGGAGACCTTCACGCACTGTCTGTCAGCGCTGCGTGTCTTGAGTTTGGACCAAGTGACTCCAAGGTCATTTTAAAGCCTAGACACGGCTATGTTCCCAAGGTGATCGGTACTCCTTTCAGAGCACAGGTCATTTCCCTATCGGCGCTGCCAGCACCCGATAGTGAACGCGACGCCAATCTCCTTTGCCTGGTCAGAGCACTGAGATTGTATACTGCGCAGCTCCGCCGCTTTCAGACGCTCTGAGCAGCTTTTTGTTTCGCTCGAGGGCGCACCAAAGGTCTCGCCGCTCGAAACAGACACTATCTAGATGGATAGTGGACGCTATTGCTGCTGCATACGCGTCAAAAGATCCTGCCATGCCCGCTGGGCATTAGGGCTCACTCCACTAGAGGCATGGCATCCTCGTGGGCATGGTCCAGCTGGATTTCCATTCACGACATATGTGTGGCAGCGGGATGGACTTCCCTCCACCTTTGTCAGATTTTACAATATGGAAGTGCCCGCTCTGCAGGCAAAACTACTAGCGGTTTAATACGCTACAGCTCCCCTGGTGAGCTGCACTGATGGGTCACATTCCACACAGACCGCACCGCCTCTGTCGTTCCCTTCCCACTATGTGCTTATGTATTACACAATCAACGACCCGCATTCTTGCCGGCCAAATATTATTTCCCCACTCATAAGGGCTCCCCGGTCCCCCCTAATTCCCTGGGGCTCATACAGTGGATGCTTGGTGCGCACGGCGTTGACAATGGGTTCCCGTAGCGTAAGCTAGCTTACGCAATACGAGAGAACCTCTCGTAAGAGAACGTATCGGTTACCTAACGTAACCTTGGTTCTCTCTAGATGAGGGAACGAGTATTGCCAGTGAAACCAGCAAAAAATGTATATATTTCTATGACAGCATGTTTCTCATTATCTTTGTGCTTCACAGGACTGAATGTGGGCTGTTTCTACAGCGTTTCCACTCTGTTGAACAGAATGATCATGGAGCATTACCCTGTGAGTCTCGCTGTCAACATCCACAAGTCACATTACATGATCTCAGGGTTTAACACCCTGCTGTTAGCTATATGACACTTCTGAATGGTGCTTGCATTAACAAAAAGAAGTCTTATTTAAAGACCCTTGGACTACCATGATACATGACTCTTATAATATTTATCGTCTCGCTCACAGGGTGAAGAGGTGAGTGCTGGGAGGATTGGTTTGACTCTTGTTATCGCTGGGATGGTCGGCTCTCTCATCTGTGGAATCTGGCTGGACAAAACCAAGACTTACAAGTGAGCTATACATCTTGACAATATACACACAGTGCAGATGTACAGTTCTAAGGAGCAATTTCCAACAATTTTTATATATGCAGTATATATTGTTTCCAGAGCTCCACTGTTAGTGGCAAGAAAAATTATGTGAACCTTTTGGAATTAGCTGGTTAATGAATCAAAGAGAGTGCATGTTACACCACTCCTTGTCTCACTTCACTGGCTGCCGGTTGATGCACGTATCAAATTCACAGCTCTGATGCTGGCATACAGAACAGTCACTGGGTCTGCTCCAGCATACCTAAAATAATTTCTGCAGAGCTACGTTCCCACCAGAAGCCTGCGGTCGGCTAAGGAATGGCGCCTTGTTGTACCAACACAAAGAGGCACCAAAACACTTTCCCGGGTTTCATCGTACTACGTTGGTGGAATGACCTTCCAAACTCCATCCGTGAAGCTGACTCACTCTCTGTCTTAAAACAACTGGTTAAAAGCACATCTTTTCCATGAGCGCTTAACCAGTCACAAAATAAAACATCTTTACTTTATTGTGCTTCAGTCTGTTTTGATTACTCCTAATCTGATGCTAGTGAAACTTTGTAATACAGCACTTTTCGTACCACTGTCTCCTTAAGTTGAATCACTTATGATGTATTCCTCTTTTATATGTCACTTTGGATAAAAGCGTCTGCCAAATGAATAAATGTAAATTTGCTGGTTTTCTGCATTAATTGGTCATAAATGTGATCTCAGCTTCATGAAAGTCACAATTATAGACAAACACAATGTGCTTAATCTAACAACACACAAACAATTATAATCTTTCATGTCTTTATTGAACACCTCTTATTTAGCATTCAAAGTAATGTGGAAAAAGTAAGTAAACCCCTAGGCTGAAGATGTCCAAAAAATTCTATTAGATTCAGGAGTTGGCAATCCTGGCACCCAGTTAATAAAAACGAGATTGGAGGTGTGGGTTAGAGCTACTTTGACTTATAAATAGCACTCAAACATTTTAAGTTTTCTATTCACAAGAAGCATCTGCTGATGTGGACCAGGCCTCGCAAAAAGAGATTTCAGAGGACCTATGATCAAGAATTGTTGCTTTGCATAAAGTTGGAAAGGGTTACAAAGTTATCTGGAAGAGTTTAGATATTCATCTGTCAACAGTTAGACAAACTCTCTATAAATGGAGATGATTTAGTACTATGGGTACTCTCACTAGAAGTGGCCGTCCTGGCAAGATGACTCTTAACGACACACCGCAGAATGCTCAATGAGGTAAAAAAGATCCCCTGAGTGACAGATAAATACTTGAAGGAATCATTGGAACTGGTAACATCTCTGTTCATGAGTCTAATATACAGAAAACATTAAACAGACATGGCATGGACATCATAAAGGAAGCCACTGCTTTCCAAAAATGCTGCACTACATATGACATAAAAAGGGTACTGCATACAAACATGAAAACATCATCCCAACGGTGAAGTACGGTGGAGGGAGCATCGTGATTTGGGACTGCTTTGCTGCTTCGGGGCCTGGACCGCTTGCCATCATCGAGGGAAAAATGAATTCCCAAATCCATCAAGATATCCTACAGGATAATGTCAGGGTGGCTGTGCTAATTCCAGAGGGTTCACATACGTTTTATTGCCAATGTAGTTCATAAAGTTAGTATAGCTTTCTTGCAGCAAAATAAATAAATAAATCATACAGTTTTTCATGACCATTTCAAACCTCTCTATGAGCCTAAGAATTGAACAGGAACAGGTTTCCTGCTGTCTTGAAAAATTGCCCCTGTTTGTGAAATGTTTGAGTTTTGAGGTCTGAAAGTTACAGTATGTTTTCATATTATAGTGAACTCTCAAAAGTATTTGATTAGTTATGATGTCACCCCTATAAATATTTCCTGGCCAGTGTGTAATAAAAGGAATATTCCAGGTTCAATACAAGTTCAGCTCAATCAACAGTGTTTGTGGCATAATGTTGATTACCACAAAAACAAATGGGTTATAGTGAGACAATTTGTACTAGATATAACTTACTAAGAAAAGGTTATTAAGTGATTTTATCTCAACAAAAACATTCAAAGTTACTTTGTAAACTAGTATGCCAACTGCCATTGAACACTAGTCATCGTTATCCAAATGTGTTAATGGAGAGCTCTAGTGTGGATGAGAGCTGTGAATGTAGTGAAATGAATGAATGAATGTGGACATGGCCTGAGAGGGAAGTCCTGCTGTGACTGAAGTTAACTAGCTACTTATTGAAATAATTGTGTAATCAGGAAATGCAAGGTTAGATTTCATCTCATTTGAATGTCAATACATGTGCATTTCCTGAAGTAACAAACAGAAAATGTGCAGAAATCTAAGTACACTTAATAATAAACTGAGGTAACTGCAGTTAGCCTGTAATGAGCTTTTCTTCATAATGAACCTGCTGTTTATTTTTACTGTTTTAGAGGATTTGCAGAGTTAGATCAGAGATTACAGGCATTATTACTCACTCTGCACATGTTTCAAGAATGCAGAACTGAATTGATGGAAAGTTCTTGTTATATCATCTCTCTGGGCAGAAAAGAACATGTTAAAGTAGTGGGTGGGGCCAAGCGTGTGATGATGTAAAGTAGGTGCTGATGTTTTTCAGATTTTGAAAATGCTGAAATTTGAAACAATACATATACTACTTTTCCTATTAAAATGCATTCATTTCCATCTTTGGAAAGAAAACAGAACAAAATGTATCAATATAATGCTTTAATAACATTTTCAAACAAACCTTTCCACAGTATAAATATATTCAAGTAACATGAAATTTTTCCCAAGTCTAAGTGTGAGTTTGACTAATTGAAAGAACTAGTCCTCACATAGGTTGTATATTCATTGCAGTGATCATTAAATCTGTTCATCACGATTCGCGTCAGAGCATCAATGTCAGAGTTAAGAGTCGCTTTATACTCCACATGAAAAGCGCATACGGACAAAAATGTCCATTCTGTGTTTGGGTGATATTTAAGACTTGGCGTGCTTCTTTGGTAATTAAAATGCACCTTACATAGGCTTAAAATACTTGATGTCTATCAAGTCCATCTGGGCTTGTTTTGTACATCAAATAGTGCTAAGAGCTCTTTCCTCCATCATGTTATCACTGACAGAGAAGCGCTGTTGTGTGTGTGTGTGTGTGTGTGTGTGTGTGTGTGTGTGTGTGTGTGTGTGTGTGTGTGTGTGTGTGTGTGGCATCAGTATAATGACTCCGGGCGGACACATCGCAAAGGTTCCGCCCTTCCCAACAAGTGTTTCTGCTGGAGTATTCCTGATGGTGTGTTAACTGTAACACGTTAATTGCAAATTAGAATAACGTACGCATTAAAGGTTTTTTTAAATAATCGTATGTGTTAACACTTTAATTCTGACAGCTCTAATATACATCCAAATGTTTAACTGTGATAATATCTATATATTAAGGTACAGCATTGGGTTACAGACACTATTCCACAATAAGGGGAACTCTGAGGCCACCTATAGGCTATACTTGACATTGTTATGGCACTCCAGTGTTTTCATAAATATTCAACTTGGCTTTTTACTCAATTAAAGGTAACAATTTTATATATATAAACATATATAATGGTGTAATTTGAGCTAATTGAGTTCTAAATACATAAAGTCCCCCCAAAAATGCAAAAATTGAAAGATTGTGTTATAACTATGAAAGCAGTGTTGTGTAGTTTGGAAAAGATGGGTTACACAAAGACTGGTCTGGACATTTTTGCGAGTGTTGCTCCAGCATGAACGTAACACAAGGGTTAGGCATTTTAGTGAAATCACAATATTTAATTTCAATAAAAGCAAAATTTTGGTCAAATTAGACTTTACTACATTCTATATAACTCATTAAAATATAATGGTGTTGAATTGGGGCATTAAAAATAGCATTTATTTGAAAAGTTATTTTGCATTACACACTAATCTATCAAACATTTCCATACCCATTATAAAGACTCTTCACTGTAATGAAGCTCTGGTTTAAAAACTGCCCTTTCAATGAGCACAAATCATCCTGGCACTTGTAATCGCCACTCAGATTTGCCCCAGGCGGGTCCCAGCAGCAGCAGTAAAGTGGGGCATTATCTTACGCGTGGTTGTACAGAACGGTGCTTCTTCTTAGTACACTGTTTGTTTAAATAGAGCTATAGCCAAAAAAGACAGTCTCACATGTACAGGAACCCTGTTTTTCTAAGGAGACTGTTTATGATTGACACAAGCTGACACATGCGACAAAACATTCCCTACAACTGAAACCGACATCAGTTTTGAAAATAGCAACATTGACACTTCATAGATGATCATTAGCATGTTCTTAACACAGATGTACCATTTCATTTAGTTTATTCATAGTTGTGTACTTTATTTGATCAATATTTTGACCGTTTCATTATCACACACTACTCCTAACACCACCTGTCCTCAGAACGTCACTCAATAAATCATATTTATACACAGGAAAAACCCAAATATATAATGGATATCTTTCAAAGTTATAATGTCTTGATAGAAAGGAAGAAGTTCGTTTAAAAAATAACTTTTGTATTTCAATTTCATAACAAAATTCATCCATCATATTTTATTGGGTAATGTTTAACAAAATGAAATGCCAAAAAATAATATTTAGATTTTTATTCGTTTAACTTTGTTAAAAATGTAATTTGATGCAAGTAAAATATGTAAATTCTAAAAATAGGCACAAATATTTATATATATATATATATATATGTGTGTGTGTTATTTCTCAGATATTTATGAAAATATTTACACCATTAGGCAGTATGAAAGTCAACCTACATCCTGAATTTCACCTGCTCTGAGGTCAACAAGGTCACTCAGCCTCTAGTACAATAGTGTGATATAATTAGGGACTTGTGCTTTTATTTTCATGTGTTTCATGAAACCAGTATAAATCAACAGCATCACACAAATTAAAAAGGTTTTTTCTCATTGTAAGTAGAACAACATCTAGCAACATCAGAAAAAACGTGTTACTGGATTTAATAGATGTGTGATGGATATTTTGTCAGCAGATGTTCTTGAAACTCTCCTGTAATCTCAATTCATTTATTTATTGATGCGATTAAACACATTATTGTTATATCTGAGTGTTTATGAGTAATTATTTTGATGAGTATATTTTGACATTCACATATACTTTGTCAACAGTCATGCGTGTTATTTCTCTTTGTCTTTTCCCAGACAGACGACACTCTCAGTTTATCTGCTGTCTTTTGTCGGGATGGTCGTCTACACATTCACCCTGGACTTGGGTCATCTGTGGGTCGTGTTCCTCACGTCAGGAGCAATGGGGTAAGAGTGTGACCGTAATACTGTAACCTAAAGGGACCACAAGAAGTATTTGGACACTTAAAATTGTCTGATTGTCATTGCAATAGATAGCATAATATCAAAGTAAGCAACATTTATTTTAAAGATAACACAAGAACACTTTTCAACCATAACATTTACATATACTATCCAGGATATGTTGAATAGGATGCAATGCTTTTTCTCTCAATGCTGCTGAAGGAAAAGTTGACTTGTTTCCAATTTAAATGATCAAATACAGTTTTTGGTACAATCCTTCATGGTTAAAATGCAGATTGAATCAAATCTACTGGGCTTTTATTGAAACTCAAGGCATTGTGCTTCATTAGGAAGTCTAAAAGTCTGGTGTTTAAAGTACTGTAGAAAACCTGAGGTTAATAACCTAAGTTACTGTTCGCACAGATGCCTTGGTCGTTGTTAGGGTCCAGTTTGTCACCACTCTTATAAATGGAGCTAATGAGACCCTGATTCTAGATTTCAGGGGAATAACCTGATCCAGATTGAATTTTTCCACATTTTCTGTGCTGATTTTGGAGGAAAGTCTAAAGGCTAATTCAGAATCTAGGGTACAGGGTTTTAACATCTGTTAAGAAGTTATGGGAGAGAGACCTGAATTTAGTACTGGAGGATGGAGAATGTGTAGGATTTCAAAAAATGTCAAGTCTATGTCAAGGGATGCAAGGGTGCACCTCATTCAATTTAAGATTCTGCATCATTTTTATTGGACTCCCTCTAGACTATATAGGCTTGGCCTTAAAGACACACCTACTTGCTGGTGATGTTAACTGGAGGATGGGGACATAGCCCATGTTTTTGGGAGTGGGTGGGAGGCACATAACTGATAAAAGTTGATTCCTTTGTATTGTTGTGTTGTTTGTTTAAATATGTGTATGGAATCAATAAAAATATTGTTAATGACAAAAAAATACAAATATCAATGTAACTGATATTAAATGTACATAAGTATCAAAAGTACAAGTAAATTATGTAAATAATGGCACAGCTGGTCATTGTAGAATCATACACATGGGACCTTGGTGAAATGTAAAAGTAGCCACATTTCATTACACATATAAACAGTGCTCCAGGAAAGGCGGGAGACTTGAACAAATGTCAAGGCACATAAGTTGATCATTATTTCACACAACACACACTATCCAGCAAACTGATTTTGATTCAAATCGGTTTGCTAAATGATTCATTTAGATTGCTTTTCAAAACGATTTTGAGATTCAAAAGAAAACAATTGATCAGGAGAAGCAACTCACCTCGTTCGCAAATCAGACATCAGTATCAGAGTCACATACAGGTTACATTTACAGTTGTTATTTTTTGCATTGTGCAGTCCCAAAAACTGCCAAACGGGTCTTTAGAAAAGAATCGAATCAAAAGTATTTATTTTCTCTTCATGAAATGTAGTGAAGAAATATTTAAAAAATGTACTTAAGGACATGTACATTTCTGGTGTTTCTGATGTCTTCTGTCTGAAGGTTCTTCATGACGGGTTATCTGCCGCTGGGTTTTGAGTTTGCAGTGGAGCTCACTTACCCAGAATCAGAGGGCACTTCATCAGGACTGCTCAATTGCTCAGCACAGGTCAAACATTTGTTCTGTTCCTTTATACAGTATACACCATTAGCCAGAACATTAAAACCACCTGCCTAATATTGTGTAAATTGTGATAGAAAATTGTGAATATCTGAACAAATATCCTTCATACCAATTATCCCTACAAGCAGGCACCATTATCAACTGTGTTAATAATCTTAAAATGGCCAAATATCAGCCAATTAATCAGCCTGCCAGATCACTAATTCTAACCAAAACCTCAGCCAACTTTGTGGACCTGCTTACCTGTTTTGAGGAAGATGTGAAGGTGTATTAAGTTAACTGCACGTTTACATAAGCAACTAGTGCATGATTAACAAAAGAGTGATTGTGTAAAGATCTTTGTTTTGTGTGCAGATGTTTGGAATCGCATTCACCATCATTCAAGGCAAAATCATTGATCACTTTAGCACACAGGCTGGTAACATGTTCCTCTGTGTCTTCCTTCTCATTGGCTTCATCATGACAGGTGCAAACACAATGCTCACCACACCAACACTAAACGCCAAACTCAACACTTGACCACTTAACACCACATGAATACTAAACACCACTTTCATCACACGACTGATGGAGATAAAACACCACACTTGTGACCACTTGTTAAAATACACCACTTATCAGAGGACTACTAGTTATAAGCACCAAACTCAACACATGACCTTTGAACACCACAATGATCACATGGCCGCTTGATAAAACACCA
The DNA here is from genome assembly GCF_025860055.1 of Xyrauchen texanus. NCBI lineage: Eukaryota > Metazoa > Chordata > Actinopteri > Cypriniformes > Catostomidae > Xyrauchen > Xyrauchen texanus. The sequence goes on along the minus strand of NC_068291.1, from coordinate 2,509,080 downwards.
CACTCATCACATGACCACTAGATAAAACCCCACATGCATCACATGACAACTTGATAAACCATCACACTTAGCACATGAATGCTAACATAAACACCACACTCATCTCATGACCACTAAACGTCACACTCATCACATGACTACTAAACACCACACTCATTACATGACCGCTAGATTAAACATCCCACGAATCACACCACACTTGTCACATGACAGCTAGATAAATCACCACACTTATCACACAACCACTAAACACCACACTCGTCACATGACCACTAGATAAAACACCACACATATTACATGACCAGTTACAGCCACACTCATCACATGACCACTAAACACCACACTCATTACATGACCTCTAGATTAAACATCCCACATATCACACAACCAATAAACACCACACTCGTTACTTGACTGTGCGATAAAACACCACACATATCACATGACCAGTTAAAGCCACACTCATCACATGACCACTAAACACCACACTCATTACATGACCTCTAGATTAAACATCTCACGTATCACACAACCACTAAACACCACACTTGTCACATGACCACTAGATAAAACACCACACATATCACATGACCAGTTAAAGCCACACTCATCACATGACCACTAAACACCACACTCATTACATGACCGCTAGATTAAACATCACACTTATCACACAACCACTAAACACCACACTCATTACATGACCGCTTGATTAAACATCACACTCGTCACTTGACTGTGCGATAAAACACCACACATATCACATGACCAGTTAAAGCCACACTCATCACATGACCACTAAACACCACACTCATTACATGACCGCTTGATTAAACACCACACTTGTCACTTGACTGTGCGATAAAACACCACACATATCACATGACCAGTTAAAGCCACACTCATCACATGACCACTAAACACAACACTCATTACATGACCGCTTGATTAAACATCACACTTATCACACAACCACTAAACACCACACTCATTACATGACCGCTTGATTAAACATCACACTTATCACATGACCACTAAACACAACACTCATTACATGACCGCTTGATTAAACATCACACTTATCACACAACCACTAAACACCACACTCATTACATGACCTCTAGATTAAAAATCTCACGTATCACACAACCACTAAACACCACACTTGTCACATGACCACTAGATAAAACACCACACATATCACATGACCAGTTAAAGCCACACTCATCACATGACCACTAAACACCACACTCATTACATGACCGCTTGATTAAACATCACACTTATCACACAACCACTAAACACCACACTCATTACATGACCGCTTGATTAAACATCACACTCGTCACTTGACTGTGCGATAAAACACCACACATATCGCATGACCAGTTAAAGCCACACTCATCACATGACCACTAAACACCACACTCATTACATGACCGCTTGATTAAACACCACACTTGTCACTTGACTGTGCGATAAAACACCACACATATCACATGACCAGTTAAAGCCACACTCATCACATGACCACTAAACACAACACTCATTACATGACCGCTTGATTAAACATCACACTTATCACACAACCACTAAACACCACACTCATTACATGACCGCTTGATTAAACATCACACTTATCACATGACCACTAAACACAACACTCATTACATGACCGCTTGATTAAACATCACACTTATCACACAACCACTAAACACCACACTCATTACATGACCGCTTGATTAAACATCACACTTATCACACAACCACTAAACACCACACTCGTCACTTGACTGTGAGATAAAACACGACACTCATCACATAACCAATAAACACCACACTCATCTCATGACAACTAAACCTCACACTCATCACATGACCACTAAACACCACACTCATTACATGACCGTTAGATTGTCAAATGGCAGCTAGATGAAACACCACACTTATCACACAACCACAAAGCACCATACTCGTCACATGACTGCTAGATAAAACACCGCACTTATCACATGACCACTAAACACCACACTTGTCACATGACTACTAGATAAAACACCACACATCTCACATGACCAGTTAAATCCACACTTGTCACATGACCTCTAGATTAAACACCACACATATCACATGACCAGTTAAAGCCACACTCATTACATGACCAATAAACACCACACTCATCAAATGATTGCTAGATAAAACACCACACTCTCATTACATGACCAGTAAACACCATACCCGTCACAGGACCACTAGATAAAACACCACGCCCATCACGTGACCACTAAGTAAATAACAATACACCTCACATGACCACTTGTTTATTTCTGCACTCATCTGCTGCCTTTGTATATATCAAAGTACTTATGGGTACTTCTGATGCCATCATTGTGCTATGAGACAACCGCAGTATGTATGGTGGTATGCTTACATAAAAACCATTATAGTAGGGTAGACCGAGTACCGTTGTAACACTTTTAGCTTTTTCTATGCTTGGCAATTACTGAACAGAACAAACATGCCATTTCATGTACAAAGTTCCTGTTTGCCACCATTAGTGTGTGAAGACAATGAACGCAGTTGTTACATTTGTCCTCATGCGGGTGCTGTTGTAACACTACCTTGGGACAGTTGTAACACTCTTTTGTAGTGCGCTAAATACGACAATGTAAAGTGGAAATGACATGCAAACAAACAAAAATATACATTTACAATTATATTTTTGGACTAAATCTACCTAAATATCCAAATCCAGTAAATCTATGCAAATATGTAGCCCTGTGTATAATGTACTGGTATGTCTGTCTATCTGGCTTTCTACAAATAATTAATTCATTTATTTGTTTTCCTACTTATCTAAGCTTTCTGACTGAATACAAGCTAACAAAACTCCAGAAGGTTTATTTGCCACCATGTTCCTTATATAGCGGGTACAGTTATAACACAGTGTTATTTGTCCCCTACTGACCACCTTGCTTATTTGATTAAGTTTCTCATTGACCTTGCATGTCCCAAAATATGGTAATTTTAAGTAAACAAATAATTACAACAAGGAAAGTTTCATTTCACGGTCAGTTCAGAATAATGATTTATTCACAATGAAAGAGAAGAAACGGATGTTCTCTAATAATTTTGCATCAGTGTGCAATACATCCACCAAATGTCTCTCTCTCTCTTCACAGCATTTATCAAATCTGACCTGCGACGGCAGAAGGCCAACCAGATGTCTCGCTCAGAGACTAGCACTGTAAGTATGTTTTAGTTTGACCTCTTAGGGTCGCAGTCTGTCGTCTTAACACTACTAAACTTTGACCTTTAGGACTTTCTTGGTTTAAACCTGAGCGCTCGTCCCACAGCTCTGAACACTGTTGTATGCTGGTTTCAACATTTAGCAAGACTTTTTGCATCAGTTATCTTATGTTACATTTGAGTTAAAGTATTGCTCTTAATCCAGGTATAGGTTTATATCCAGCTGCTTTTTGGATAAATCAGCATACACAGACTGTATTCATGAACAAGTGTTTTGATGCATACAGAATGAATTAAAGATGGCGGTTTGCCAGCTTTCTTTTCTGTCCAATATTCAGTTCAACCAAAAATGTCATCACTTACTCACTGTCATGTCGTTTAGACCCTGTCTCACAAAGCGAGATGTTTTGTGGGATGTCTAAATTCCTCTTTTTCCAACAATGAAATTGAATTGCGTTCATGAGATTTGAGATAATTGTGTAATTCTCTACTTTTCACATCAAACCATGAAGAGGCGTGCACACGACATGTGCGCACATAAGAACGCCAGTGAAGGTGTTAAGGCCAGTTACATGCATGGGAAAAAATCTACCCGTGTCGATTGGTTCATTATTATATTACACCGCTTTTTACCTTAAAAAATATTGCATTTACATAACCACGCACATTGCCGGCTTATTTAGCATAATCGGTTTGAGACAGTGCATGCAAACACACTCATTGAACTACGACTTTGTGAGAGAGTAATTGACGACAGAATGTTCATGTTTAGGTAACTTATTCATTTCACTTTTGGTAAATTGGCGATTGCTGTGTCCCCTGTGACCCCTTCATGCTTCCTATCTCAAGCCACTTCTGCGATTCGTTCTTCAGCTGTCCTCTTCTCTTTTGGTGTGTTTTCTCATGGTTGCAAGACAGTTCTTTCAACGAATGGACGTGGGTTTGTTGTGGTGATCCTCACAGTTCTCAGTTGGGTCATGGTGTGCTGGTTCAGGGGTGTGAGATGGTTTAGTCTGGACTCTGGGGAACTTTGGGCCATGCTTTTGATGGCTAGTTTTTGTTCTAGAGTTCAAACGGTTGGTCTTCAGTGCAGCGTTATGGGGCTACAATACCCTACAGCCCCATAGAGGAGGAGTTTCCACATTAACCCACCATCAGTGCCCACCAGAGCGTCAGCGGTCTAGGTATGGGTGCAATACAGTCAGTTATTCTCTCTCTGTACCACAATGGATGCAGGTTTGGAACAACATTATGGTAAGCAAATAATAACAGAATTGTCATATTTGGGTGAATTGCTGTATTCTTGAAGCTCAGAGATTGTGACAAGAAGGTTGCTGGTTCAATGTCCATGAGCCATCATCATTGTGACCTTGATCAAGACCCTTTACCTCATGTTTCTTAAGCAGGATTGTCCCTTCAGATATAAGTGTCTGCTAGATGTCTGATGACTGACTAATACGGAGAAAACAACTGTCCCTACTGGCACCTGCACCTGGAAATGGCTCCTGATATTCTAATTAAACTTGTGGAGTAGGTCAGGTCCCATGGTCATACCTCTGTCTCATGTCCTGCAGTCATTACAGATGTCTTTCTGTCCAGTGGAAGTGGAGGAGACAGTGGTCTGTCTGATCCTGATGATGTGCGATTAGATCTGACAGTTCAGCAGAAAGAGCTGCAGGTCACATCTGAGACAACATGCTTATTCTGCTGCTGTTTCATAGAGGGGGAACCTGAAGTGTCCACGTCTTGTCTCCTGCATGTAGTCTAGATTCCAGTAGTCCGTTTAGTCTCTGAAAGTTTGCTCGGCGATATGTGGGGCCCAACTGGTGTAAGAATTGGCATAACAGAAAAACATCTTTAGAACCATTACAAACAGGGTTGTTTTGTGGTTTTTAACTATGTGTATATGGGTGTTTCTTCAACTTTGGTCACTTTCAGCATTGTGAAGTTCTCTAATTAAAATGTCCAACAGTGCACATTCATCACAGGAGATTTGTCATTTTTGTGTCATTTCCAGCACATCTCAAATTCTGCATTGTGTTTATTAGAATTCTTTAATCAGGAAATTAATCTGATGGAAATTACATTTGTAACATTTTTCAAATAAAATGACCGAAGACTTTGTCTTGCTAAGGATAATTTCATAGCTAATATGTTATGTATCCTTAATACACACAATCAAATCATATTTTCACACTCCGTGCATAATTTAACTAAATTACAGCTTGTTTACATGTTTTGTGTTTATTTCAGTCTTTGTTTAGATGATCATAATGTTACACATGTAATCATTTGTATAATGTGTTATAGATTGTTATTATTGAAAGTCTGGGTCTGAGACGAGGCTAGAACAGTCAAATCTAACATAAAAGGCATTTGAAAAAAGTACAATAAATAAATCCTGAAGGGCTGGTAAACAGTTTTCAAGTAATTATTATAGTATTAATGTGACATATAGCCAAAAAAAAAAAGCTACAATCTGAAATTGGAGAAACACCCATAAATATTTGTTTAATACAACAGATTCACTATAAATCAAGAATTAGAGCAGAACTAAATACAAATTCAAGCCAACAAACAATAATACAGTGGCTAGAAAAAGTAAGTGAACCCTTTGGAATTAGCTGGTTTTCTGCATTAATTGTTCATAAAATGTGATCTCATCTTCATTAAAGTCACAAGTATAGACAAACACAATGTGCTTAATCTAACAACACACAATAATAATCTTTCATGTCTTTATTAAATACATCCCATTAAACATTCACAGTGCTGTAAGTGAATCCTTGGATTTAATAACTGGTCGATCCTCCTTTGGCAGCAATAACCTCAATCAAGTGTTTCTGGTATCTGTGGATTAGACCTGCACAACATTCAGAAGGAATTCTGGATCATACTTCCTTACAGAACTGCTTCAGTTCAGACATATTCTTATGATGTCTGGTGTCTCTCTTGAGGTCATTCCACAGCATCTCTATTGGGTTAATGTCTGGACTCTGACTGGGACACTCCAAAAAGTGGATTTTCTTTTTTTGAAGTCATTCTGTAGTGGATTTACTTTGATGTTTAGTGTCATTGTCCTGCTGCATTGATCAACTTCTATTGAGTTTCAGCTGGTGCACAGACACCCCGACATTATCCTGTAGGAGATCTAGATATTCCCATTTTCCCACCAAATCATGATGTTTCCTCCACCATACTGCACTGTTGGGATGATGTTTTCATGTTTGTATGCGGTGCTGTTTTTATGCCATACGAAGAGCTGCGTGTTCTTCCCAAACAATTCAACCGTACATTCATCAGTCCACAAAACACTTTCTTCAGGAACTTCAGGAGCGCAGCAATGTTTTTTGGAAAGCAGTGGCTTCCTTCGTGGTGTCCTGCCATGAACACATGTCTGTTTAATGTTTCCTGTTTAGTAGACTCATGAAAAGCTGGACGGCCACTTCTAGTGAGAGTATTTTATATGTCAAAGTATCTCTAACCCACACCTCCAATCTAGTTTCATTACTTGGATGCCAGATATGCAAACTCCTGACTTTTTTTGTTGTATTTAGCATGGATTCACTTTTCTTTATTACTGCTGGATTAATTTACTTTTTCCACAGCACTGTTAATGTTTAATGGGATGTGTTCAGTAAAATTATAATTGTTATCTTATTGATTCATAGATACACAATAAAGCAAAACACAACACATATTGAATCAATATTTAACCCCCACTAATACCCCTCCCCAATCATCAAACCCACCCTGACCCCCAACAAACACCCCTCTGGTCACATTAAATACACACACACACACACACACACACACACACACACACACACACACACAATACGTATATATATAATAAACATACATCATTAAACTAAAATTGAGTCCCCCAAAACGCTAAATAATTGCCCCATTTCCTATCAAACAATTCCCAAAAAGCCTTCTACTTGCCACCTTCTCGAAAGTTGCCACCCTCCCCATATCTGCACACCTCTCCCTAAATGAGGGTGCTCCATCCGACTTCTATCCACTTAAAATAATTTGCCTGCCAATCATGATACTGGTCAGAACCCAATTTTGTATGTGTTTATCCCCCAAATTTATGATTGCCCCATCACCCAAAGTACAGAGTCTGGGGCAAAGTAAAATTTGAGTGCCCAAAATGTCATAAAACTCTGAACCTTCAACTAAAATTCTTAGATCTTAACACACCACCAAAAAACATGGGTCACCAGGAGGAGGGTGTGTCTTTAAGACCAAGCCTATACAATCTTGAGGGGGTCCAATAGAATCGATGTAAAATCTTGAATTGCATAAGGTGAACCCTTGCATCTCTAGATTCAGACTTGATGTTTTTTTAAATCCTAGTCCACACTCCCTCCTCCAATACCAAATGTAGGGTTAGGTACTCTTTTTTGCTAAAATTTGTCAATGTAAACCATTTTTGAAACAAATTTGAATGGATGTTTAAATTCTCTGTTTCTTCTTCTTTTCAGAAATCATCTGAACATCCCGAAGATGCAAAACCATCACCAGTGAAGGAGATCAAGATGTGATGGGAAAACTCTTCAAACACAGACTCCCTTGTGCTACACTCCATAAAAGACACATAAAGACTGCTTAAAGACTTTATTTTCAAATGATTTATGAATTGGGATTTTTGTAGAAGTGAAGTGCTTTTGAAGTTCATCGGTGAGGATGATGCATTTCTTTACACAGCTAATATACACAAATTACTGCTGTTAAATGACTATAGGCACAAGTGACAGAACATTATATATATACACACGGCCGGTCAAACGTTTTGAAACACTCATTCTTTATTATCATTTTTTCTTCACATTTTATAATAATAGTGAAGTCATCATGGAATGACATAAATGGAAATATGGGAATTATGTTGTGACTAAACAAAATCCCAAATAAATGAAAACTGTGTAATATTTGATGATCTTTGTGTAGATTTTGCAGACATGAACTTCTTGAGGTTTCACCCTGAGATGATTTTAAACAGTATTGAAGGAGTTCCCATCTGTGTTGGGCACTTATTATGGGCTGCTTTTCTTTATTATTTCATCAGAGTCATCCATTTCAAAAACTGTTTTTTTTATTACATTTTACTTTTATAATGAAATAAATGAATATGGTTGCACAATTCAATTTTTATCTACAAAACTAATTTTAATCATTTAATCATTTAATCATTTAATCATACACCTTCAGATAAAAAGATCTTTAAGATCATGAGAAACATTTCAGTCAAGAGACCCCAAACTTTTGACCGGTAGTGTGTATATACAGTTTAAGTCAGAAGTTTACATCCACATTAGCCAAATACATTTATACTCCGTTTAATCGTTGAACACATTCCTGTTTTCTGTTTTTAGTGCAATGTTGTGTGTAAATTGTTCACATTATTGTTCCTTAAATCTCCCCTTAACTTCATGTTCGAGAACCAAATCTTTTTATTGCTGTATTCATTTATGCGTCTGCTTTCAAATCACATTTAGAGATTGAGAGATGTGACTGATTCACTTTTCAAATCTGATCGGGCCGCATTCAGGAGAAGGATCTTGATATGACATCTATTGATGCTGTGCATCACTATATTATCATGGAGGGGCAATCAATGTCCTTCAACCAAACCATGAAGCAACTGACGTGTTTACTACATTCAGACATGTTTAATGATGAATTCATGTACTGAACTGCTTGAGTGTGGAAAAGTTCATGTGAGTGTGATATAAAGAATATATTAAAAAACAAGCATATCTACAAGCATTATATACAGTATGCTGTAGTGTGTTCTGTAGTTACAGATCGGACTGCGCTGGCACTTTTGTCTCATTTTAACAGATTCTTTATACACAGTGACATTAATGATAATTCACTTTTTTGGTTTGTTATGGCTTTAAATATTCAGAACTGGTGTGTTCTGCGTGATCCGTGTGATGTTAGAAATGCTTTTGTATTGCACTGTGTAATTCTCTGTGTTGTAGTTCACATCTTACAGTATTTGCAAAGAATCATTTTGTTTATGACCTAAAATCTATAGGTCAATAGTGTTGTAAAATGAACCACATATTCAGTAATAAGGAGTGATATCTAGTTTTTTTAAAGCGCTACTTGGCGAACATGTCATTTGTATGAATGTCTTGTATTTGTTTGTTAGCAGAACAGGTTGGTTTAACTTGCACATGAGTGATGTAAACATCATTAATAATATGCATTAATGGTTATTCCAGTAATATATGGGTGTTTCTTCCATTTCAGGCACTTTTAGCAGTGTGGATTCTGAGAAACTATGTTTTGTACACACTTAGATGTGTCTGCTAACGGTGTGTGTTCATGCATCACAAGAGATTTGGATCATTTTTGTCATGAAAATTCCCAGCACATCTCAACGTCCTGAGACCCGAGTGTGACTGCTGTGTATTTTCCATTCCCTAACTAGTAGCACCTAGAAAACAATTATAATAATCATTTTAAACCAAATAGTTTTCCTAATAATTGATGTCCTCATATGTGGACAGCGGGACTAAGTTGTGACATTTTAAATAATATCAAGGTATAGAAAGTCAGATATTATCATCAAATAGTTAATGATGTGTCCAGGAGTGTTGATTATTCATGTTTTTGAGACATTACATCAGTAATTATCATAATTAATTCAGAGTAATGTCCAGCATCATCCAATCACTGTCAACCATATTAAAATAAAATGATCCATTATAAATGTTGAATCTATGTACTGATGATCATTGTCCCATGTGTGTCAAACATGTTGAGTGATCCAAACATCATCTGCAGCCTGAAACTGAACTTTTCATCAGATTTTAGGAGTGAACACACTTAACTGTATAGAGAGATATAGGATGCTCCCTTGCTCCCTATTTAGTGCATGACTTAACCACCAGTGTGCTGTCTGTCTGCACTGGTCTCAGAACAGTTATAGAGAGCTATAGGATGCCCCCTTGCTCCCTATTTAGTGCATGAATTAACCTCCAGTGTGCTGTCTGTCTGCACTGGTCTCAGAACAGTTATAGGAGAGCTATAGGATGCTCCCTTGCTCCCTATTTAGTGAATGACTTAACCTCCAGTGTGCTGTCTGTCTGCACTGGTCTCAGAACAGTTATAGAGAGCTATAGGATGCTCCCTTGCTCCCTATTTAGTGCATGACTTAACCGCCAGTGTGCTGTCTGTCTGCACTGGTCTCAGAACAGTTATAGAGAGCTATAGGATGCCCCCTTGCTCCCTATTTAGTGCATGAATTAACCTCCAGTGTGCTGTCTGTCTGCACTGGTCTCAGAACAGTTATAGGAGAGCTATAGGATGCTCCCTTGCTCCCTATTTAGTGAATGACTTAACCTCCAGTGTGCTGTCTGTCTGCACTGGTCTCAGAACAGTTATAGAGAGCTATAGGATGTTCCCTTGCTTCCTATTTAGTGCATGACTTAACCTCCAGTGTGCTCTCTGTCTGCACTGGTCTCAGAACAGTTATAGGAGAGCTATAGGATGCTCCCTTGCTCCCTATTTAGTGAATGACTTAACATCCAGTGTGCTGTCTGTCTGCACTGGTCTCAGAACAGTTTGAAATGCACCTTATTTTCATCATAACTCCATATAAAGCCTCTGAAAGACACATTTATCAGTTTTTGGATGAATACATTCATTCTCAATGTGATAATGTACAGTAAATATATGATCGTTTAACTGAAACTGAGCATACACTCCACAAATGTGTTTTGCAATAAATCGCTCAAAATGGCAAATAGGATGTAACAAGAGACTCTTATCTTTTGACTCAAACAGGTTTTAATGTAAAGACTTTATTAGATTTCTTACCAGATGTAGGTTCAACCAAACACAAACTCTGCTGTGATCGACTTCATGTTGTTTTGTCACATGACTCGTTTATCCTTTTACTGACAGCACAGAGTCTCCTGAACTGAGATCAGTCAGTTTAAATGAAATTAAATGTTGTGTTGCAAACAGTGAAGCCAAAATACAATATCCACACATGTGGACATGCGGTCACACGAGGTTAATAGTATTCTGCTGGAAATGACATTTTAAAGTTGAATGAAATGAAATGACGGTCTAACATTTAAGTATCCTAAATACACACAATTAAATTATATTTTCATACTCTTTGCATAATTTGGCAACATTTCAGCTTTATTGGAAATTACCCCAAATACAAATATTCTAGAAATGACACAACTGTGGGACAGTCATACGTTTTTGAATGTTTTATTTATTGTTGAAAATAATTGATAGAAGTAACTTTGTTTGTTTTTTTAACTCAAATCAATAAATCTGCCACAATGCAGAAAAACAGACATAAATTACAATAAATATCCTCAGTGCGACACACACACACACACACACACACACACACACACGGTCAGAGATTATATCACAGAGCTTTTTTCTTTTTTCATTTGTAAATTATTATTATTATGCATTTACTTTGAGTTATTATATTTTTATGTTTGAAATAAATGATTGGTAGAAAAATGCTTATTTTGTGTCTTTTAGTAACATCATGGTCAGGTTTGATTGCAGCATAATGACATTAACTGCAAAAACTGACACTTCAAATCAATTTATAATGTTAAACTTTGACAAATAATAGTTTGATAATGTCTAAATATATATCCAAATGCACATCTTGTGATAAAATATAAAATAACGTTACAACAAGTCCAGACTACACAATATGTGTCTACAGTCATCTGCTGGCTGTTACTGGCATCACATGATTATCAAGACATGTCATGTGTATTTTGTTCACCAGATGGCATCAATCTGCCTCCAATTTATGTCACATTCTCATAATTGCATGTGTAACATCTACCTGTCCTCATCGCTAGCTCAAACTCCACCAAACGTCCCCTTTATATATATATATCTTGCATAAAAACACATAAAATAACATTTATGAGTTTTGCAGACAGATTTATCCAGTGTATACATTCTATATGTTTGTGTGTCCCTGGGAATTAAACCCATGAGCTTGGTGTTGCTAGCACCATGTTCTACCAGCGGAGCTACAGGAACCCTATTATTAATAATAATAATAATAATAATAATAATAATAGTGTAGTTTACATTTTCATAGTTTATAATTGACAGTCTGGGTCTGAGACAATGATACAATCTGTACATAAACGACATCTGAAAAATAGCAAAAATAAATGACGAAGGCCTGGTCAAATAAAGTCAGTTTAAATGTGACCTTCATAAAAATTAAACCAGGGACATGAAATTGCAAAGTTGAAGAAACAGCCATACATTCATGGTTTAGCTAATGCTAGATTTATTTGATTAGAATTATACAGTATGAGTCACTTAAGATCTATGATTTTTCTATAATACAAAAAGCTTTATAATATTTATATATTCCAGCTAAAAGTTTGGACTGAATTTCTGTTTCTCATGTTCTTCACTACCATTTGATTTAACTGCTTCAAATAGACAAGTAATCTATACTAAATTTTTACGATTGCTATTCAATACTTTTAACCATTTTCCTAAACTCTTGACACAGTTAGCACAACATCTGTCTGTGTAGGCTATACAATTAACACATTTCTTGTTGCTTGGACACAAATTTTTACACACAAGCTCAACCAAGACCAAAACTGCCAAATTAACAAATGCTTTCACACTGCATGTCAGAACAGATAACACCATGTTCTAAACCTATAAACTTACAGCCTAAAGTCAAAGTGAACAGCTGCTCATATTGTGAATTGAAACACAAACATGTCTCCTGTATTTTATTCCATTGCTACTGAGAAACGGCAGATTGAAGTTATGCAAATGAACCACAGCCGATTCCCATCTAGGAAACACACTCAGGTGTTGAGGTTCTTTCAATCGCATGACCATATGGTATACAGTAAAACAGGACCTCTTTGGGCTGATCTTGTGTGGAAAAGCCTGCACGAGGGAGAGGAAGACGAGTACCAGGACAAGGGCAAGGATGCGTGTTGGCGCTCACAGAAGGGCCAGAGTTAGTGTAACTGATTAAATAAGAGCTACTATCATACACCATGTCATAAACCAAGGGCTATCATACAGAGAGTCTGGTGAACGAGTACAGCCAAATATCAGTCGGGACACAGTGGCATCCATTGTCCAGATTTTTCGAGAAACCAACAGGTAGGATATTGTAGTAGGGCTTCTCCTACAATGAAATAAACCTGAAGGACATCAAGTCCAGAGTTGTTGAGGACTACCTTGTCTTAGGGAACATTGCAGCAATCAGCACAACATCCATATATCAGACTCTAGCTAAACACAGAGTCCAAATGAAACGACTATATAAAGTTCCTTATGAAAGGAACAGTGAGCGCATCAAAGAACTCCGTCACCAATACGTCCATGTACGGTTATGCAATACAGTCATTACTGTACTATACACAGTGTGTTTTGCAGTAAACTGCTCTATGAACCTGGCGCACAGTAGGACATACAGTAGGTATACAGTAAAGCATTCACACACTGTCTGATTACTTTCAGAGAGTCATGGATTTAGAGGCCAATCAAGTCCCACATGAAATTATTAAGTTAACGAGGCTGGCTTCAATTTGGGGAAAAGGCGTCAGCGTGGTAGAAACGTAATTGGCAAAAGGGCCACAGTTACCGTGCCAGGCCAGAGAGGAGCCAACATCACCATGTGCGCCGCAATCTCCAACAACGGTGCACTTCTGCATAAATGTGAGATTGGCCCCTACTTCTCCTGTTTTTAGAAGACCTTCACGAAAGACTGGTGCCAGTGGTAGAAAGGGGACAGGTGGGAGACCACTTGCCAATATATGTGATCACATGGGACAATGTAGCATTCCCGTGCAGTCCCAGCCTGGCTTGACACCCATCCGAGGATAAAGTCCCTTTTCCTTGCCCCTTACTCCCGTTTCCTCAACCCCACTGAGGAGTTTTTCTCAGCCTGGAGATGGAAGGTTTCTTCACAGGACCAAATGTCCCTCCTGGATGCAATGGATGCTGCATGCCAAGACATCACAGCTGAACACTGCCAGGGGTGGATAAGGCATGCCAAATGATTTTTCCCAAGATGCCTTGCCAGAGAAGATATCAGGTGTGATGTGGATGAGAACATGTGGGCAAATTCTATAAAGCTACTCTGAGATGGGTCGTTCATTTTTGTATTGAATTTCTGCAGCAAAAGAAAAATGCATTAACTAAACTCAACAAAACAAAAATGTAGAGGCTTCAAAAGAAACACGAGTGCAAAACACAATCTATGATCAATACAATATACCGTCTATTGTATAAGGGCAGACCTGGCACACATCAAATAATGCATTGTGCTAGGATTGACTTAATGCGCCTGTTGGAAGAGAACATGTGTTAGTGTTTTGGAATAATTATTAGATTTTGAGACATGTTTGCAGTGTTTTGGTAGACATAGTGTATTGTGTTAGTGTATTATTGTATTCTGAAAATTAGTTTTGGAGTTTAGTTTAAAATGTGTGATGTGTGTTGTAGGTGTGGTGCATTAAGAGTTTAGGAAAATTGTCATAGCGATCGTAAAAACATTTGATAACAAAATAAAAAAAAAAAAAAAGAGATGAGTTGTAGCAGACACATATCCAGCATACATGGGAACGCTGTCAGTTTAGTTTTAAAAGCATCTCAAGATGTCCAGAGCGTGCCGTTAACCAAAAAATATTATTTGCTTTCGATTTCACTGTTTGTTGTAAATATGTCTTTAAATATCATTAAGCTGAAAACTGACTGTAGTTTGGGCTCATATATTTGGACTGGCGAGCAGTTGATGGCAGCAGAGGCTCATAACAAACAACGGACCAATCAGAATCATGTTCTGCTCTCAGGACACGGGATGCTCCATATGTAGCAGAATTTTGCGCCGATTATAGCCTGTACCCTTATCAGTGCCCGAAGGCTTCAGCGCTGAAGCATCACCAGCAATGCTGTGAATGTCATTGGATGTCAGTTCCTCTTCTTCTGACGAGCTCCACTAACTTCCTGCATCTCAGAGACACACTGCAACCCAATCAACATGCCCACAATAGAGAAACCTGCAGACACAAAGAGACTGTTACAGACCTGTAGAGAGCTGACACTGCTGTCCATTATAAACACTGTAGATGTGGGAAATACATTTAGTGGTAAGCTATTTAAACATTTCCATAAGTATGTCCTTTCCTAATATATCAGCTATTGGTAATGAAATGTTAGATATTTTCCTCTGAGCTAATGATCTCAGCTTTAAAACGACCCCTAGATTGAGCTTCTAGTCCATTCAGAAGCCGAGATATTCGATGAAACAACGGGAAACATACGTGCATGCAATCCAAAACTGACTGAACGTCTGTGGTGCGAGTGCTCAGCTGTGTAAGAGCGCCACCTACAATTCAGATCTACATATTGTGATGGAAGGTGATAGTGCTTGCTGCCGTTTAGTGGAATAAAATAAGACGTTTAGCAGGGAGATATATAAAAAGAACCAGAATTACATGCTTATGTTAAACAAAATTATGTTCATCATAAGATTGCAAACATATACAATATTATTTATGAATGATTGGAATCTTTTCTTAAAATTTGGGGGGTTTTCTGTAAAATTAGACCAATTTTATGCAATTAGTCCATTGTATATGTGTAACGTGAGCTTTTAAATTTGTGAGTGAAAGCGTGCTGGCGGCAGACATAAATTGTGTTTGGTGTAAACCCATCATGCAAAACTCAAGAAAACACACATGGTGCACAATTGGACCTTCACTGTATGGAAATGAGCAGCTCAAAGATTCTGCCTGACATTTCAATAAAATCAAAGAAAAATAATAAAGGGTTAAAACGACACGAGGATGAGTAAATGATGACAGAATATACATTTTTGCGTAATCAGGCCCTTCAAGAGTATTCATTGCTTACTTGCTACAATCAGAGGGGCCATGACTCCAATGGTCAGAGGAGCCGTTTTATAGATGAACGCTTCTGACAGGAAGTGACCGAGCGCCAGTACAAACGTCCACAAGGTGATGTGATAAAGCCTGAAATCAGAGAACAAAATGTCAGTCAGACAGATGCATGATGCTGCAATAGAAATCATCATTATTATTCTATAAGAGTTTAAATCTCACGTTCTGTTCTGAATGTCTATTGCACAGGCGCAGCGGATGATGGAGGACAGGAGAGTCCAGATGCCAAACGTTCTCGCCTGGAGACCATTTACTGCAGAATTACACATAGAACGTTCAGCAGCATGTCTATAAACTTTCTTTTTAACTCATTGGTAAGACTTCCTAGAAGTGTTATACATAGTATAGAAAACTATACTTCTTTACAACACCGTCAGATATGTATTTGCAATACATATCTGAAAGGACAGTACACATTTTTGGGGTGTGTCTAACGATGAGGACACATAGCGCATTGAGTGACAAGCAAGAAACAACGGGTAAATCCAACAATTTGGTGACATTGCGGCTTGGAACTTACTTTTCTAAGTATCTTCATGTTTCATAATTAAAATGACATTATCACTATTTCTACACATATGTTATACTTGACCATGTATGACCAACATCACAAAATAAAGTAAATTATAAATATAACAAGTAATCTAAAAATATTTTTTCTGAATGGCTGATGTGACCTCCGGCGTGTGTGATGTCACTTCATAACACAGATATTCAATTCAAAAGGTCACAGGGTGGACAATAAGTCAAGGGACACGGTTTCTGTACCTCCACTATCAGTGTTAAAATAATACATTTACCACCAAAAATTACATGTTAGTGAAAGAATGTAGTACTATACTCTTAATTGTATATTTATAGCCTAAAAGATGTTTGACGTGGAGCAATGGGGACATGAGGAAATGACTCTGTGTAACATTATTAATAGACTTTATTATTTACCAAGCCAATTAAAATTGTAATACAGTAAATTATAAATACCACAACTTGTACCGGGGACTTAAACGTCTCCAAACTGTAGGAAGGACCTCTCAGGAGGTTTTACCTAAACATAAATGAAGACTATGAACGATGGGAGTAGCCAGGAAATTACTTTTTGGTGGGCCTCAAATCAAAATGAATGGGCTGTTTTCGCACAAATGTTTTGTTTTTGACCCAATTTTTACATTCACAGAAGCAGCACATTTGAACAGTCCTTCCACACTTTCAGAAATCAGAATATATGCATTTTTGAAATTATTTTATGAATATATATTTGAAGTCAAAGGAAAATCTCTAATATTCTGGGGGGTCCTATGACTAAATTGGGTGGGCCGGCTACACCACTGCTATGAACATATCTTACTGATTTACCCTAAATATTTCATTGGGACATAAAATGACATAACCCAGAGACCCAAGCATAGCACTGATGTATGTATTCAATATGTAAACTTTACCCCATCAAACCGGGAACAGTGATACAGATATATAGTTCTTCTTTAATAATAATAGTTTCATTACAGTAAACAAACGGCCCAATTCTTTAATGCTGGTCATCATGTATGCATCCATATAACCCTTTTAGTCCCAGTACTCAAGAATCAGTATTATGCATAATTTGATTCTGATGAATCTTATTAATTCATAATAATGCTCAAATGTTGAGACCGTATTGAGGTGTGCCCGTGTAGAGTTTCTCCGATAAGAAGCTGTGATCTCTGAAGCTCTGTACTGTATTCCCCATCGCGATCACAGACACCATGAGCAGCCAACTCCTCAAAACATTCAGAACCCGACTCATTCTTCACCTGAAATCAACATCACAACGATCATTCAGGTACTAGACGCTCCATTTGTGCCAAACCAAACTGCACCCTCAATTCAATCGCTAGAGACGAGATATAGTAGCATTGTTCTTACCTTAATTATCAGTTTTAATAAGTATACGTATTGTATAACTGTAACAAATGCGAAATCAATCTACTAAGCGACTTTTCAAACAGCGGTCAAACATGTTAACGTGCTGCTTATCACAACACTCCAGTACATGTGCGCTGACCAACCAGAAACAGATGATGGTGTTTCCGTCACGTCAGACCACCATCCCATTGGTTAGTTTAGAGGCGGTGCTTCAAAAGACCGCCCACAAGGGGAAGCTTCCACCAATCACTGATTGCTGAGCGTCTGATGATATCCACAGTCGTTTAAAGGGTAACTAAACACCTGCTCAGAGTCTGACTCCACCCACTAGAAATATTTGAAAATGCAGGAAAAGTGGGCAGACCCCGGCGGGGATAGAGGGAACGAACCGAGTGCGGGGCTGAGCGGGGGGGGGGGGGGGCACCTGAGACTCGTAGTGACGGATTAATTGACAGCTGCTGTCAGACTCTATGTTATTATTATTCCTCACACGGTCGCAAGACGACATGTACATGAATCTGGCGTGGTGAGCTGGAACCTGCTTACGTCAGCTGTCACCGCTTACGTCACGAAGTACCGCAACAGCCAATAGGAAAATTCAACTGCAGTAGCCACCGTTCAACCTGAAGAGGGCAGCACTCAGACGTTTTTACACCATATATTGTAGAATTAAAACACTTTATACACAAATGTCAAAAAAATTACTTGAATCAATGACCAGTACTAATAAAGCCCCATGCTTACAGATCATTAACTAAAAAAAGTTGGTTTAGGGTTTAGTTACCCTTTAAGAGGTAGACCATTGTGAAATATAACCCTGGCATCATTTTTTTATTTATTTAATGTGTGTGTATATATATATATATCAAAATATATGGTAAACATTTGTCGCGAGTTTGTATTAATCTTGTGTGTTATCAATAAAAAAAATAATAATAAAAGTAGACAACAAATAGAAAGTAGCCTTTAAGTATACGATAACAAAAGAATCATATTTTAAAAGTTTTATGAAATCCACTTAGTTTAAAAATGTTGGGGCATATTTTAAGCGCAGTGCATTACCTGAAGTCATACGTGCAAAGTCAATGGACATGGCAATGAAGTTTTTGTATTTTCGTGCAAGCATGCGTGCGCTAATTCTAGGCGTAAGTGGGTTGGGCTAATCGGTTCAAAGGAGGTTCTTCTCTGGTCCCGTCTCTGTCCTATTATATATTCCATTCCCTGTCCAGCACCAGCGATATAAACAAAGACAGCACATTCTTAAGAAGTTGGAAGTGTAAATGGACGGTATGAATTAGACGAATATAAATACGGATTTACATTATTTTCTGCGTTATTTATGTCCTCGTTAAACAAGACATGTTCCTTTTATATGCATGGAAAATGTGGTTCATATGAATGTAGGCTTTGTTAAATTACAGAGAATGCAATTATTAATAATAATTTTCATCTACTGACACACAAATCATGTCGAGTATTAACAGTGATTGTATCGGCACACACTTCACTTCTACTGGCCGACACTGATTAAAAAAAATGGAATTCATGTATTGAAACACACACACACAAAAAAAAAATCTATATTCAAACTACACTTCAAACGAAACAAAAACAAATCAAAATATTGAATTGGTCAAACAATAATACGAAATCCAAAAGTTTTACTCACTCCAGCTTCTTCCAGCGGCCGCTTTTGCAGTGATTTAAAAAGCACTCTACGACAACAGGTGGAACATTATAAGTCAAAATTAAATAAAAAACTAAATATGCAAGAATAATAATACATATAACAATAAAAATCATAACTGAAAAATAAACCATGACCTCAAGAAAGTTTAACACAAATCTCATTTTCTGTTTCAACAGGGATTGAAGGGACATAATTTGATGTTCTGTACTTTCAGAATTTAAACATGAAGTTCATCCTCACCTGCTGGTGAAATCTCCAAACTGTAAATGGGTCAATGACGTACAAGGATTTTCAACAGGCCAATTTTAAAATGACCAAAATAAGGATATCTATTGCAATTGTTCAAACATTAAGAATGTTGTGTACACATAAATTCATATTAAAAAATGTAATTAAGTGATTTTAGGGTTTTTTCATCTAGATGAATTCGCCGTGGCCTAGAAAAATGTCATGTGGTGCGACCGGGATTTAACTTAAAATTCATACATTTTCCTTAACCTGAATAACATTTTTAACAAGTTCTCAGTAATATAAAGGTGTTAAGAAATAAATGATTTGCATTTGTTGTGATTTTTTATAAATGATGATCTCATATTTTTGTTCTTCAATGTCACGGTCACCTTCTTAAATGTAAATAAAGCCTTATTTTTCCTGTAAATCGCATAAAACTGATAAAAATGTTTAAAAAATATCATTCACTTAAGCATACTGTATCAGTGATTAATATTTCAGTCACATAAATTCAATATTTTATTTTGAATTGAATACAGTAATTGCTAGGTTTGGTCGCACCACATGATGAGTGGTCGCTCCAAATGACACGAAGACCTCATATAGTCACAAATATATTTAAAGAGATCAATAAATGATAAATTCCATACAAAAAATAGATTTAAAAGAGATTTTATTAAAATTTCACAGAATTTTCATGAACACAAACATTTCATAAACATTTTTGTTTTTCTAAAACTCATCACAAACATTTATAAGTGCAGCACACATTCATGGCTTTGTTTTGAACATTTCATTTAACTTGACAATCATCATGTTGCTGATGGGTATTTGGAATGTCCACGTGAAAGTGAGGTACATGGTGTAAACTGCAAGCATTTATTAACCCCAGTTATTTCTTAACTTTGTCCAATCTTGACTGCTCAACTTAGAGTAGCGTGAGGTTGCTGGCTCAGGTTCTGAGATGACAGCATGAACATCTTTTTTACAGTAGAAAATGACATCTGGAGTTTGTGGCCACATGAATAAGTTCTTTTCACCCACCTGCCGCATGGAGCTAACCTGGACTTCCTCTCGCACAACCTCAAGGACCTGGCCTACATATGGAAGATCATCATAGGTTACGATCACAAACTTGCCACTCAAGTCTTGAAGACCAGCTTGTTCCCTTGGAGGCTCAGGTGCACTTGAGGGATCCTCAGTGTGCCACATGTTGTCCCTCAGGTCTACTTTCACTGGCTGGTAACATAGGCATGTCTTCATTTCGGCATGCTTGCAGAAGCATGACACCTCCCTATGACTAATTTGTGCAGCTTGTGAAGACAAAACCTGGTGTATCTTTAAGGTGCCCCTCACAGCCATCAATTTGCCTGGAATCAGCTCATCATACTTTTGAATGCTCTCTTCGCTTATCCAATGGTGAGTAATAGTTGACCCTGATTTGTTGGCCAGCATCTCATACAAGTCCAGTGGAGTCTGCAGCTTGCCTCCTCGTTGCACGCAGAGATCTGCATCCCTCTTTACGGCACCGCCAATGCCATCCGGGGCACCCTTTCCATGGGACTTTTCTGAATAATTCCATGTAACATGCTTGAACCCAGAAAGGAAAGGCACAGTACTAAGGAGGTAAAAGTTTGCTTTGTTCCTGTACTGTGTAACGGGTCCATCACTGATTATGTGTAGAACTGTAATCTGGAACTGTAATCTGTGGGCAGGTTCCCCGAAACTCTTTCAGTATGGGCTCCAGGATTGCCCACACTGCCAGCTCATGATGGCGGAGGCTGTCTGACAGTGTTGCATTTGGTGCCATGGACTGTGTAGAGGACAGAAGTGTGTATTGTGGCCTGCTTTCGGCTGCCTCCAAAATGATAAGCTTGTATTTCTGTACTCACCTTGCAGGCATAGTTTTCCAAAAAAAATCAACATGAAGAACAGTTTCAAATTCAGTTAGATTTTGTTTTATGTCACAAAACTGTTCTGTTTGGTGGATCCAGTTGAATTGATGTATGGCTAAAGCTTCTAGCTTTTTGTTGAACAGCTCTTTTAAGTTTTAAGAATGTTTTAACATACCTTTCTCTTATCATAGCAAGGTACTCCGCTCTTGCTGCAGGGTCAGAATTAATATGGCGAGCGCTTTTTACTTTGCTTGGCAGTGCAAATCTTCTGGTAAAATAGATGAACAGTTATAAATATATAAATAAACAATGAATGCATAATTACCAAAGTGAAATTACATTCTCTAAATTATATTTTTGTATTTTTCTCATGATATCGTACAAAGATAAAACATAAACCATTGTGTCTTAAATATTAGAAAAAATTACTCAAATGACTGCATAAATATCTATTCCAAATAATACTAAAATAAAGTACTTTACGTATATAAATCATTAATTGAATATAAAAGCACAAAAACTGCCAATCTAGGACATATATCTATCATGGAAAACACACTGCAATGGTCGCACCACATGATATTTTCAAGTTCAGTTCAAATTTACAGGCACAGAATTATCCACCTAAATTAAACAAGCTAGCTTCCCACAAAAAGTCACTATGAAATTTATAATCAAAATATATATTTGTAGAAAAAGAATAATATTCAATTTTTTTTGAAGTCATACCACATGATATCCAAATGTGGCAACTACATACCAGCCGTTAAAAATGAACTTTTTTTTCCAAATTTGTGAGAGAGTTACAAACCTGCTTGCTGCTTCCATGGGTCCTTGGCAAACTGGTACATCATGCAACTTCCAGTCTTTGAATGGATTTCAACATAGAAGTCCCAAAGTGGTCGTTTCTTGATGGTCGCACCACATGATATTTCATAAAACAGACATCATCGGACAAAGTTTGTTTGTATATTATGATGGAAATATAAATACAAATGCTTTGCAATTTTGTTCAGGACTACAAAACACTTGGAAATAATGCCGAATAGGGCATAAAATAAATTTGAATAAATTTAGAGTCATTTCAAAGATGTTTTCAAAACCGCAGTCATGGCCGGACGGTCGCACCACATGATATTTTGACACTTTAAATAACAGAACAATTACAAATAAATAAAGGTTTTTGAAAAGTTAAAGTGAGTACATATAATAGAGAGGTACTACATATATATGGTATCTTTTTATGCATTTAAACCTTTTTTTAACTGAAAAAAAAATGCAGTTGGACAGAAAATGTAGGCGTCACGTCATTGACCCAAATGCAGGAACTCACAGTTAAGAGGCGGTATTGAAACGTCTTAGAACAATGACATATTTCACAGGAAAATAGCAAATTGCACTTTGTATCACTTCATTTACATACATACAATACACCCACAGTAGTGTAAACACTCCCACCCACGCCCCCTTGCGCTTTGTGCTGGCACGAAAATTGCATGAGAATTAGTGCTCTCATGAAAACGAGATAAGACGTTGCACAAGTGCAGTTACAGGAATACTCAAACCAGCCCGTATGGCATCAACAATCATCCATGCGATTATCTAATCAGCCATTCGTGTGGCAGCAGTTCAGTTTATAAAAAAATTCAGATACGGGTCAGGAGCTTCTGTTAATGTTCACATCAACCATCAGAATGGGGAAAAATTTGATCTCAGTGATTTGGACTGTGGCATGATTGTTGGTGCCAGACGAGCTGATTTGAGTATTTCTGGGATTTTTACACACAACAGTCTCTAGAATTTACTCTGAATGCTGCCAAAAGCAAAACACATCCAGTGAACGGCAGTTCTGCGGATGGAAATGTCCTGTTGATGAAAGAGATCAACAGAGAATGACCAAACTGGTTTGAACTGACAAAGTCTACGGTAACTCAGATAACCGCTCTGTACAATTGTAGTGAGAAGAATATCATCTCTGAATGCTGTTCTGAGATGCGGGTTGGCGCTGTTTTAGCGGTACTAATAATAGGCAGGTGGTTTTAATGTTGTGGCTGATAAACTCAGCAAATAAAGGAGTTTAAACAATGTTTCCATGCTTGTTCAATGAACCATAAACGATTAATGAACATGCACCTGTAGAACGGTCGTTAAGATTCTAACAGCTTACAGACGGCAATTAAGATCACAGTTATAAAAACTTAGGACACTAAAGAGACCTTTCTACTGACTCTGAAATACACCAAAAGAAAGATGCCCAGTGTCCCTGCTCACCTGCGTGAACGTGCTTTAGGCATGTATGGAGGCATGAGGACGGCAGATGTGGTCAGGGCAATAAATGCAATGTCTGTAATGTAAGACACCTAAGACAGCACTACAGGGAGACAGGAAGAACAGCTGATCATCCTCAAAGTGGCAGACCACATGTAACAACATCTGCACAGGATCTGTACATCCGAATATCACACCTGCGGGACAGGGACATGATGGCAACAACAGCTGCCCGAGTTACACCAGGAACACACAATCCCTCCATCAGTGCTCAGACTGTCCACAATTGGCTGAGAGAGGCTGGACTGAGGGCTTGAAGGCCTGTTGTATGGCAGGTCCTTACCAGAGATCACTGGCAACAACATCACCTATGGGCACAAACCCACCTTCACTGGACAAGACAGGGCTGGCAAAAAGTGCTCTTCACTGACGAGTCGTGGTTTTGTCTCACCAGGTGTGATGGTCAGACTCGCTTTTATTGTCGATTGAATGAGCTGAGGCCTGTACTCTGGAGCGGGATCGATTTGGAGGTGGAGGGTCCGTCATGGTCTGGAGCGGTGTGTCACAGCATCATCAGACTGAGCTTGTTGTCATTGTAGGCAATCTCAATGCTGTGCATTACAGGGAAGACATCCTCCTCCCTCATGTGGTACCCTTCCTGTAGTCACATGACCCTCCAGCATGACAATGCCACCAGCCATACAGCTCGTTCTGTGCGGGATTTCCTGCAAGATAGGAATATCAATGTTCTGCCATGGCCAGTGAAGAGCCTGGATCTCAATCCCATTGAGCACTTCTGGGACCTGTTTGATCAGAGGATGAGGGCTAGGGCCATTCCCCCAGAAATGTCTGGGAACTTGCAAGTGCCTGGTGGAAGTGTGGTGTAACATCTCACGGCAAGAATGGGCAAATCTGGTGCAGTCCATGAGGAGATGATGCACTGCAGGACTTAATGCAGCTGGTGCCACACCAGATACTGACTGTGACTTTTTTGACCCCTCATTTGTTCAGGGACACATTAGTCCATTTCTGTTAGTCACATGTCTGTGAAACTTGTTCAGTTTATGTCTTAGTTGTTGACTCTTTACACTTGTTAAATATGCTGAAAATAAAAGCAGTTGAAAGTGAGAGGACGTTTCTTTTTTTGCTGAGTTTATTGTATAAAAAGATTAAGTCAGTATTTTGTTTTATTCATTTATTCTTTACTGTTACTTGCTAAATGTAATATTCACTGAAGCAAATTTAATAAACAAATCATCAGTATTTTCACTCAATGGTAAGGTTCATAAGACTGCTTTATTTTTGAATTATTTTGTAATGTGCCAATATTGCATATTTACATTAAGCCCATTAAAACTTTTGGACTTTTTTGGTAAATATTTAATTTACATTTATTTGTATCTTGTTTTTTATTCATCTTGAAATAAAAAGAATTAGGTAACAACTGGGGTAGTTTTTTTGGGTGAATGTACCATATCATTATAACGAATGAGATTGTGAGACAATAAAGTGCTAATAGATTGTTGAATTCTTAATTAGATCAGGTAAAATGAGAAGGCTATTACTTATACTTGTTAAATACACGCACACACACGTGAAAGTATTGCTCTAGTGCAGAGGCTTAAATTGGCGAGCTTAAGCACAAATAAGAGTGAATCTTCTCTGAAGATCTGATGAGATCAAAACAAATCGAAGGTCCCGAAGACCCGTAAGATCTCCTCATTGTGCTGTTAGCATCCTCTGCTGGTAAAGCGAGTGACGCACAAATTATAGTGAAGTCCGTTTGAATTGTAATGTCTGTAAAAGAATTGAAATTCTTATACCCAGTCCTCACCTCCCTCAGAATCAAAACTACATGAAACTGCCGGAGCAGAAGGAAGGCTTTATCAACAACCATCATGTGTTCAATCATGCAAATCATCTCCACTTCAGGATTCATACTTAGCTTGTTTGCTGTTCCAACAGCCAGAGTAACATATATTAGCCTTTTAAACATGAGCATTTCTGAATATTTGATGTATTTGTAATATATAGCCTCTTATCAATGAATAAACTCTTGAATTGTAAAGAAGAGTTGGTATATATTTGGTTTGTAATCTTGTTAAGGCGTGAGAATAACAAACCAACTGACCACATAGGCTACCATCTTTAGCACGAGACCACACCGTTAGCTTGATAACCACATCCTGAGCTGAAGAAGCACTGTAACTTACTTTCATACACTAGAAATCTTGTGAGTGTCAAACATCACCACACGCACGCAAACCTTAAAGGAGAAACCTCCACCTGATGTCTGAAGTGTTCACATACATATTGAATACATTTTTCAACCTGCCATTTTTAAAGAAATTGTTTTTTGTCACAACTAAATAGAACATACAAGTCAAGATCAATCGACAACATTTGTGGCATAATGTTGATCACAAGACTCCTCCCTCCTTACCTGCTGGAAATCATACTTAGGCTGGTCTGTGTTTTGCAACATTTTGCAAATTGGTCATTAGATGGTGCAAGCTGGTCATTAAATGATCCAAGATGGTCATAAACTGGTCAATAGATGGTCCAAAGGCTTGTATTTAGCTGGTCCAAGCTAGTCATTGGCTGGTCCAAGCTGGTCTTAAGTTGGTCATTAGCTAATCAAAACTGGTTCAAGCTAGTCATTAGATAGTCCAAGATGGTCATTAGCTGGTCCAAGTGGTCTTTAGCAAATCAAAGCAAGTCATT
Source organism: Xyrauchen texanus (assembly GCF_025860055.1). Taxonomy (NCBI): domain Eukaryota; kingdom Metazoa; phylum Chordata; class Actinopteri; order Cypriniformes; family Catostomidae; genus Xyrauchen; species Xyrauchen texanus. Next base: position 2,482,150 of record NC_068291.1, on the reverse strand, counting down.
AGCCAATCAAAGCTGGTTCAAGCTAGTCATTAGCTGGAGAAGTTGGTCATTAGCTAATCAAAGCTGGTTCAAGCTAGTCACTAGCTGGTCATTAAATGGTTCAAGCTGGTTTTTAGCTAGGAGACCGGCTTGGGCCAGCTCAAGGTAGTCAAGTTGGTTTTGGAACATGGTAGCAGCATTTTGCTGCCATGGCATTGAAGTTGTAAAGCTGGATTAAATTTTACACAAAAAAAGTTTCATGATTTTATCAAACTAAATTCATGTTAACACATTGTTTTCGTCGTGTCTATAATTTTAAAACAGTATTTTAACGTTAACGGATTGGCCCCATTCATTCCATTGCAAGTGTTCATAGACTGGCTTCAGTTTGTCTGTACAGACAGTCACTGTTTCTGATGTTGTATGAACAGGACAATGAGAGTCATACCTGAAAGTTAATACTGTTGTCAATCCCAAACACTGTGAACACAGCCTATAATCGGGTCAGTTTTGTGTTTAGAACTTTTTCACAGACTGTGATGACGCATTTCTGCCTTATTTATTAAGGTAAATCTAGTGAGTTTTTTTAGACTCAACATTTTTTTTTAATATTAAGTGTAAATGTATAATATTATGCTTCTTGTTATATTACCCTGCAATTAGTTGTAAAAACAAATCACCACAGCTGCTGAAATTAATATTTTCTGTGATCTCCCATTCACCGCTGTTGAATTTAACCCTGCAATTGTTTACGCCTGCGTTCCAAAACTCAGAGCGTGGAAAAGGTCCATTGCCATCAAAGCAAACAACAGGAAAGTAAATAAGTCACAGACCATGAGCTTTTCATTCATTTATTCTTTAAAATCTTTGTTCTCCGTATGTAGTATCTTTTTTACACAGGGTAGACAGAACCTGTTCAGTTGTGCGTGACATGTTGTGGTCTTCATGTGGCTAAAAAGTGTACAAAAACAAACACCTGTAACTGACTCACTGGAACATAGTGTTTCTGTTTTGCTGATCTTTTTTTACACTGATTAAATATGATATACTTTATATAACTATAATTCATTTGCCATTTCGTTTTTTTCTGTGCGCTGAATTGAAACATACAATTAAGCAATAAGGACAGCGAGAAACTCCAATATATTCTGAATCCCCAGCAGACAATATATGATAAAACTTAACACGAGGCTAATCGAAGCAAACCCCAACCTATTCACGCCTGTCCATCCATTATTCTAACAGTGACGTGTCTTTCCCTAGTTTATGAACAGAAATCAAATGCAGACGGGGGACATTGTGTGATTATAACAATTCAAGCGAGATGAGAACGTTTTGGGTGAAGAAAGAGTCTTCCGTTCATTCAAGTTTGTTCCACGTCTCTCTTCACATATCTAGCAGCAGCACTCGAGGGTCTTCCACCACGGATTTGATCTTTCGGAGGAAAGTGACCGCCTCTCTGCCATCAATCAAACGGTGGTCGTACGTCAGAGCCACATACATCATCGGCCTGATCTCAACCTGAATGAACAGAGAGAACATGAAAATGGAGGAAGAATGAGAAACTAAATAAAAAAGTTTCACTGAAATGTTACCAAAAATCAAAATTAGGCTATATTAGAATATTACAGACATTCAAGTTGGGGTAAAAAAAATCTGATTTTTAAATCGACATTGTTTCCCACGTCCACAAGAGGGTGCAACAATTCAATATAAACCAATTAGCAACCGATCGATTGTTTATTGCAAGGAACATATCTTACTGTGAACAAATGTGCGTAAAATGATCAGAAGTCAAAAGAATTAACCAGTTCAGATTCTCAAATATTAAGTAGCTAAAAAAGTAAAACAAGAAAAACACTACAGTTCTGTGTGTGTCGCACAATTGCCTATTCTGATGTCGTCAGCACTACCAAGCTCAAGCTTCATAATTTGCCGGTTCCACAGTGCTTTTCATTAAATAAACTTGTATGAATGTAACTATAGCTGATGCATCAAGGCAGTCAAGACACAACCGCCAAAGACCGCCACTTCACACTGAACGTGTCCTTTTTCTATGCAAGCATGCACTAGATGGACATATTTGTCCGTTGCGTCTTGCTGTTTTTTCAGCGTCTTGTGTAGTAATAATGTCTTTTCTTATGCTGTGTCAATTTGAAAGGAAATTCAACCTTTACAAGACAACTGGTTTTGTTTTATTCATTGTGTTCACTGTCATAATCAGTGCTCAGCTCACATCCAAAATTCATTTTGGCATTTGAATGTGCATTTTTTTCTTAAATTTGACGAATATTTGATTTTCGAACTTTCATTTGACAGCCTTGGTGTGAAGCAGAAACAACATTCAAAGGTTTCTTTAAAAAGTGCAACATCAGAAATGTGTCAACAAGTAGATGTTTTGCTATAGTGATCAGAATGCAGTGGTATCAGTGAGCAGGACATTTTACATTATTTACACATGAAAACGATGTAGAAACATGCAGCAATGTAAAAATACAGAGCAGGACAAACAAGTCAAGATGAGGAGAAACTTGCTATAGAGAGCAATAATCTGGTTCCGGAACTAAAAATCCCATTTATTTCCTCCATAGAGGAATTGATTTTCAATTATAACATATAAACCTTCAAATACAGACCTACAGTGAGCTCTGAGGTTGTTAATCGATGGTACAGTGCTGTGGAAAAGTATTTGCCCCATCCAGATTTCTTCTGTTTGTGTATACTTCCTACTAAATTGTTTACATTTTTTTTTTTTTTAACAAAATCTAACATAAAATAAGGCAATCTGAGTAAACACAAAATACAGTTTTTAAATGATGATGATGTTAATTATTGAAGCAATAAAATGATCCAATAACAACTGGGCCTGTGTGAAACAGTATTTGCCCCATTAGTTACTAAATCCCCAAATCTATGAAACTGCATTCATAATGAGGTTCAGTTGGATTAGACACACCCAGACCTTATTACTGCCCGCCCTGTTTAATCAAATCATCACCTAAATATAACTTTTTCAGCAGCATGAAGTTGCTAAAGGGTCTTGCCCAGTAGCACACTATGCCAGGGTTAAAAGAAATTCCAGAAATTAGGAAAAAGGTGATTGAAATGCATCAGTCTGGGAAGGGTTACAAAGCTATTTCAAAGGCTCTGAGACTCCAAAGAACCACAGTGAGAGACATTATCTCCAAATGGAGAAAACTTGGCACAGTAGGGAACCTTCCCAGAAGTTGCCAACCTTCCAACATTCCTCCAATAGCACAGCGACGACTCATCCAGGAAGTCACATAAAAAGCCAAGGACAACATCCAAGGAACTGCTGGCCACTCTTGCATCTAAAGGTCACTGTTCATGACTCCACTATCAGTAAGACACTGAGCAATAATGCCATCCATGCAAGTGTGGTGAGGCGAAAACCACTTCTAACCCAGAAGAACATTAAAGCTCGTCTGAATTTTGCCAAAACACACCTTGATGATCCTCAAAGCTTTTGGCAGAATGTTATGTCGAAAGTGGAACTGTTTGGAAGACAGGTTTCCGTTACATCTGGCGTAAATCAAACAAAGAATTCCATAAAATTCATGTGGATGGTGGTTCAGGTTGTCTTTGTTTTATGTTATATCTTGTTTGAAGATCTAAAACAATTCAGTATGAAAAATACACAAAAACAGAAGAAATCAGGAAGGGGCAAATACTTTTTGCAAGCAACAAAGTTTGCCAAAACAGCTCTGCAGCTCCGTCCACTCCCATGATGCAGTGAATGATGCAATCGATTCTACTTATATATTTGTATATATCTGAATATTTTGCAATAAACATAAAATATATTGTTTTTATACTTATAAATCAACGAGTTTGATTTTAATTAGATTTTAGGAAATCCTATGGAAAAAATACTTTTAGAAGCGAGATGGCTTAAAAAGTGGGCGGGCACAGTGGCTCTCTTTTAGGGCACAACGCAAAGCAGAGTTTAGTCGATTATGGTTGCCAAGCAAGCACCCTTCAAAAAAAAATCTTACCACCGCAAAATTTGCCGCTCATTATTTTCACATGCAAATGAGCTTTTGATTCGCCACAAATGTTTGCCAGAAGTTTGGAGCTCTTCGTCGGTAGTGGAGAACCTCCAGCAAACCTTTGGTAACAATTGACAATTTGCCACAAAGCTGATTTGCATGTGAAAATTATCAGTGGAGAATTTACGGCAAGTTTGACATCGATTTTTGTAAGGGTTGTTGCATTAATATAGAATTCCACTGATGTGCGGTCACTGGTGTGCATGTGTATATATAAATTGGCATTTTTTGCCTTTGAAAGTGACTCATAATTTTATATACATATTAGCTTAACTGTTTGAAGTCTATAATTTAAACTTATGAATGTTTTATATTTGGTTTTGCGTTCATACATTTCCAAATAAAAAGATAGAATAGTCAAATAAATGGCATTAATGAATAAGTAATTTAAATCAAATGTATAAAATCATGAGCACTCCCATGAGATGAAGACTTCACTCAAATGAACAACCTTATAAAAGATGTTTAAATTTACATGGAGAGGGTCTCCTCATGGGGGCAGTCATGTCAGAATCACATGACCAGCCGAACACTACTCGCCTAATCTCCTGTTACCGCTCTTTCATGGGACAATTTCACTCATGTATTAAATGAATCATGGCTGACTGTGAGTAGTAATTTCTGTAATTGCATCAGAAACTACAAAATATTGCCTCTAGGTGTCGGTTTAAGTTCAAGATGAACAAACAAAAAAATGACTAAATGCACCTTTAAGATATTGCTACATGATATAAAATGACTGATAATGTGAAATGATTTTGTTCATACCATCCCCACCCCTGTGTGGCACAAGACTAGACATTAATATCACATCTAACCTTCCCACCAACAGCCACAGGCCTGTCAAAAATGCCGTGCATGCCCAGAATGGCCGACTGTGGAGGGTTGATGATCGGCGTCCCAAACATCGATCCAAACACCCCTCCGTTACTGATGGTAAACGTGCCGCCGTCCATATCCTCCACTGCCAGGTCATTCTTACGAGCCTATACAGAACAAAAGAAAACAATGTTTCAAGACATGAAAAAGTACAAAAAGTTTCTGATTCAGACCAAATATTAAATGTGTGTATTTGCTTAATGTTTACGAGCTCAAATCTAACAGACAAACTCAAAGCCACAAAACTCCAATTTTGCTCTTTTGTCCATGAGTTCTTCAAGGCCGATGCATTTAGTAAAACGCTTAAAAAAAAAAAAAAAAAATGAGCAGTGTGTTCTGATTAACTTTGAAAAGGACCCTGCAGAGTCCATTTAAGGCATAAACCGCAGCATTATTCAGAAATGATATGGTTTGATATTTTTTCTTCTCTTGACATGTGCTTCGTCAATGACCCCACTGCTGTTTTTTAAGGTCATGTAATATTTATCTAAAAGATTTCTGGTTAGCTGCACCATTTGCAACTAAATAATCATATCTTCAGACTGCACAAGCATCCATTTCTCTTTCCAGTGAGTAATGTGAATCATGTCAGCAAAAGCGCTCACCTTTTCTCCAAGTTCATTAATGGTTTTCTCAATGTCAGCGAAGTTCATTCCTTCAACACTTCTAATCACCGGCACCACGAGACCCTGAGAAATTACACCATGTTCAACACAGTTACAACATATATTTCCACTTCATACTGATATAATTGTCATCTTTTGAAACAAGAATCAAATTTAAAAAACTATAAAATACAAATTATGATTACTGTTCAGGAGAGAGAGAAACAAAGCTTGTTCCTCAGCTAATTTTATTCTGATTTAAATAAGAAAAATCACTGTTACACTGGCAAATTGGTTTATGCATGAAAACGTTGATACAAATTTTTTTTTATCACAATTTATAAAAACTAAATTCAAATGCACAATCCATAAAAAATTACTGAACTAAGAACATGCAATATTTAATTTTCAATCATTCTCACATTAATGAGGAAAAACCATCATTACCTGACACTTGAAAAAGCTGCACTTACCTATTCATGATGAGGTAAAACCACTCAAACTCTTTGAAAACCACAAACTATAACTTCTGAGACATTAAAGCTTCGGCATACATCAAGGCTGCATGATTAATTGAGTTAAAACTGAAATCGCAATAAGATCTTGTGTGATTACTAAAGCTTGAAAGGCTGTGTTTTAAAATAGACTGCAATAAGCACTTCAGTCAGCATTGTGTAAGCAAGTAGCGCTCTCTAGTGGTCTGGACAGCATATCAATAATCACAAACTTAAAAGGCAGTTTTGTTCCTTTGGTTTAAAATTGTTTCCTCCATGATGTGGTTGACATTTCCGTGGAGTTGCCTAATATAACATGTTTGCATAATATGAATGTGTTGTTTTATTATATAGAGTACAAACATGTAAAATGTAAGTTCTGCTGTTTTGAACTGCAATAACAGATGTGCAAAAATGTTTTAGAATTATAAAATAACCTTTTTTATTTCAGATCAACCATCACGCTACGATATTTAGCAATTTTTTTTTTTATTAGGGCAGCCCCAACAAAAGATTTTCCTAGTTGACTAGTAGTCGTTAGTTTAAGCCATTAATTCCTTATATATATATATATATGGGGGGCATCAGTAAATGGTTTGTGTTCCAGGGCTGAGGAATAATGCTATAAGTAACATTGCTAACACTGTTCTACATTACAGAGAAATACTAAACCGTAATCATGAGCCTTTCAAATATAAAGCACATGCACGAAGCGAGCCGCAACGACACCAACCAAAGCAGTAATGATTCTGAATGTGTCGGAAAAAGCAGCAAGAGTCTGAACGTTGTGTTCATTTATAGAGAGAAATGCACATTAGGATTGTGCCGACAGACGATGATCTCGGGGATCGGCGATGGTCAGAGTGATCACTAATTGCTGATGCCTTTGATGATGTCGAGATGATATTTGGCTGGTTTTCCCATGTATTCAATTATCATTAGAGATGTTGCCCTTCACAACCATCTTTCAAAAACAACACACATTTTAATTGCACTTATTTTTTTTCAGTTTCATTTGAATTGTTAGTTAAAATAAATAAAAGATAAAGTTCAAAGTTTGAAATCAAGGTCTTGCTTCATTGTGCATTCTTAACCCTAACCCTGCTTAATGAAAATTACCTCATAGTTCCACCTAGTGTTCAACCAGCGGTAATACCGGTGTTTGTCGGTTTCCTGGGGAGTTTTTTTTTCTGCGACCAACCGACCAATCAAAACTTCTCATCGACTAACGTTTGGTCGACTATCAGGGGCAGCACTACTTTTTATCTACTATTTATCTTTCATAGTGGCTCACTTTATTAATTTTGGCCTGTCATGTGTTCAACAGATACAATATATTTTCAATGTAATTTACTTTACAAAAAATTTCATATCGGTGCATCCCTACTTATTAGTTTCTTTTGATTCTGAGGTGACATGACCCAAACATGTTTCATGAGATGAAACCCCTTGCAGTAGCTTTATAAGAGCATTATTAGAGGTCATGAAGTTATAATCAGCAGAAATTACCTTTGGTGTAGCGACTGCCACACTAATATCCACATAATCTCGATACACAATCTCTTTGGTTGTATCATCAATGACTGGAAAGATAAAAACAATAAATCAGCTTTCTTAGTATACACCCTTATACTGCCTAATCCTGATTTTAGCACACATTCATGTACTTTAGAGTTTGTCCTTAGTAATTGAAAACGTGTGGCAAATTGCAATTCAACTGATTTTGTTTTTAGTGTTTTTGAATAAAATGTTGATTTTTAATTTTATTTTGAATGGTGTGGAAAAGAAACTCTTATGAATAAACATTTATCATTCGCACAAATTAAACAGAAATGAGATGACATGACTTTTTTCAGATTTGTTGGACAGCAAATGTTCTCAGCAGAAACTCTGTTGTGTACATATGTCTTTTCTGAAAGCTGGACAAGCAGTTACATGTAAATATCAGATGAAGAACATGAAACAGGGTGACGCTTCTTGTGAGTAAATGACTCCGGGCAAATACAGACACATGCTGGCTTGATGAAAGTGTGTTAAATGTGGTGTTGTATGTAGGCCAAGCCAATGAGGTTCGCAATGAAACAGGCGTAAAGGTGATCTGTCAAATGTGTTCAGACTAGAAACAGACGACCACAGAGCCACAGACACTCACCAGAGGCTTCATCTGAAGTGGCAACACATTAAGAGCTGAACCAGCTTGAGGGTTAGATTCATTTAAAAAACATTTGCACTAATATAGTGAAACATGTCAAAGATCCATTAACGCAAGGACATTTTCAGTGCTCCTCACCTGTGTAGGGTGTAATCTGATTACAAAGTAATGTATTGTGTGTGTAGAGGCACGTACCAGCATTAACAGCAGGCTGATCCGTAAGGGCATATGCAGCAGCTTTAACAAATGCCGACATGAAGCCCAGTTTAATGCCATGTTTCTTCAGGAAAGCGTCTTTATATTGTGTCCTCATCTCTGTTATGTTGCTGTCATAGAGAAAAACAGGACAGTATTAACATGTAACACAATATGGTTATCTCACGATTCTGTTCGATGAGCAATACGAGGTTCACAAAACAATATATTATAACACTTTAATGACAAAGTACGACAGAAAATTGTGTTAATTTGGCATTACGTGGGGTTGGCGCCTGAATATTTAGCAATGATGTTAAGACCTCATGAAACAGTTAGGCCTCTTAGATCTTCATGTCGTGAACTGTTGGCTAAGAGGTGCAAATCAAAAGGCGATAGAGAATTTGTAGTGAAGGCCCCACGATTATGGAACAGCCTGCCCAGGGATATTGCATCTGCTGAATCGGTGACTGTTTTTAAGTTTTGTTTAAAAACTAATTTTTATAGAATTGCTTTTATTAATATGTGAACATGTGTTTTACTGCATGTGTTGCTTTTATTACTATGTGAACATGCTGGTTTAACTGTGTGTTTTTGATTTTATGTTTTGTGAAGCACTTTGTGCTTAGTCGCTAAAAGGTGCTATATACAATGCATTCAGAAAGTATTCAGACCCCTTAATTTCTTTACATTTTATGTTGCAGCATTATGCTAAAATGCTTTAAAAAAAAAAAGAAAAGATTTTTGATAACATTGCATATCACATTGACAGTATTCAGACCCTTAACTCAGAACTTAGTTGAAGCACCTTTGGCAGCAATTACAGCCTCAAGTCTTTTTGGGTATGATGCGACAGTCTTTGCACACCTGGATTTGGGGATTTTCTGCCCGTCTCTGCAGATCTTCTCAAGCTTTGTCAGGTTGGATGGGGACCGTTGATGGACAGCCATTTTTAGGTCACTCCAGAGATGTTCGATTGGGTTCAAGTATGGGCTATGGCTGGTGCACTCAAGGACATTCACAGAGTTGTCCCCTAAGCGACTCTTGAGTTGTCTTGGCTGTGTGCTCAGGGTCATTGTTCTGTTGGAAGGTGAACCTTCAACCCAGTCTGAGGTCCTGAGCGCTCTGAACCAGGTGTTCATTAAGGAGATCTCTGTATTTTGCTGCATTCAGCTTTCATGAAACCCTGACCAGTCCCTGCCTGGTTGTTCCAAACTTCTTCCATTTAAGAATTATGGAGGTCACTGTGCTCTTGAGAACCTTCAATGCAGCCAAATATTTTTGTAGCCTTGCCCAGATCTGTGCCGTGACACAATCCTGTCTCCAAGCTCTGCAGGCAGTTCCTTTGACCTCATGTGTTGGTTTTTGCTTTGATATACATTTTCTGCTGATAGACCTCATATAGACAGGTTTGTGCTTTTCCAAATCATGTCCAATCAGTTGAATTTGCCACAGTTTGCCAATTAAAGTGTAGAAACATCTCAAAGATGATCCAGAGAAATGGGATGCACCTGTGCTAAATTTCAAGTGTCATAGCAAAGGGTCTGAATACTTATGTCTAGTGTTGTCACGGTACCAAAATTTCAGTAGTCGGTAACGATACCCGTAGAACTTCCACGGTTCTCGATACCAATTTCGATAGCACAGCAAAAATATGGCAATAAGATAACGTGCTATTGAACACACCAGTTTAGTTATTTTTAACAATTTAATAATTATTATGTCCCATTTTTTTAGTTCATTTTAATTTCATCATAAAAATGGCGTCTAATCAAAGAATTCTTAAAACTTTTAACATGTGAAAATATACAATTTTTGCCAAACTTCAATTTAATAGCAGTCATGCTTGTGAAATATTGCTTTATTATTATTATTATCATTACTACTACTACTACTACTACTACTACAGTGAATATTACATTTTACTATACAGTTGTAATATATTTGTCACAATTTCTTCAATTTCAGGCATCTAGCTTTTATTATGAATCATGCTTTTATGATGTGCTTTTTGCCGGAAACTTCACTTTTCTAGATAAACCATTCGTGACACGGTCTAGTGTGATAATTGAAGACTTTTAAGTTACGTCTCACATCTCATCTCTTTACACTGGCCTTTGAGTCTGACAAATGAAATGTAGGACATAGTTTTGGAGTGTTTGTATTTTAAGTGTTTGGATTACTGGTGTTTGTGCAAGTGTTCATTTTTAAAATGTTAACATTACTTTGAAGCTCGGTCAACTCAGTTGTTTTAACTTTCAAGTTTAGTTGGAATTAAAGCACAATAAATTTTTTTATACATATTTTATGTAAATATATAATCTACATGTATTACGCACCTTAGAGTGGTTTAGTGCTCTGCTCGGTCATCTGATACAACGTGAATGATTCTCAGAGTAGGTGGAGTTTCTAGTGGATGAGCGGTCGGATTTATAAAGGACACAGCTCATCCACACTAAGATCGCAGCCATCAGAGGTTTAATAAAAATCACACTAGGACCGGTCATGATTTTTATTTGATTAAATGTCCATTTCAGTGTAAAAGAAGTAACAGAGCAAGTGAGCATTTTAAAGCTGTCCTGTGTCAGGCATACTGCATTGCATATTGTTTTTATTTTAGTATCAACTAGTTACCAAAGTAAGGGTATTTTTGACAACACTACTTTTGTCAATGTGATATTTCAGTTTTTCATTTTTAATTAATTATGGGGTTTGGAGTGTAGATTGATGTGAATTTTATTTATTTATTTGTTTTTTAAAGCATTTTAGCATAAGGCTGCATCATAACAAAACGTAATATAAAATTAAGGGGTCTGAATACTTTTTGAATTAACTGTAAATAAAATTATTATTATTATATTGTGACAAGGAGGGGGGCATAGCCACGCCCGGTGCTGAATTGTCCTAATCAGCCAGGAGGGGGATAAAGATGAGCAGGAGGCACCAGTTCGAGAGAGAGAGACATGCGGCCTTTGTGTTTGTCTGTCTGTGTTTTATGTTTCAGTTTCTTTAAACCATTAAAAGTTTGTTGACTGCTCAGCCAGTTCCCACCTCCTCCTTTCCCTTAAGCTGAGACCTTCCCAATACACTGTTGCCGAAACCCAGAAAGGAAGAAGGGTGCGCGGTCATGGAGTCCTCGCTGCTGCCGTCCGCCAGGAAGTGGAGGGGACGCTGCCGTCCGTCAGGAAGCGAACAAGCAATGACCATCTGCCAGGGGTCGGAGGACTCGCTGCCATCCACCAGAGGAGTGACTGTGGTCCTCCGGAGGGCGGAGAAGTGGTTGAGGACCAGCTGGCAAGTTTTTCTCTCTCTCTATATCTATATGTGAGGAGGAGGGTGGTGTGGCCGGGCGTGAATACCATTAAAAGTTTACATTGACTGCTCAGCCAGTTCCCACCTCCTCCTTTCCCTTAAGTAGAGACCTTCCCCGTTACATAAATTATAATTTATTTGAGCAAAATGTGAGCAAAACGCAAATTGGAATTTCAGAGTTTTCCAATACACAATATGAAAGTTCATATTAAGTTTTTCTCAGATACATTTGGCTATAAGAGAAACATTAAATATGATGGGTAGCAAAGGAACCCATCTCACTTGGTTCTATCTCCAGGCTAGCTCAGTGACATTTTTTTTGAGGGGAATATATATATATATTAGGGCTGTCAATCGATTACAATTTGTAATCAAATTAATTACATGGTGTCCCGATTGTTAAGTTGAGCTATAGTCTTGTTTCCACAGGGGGCCAATAGAGTTTGGGGGAGACGAGAGAGGGGGTATGAGGAAGAGATGTGGAGTGAAGTTAGTTGGTATGGTTGATGGAAATAAAAGGTTCAGACGAAAAACTTTTGCGATTCATCATTTGAAGTTAACGATTAATTAATCGCATATTCAAATATTTGCTGAGAAAGCCCCTCATATAACAATTATTCAATATACAATGATGAAATAATGATACATAGTTATCTTTAAATATTACAAATTATATATATATATATAAAATATTCAGATAATTAAAATGCATTACATTCTTGTGGCAGAAGAGTTCATCATTGATAACAATACAATATACGGCTTTATAATACAATGTATTGTTTACTACCATATTATTGATCATAAGTCAATCATTGGCACACAGTTCACAGCAATCCATTACACAAGTGAATTTGTCAATCAGTTGGAGATTTATTATGAGGGCTTGTTTAAGAACCCGTCAATTTACATCTGTGTCAGACATGATTGTGTAGCGTCTCGGGTGCGTTACGTCATAAACATAACATTTTTAGGTCACTGTTTCAAGTTAAATATAGTTTAATACTTAGAACACATCTTGAGATCCCTTAGATCGCATTTGCGCTCATTCGAGTGTTTTGAACGCAAGAACGTAACGCATTTCTGTGTTGTTCAGCCTACTGAAATGTTTTCTTCACTGCGTAAACTGTGTGTTGCTCATAAAGCTGAAATTTCACTTACTGCCCTCTGGAGTAAACAGGTGGTACTACAAGCTTGCATTTCTCCGGAATCTTCCTTATTATGGTCAGGGGGCATGCGATTAATGCGTTAAATTGACGTTAAAAGACGTTATTAATGAGTTAAATTGACAGCCCTATATATAAATACACACACACACACACACACACACAGTATGTATATGATGTAATGCATCTGAATTATTTGCCTTGTAATATTTATTATGATAGTTCATATTCAGTATCTTGCTTAATCTGGCTTTTAAGCACTTATTGGAGTAACAAGATATTATGTGTGGGTATGATTTGTGATGTTGAAACCCTGTTTTCAAAAGATTATTGGACATCAGGAGAAACTCAGGATTTGACATTAATTGTGATATTTCACGGACCACTGTCATTGTTATCGCGTCTACTCCATTAGGACCCATTTGCCCTGCAGCCGCTGCTGGTCAATTTGAACTTTTCTCAGAGCAATCTAACAAACTTTGTGTAACTGCTGGGACCAATATGAGGTGAAAATGTATAGCGATGAACTGATATGAACGAGACAACCGCGTAAGACCTAATGGGATAAATGGGACCTCGTCTGCCCCACCAATGTTGTGAAAGGATATGAAAATAATGTTAAACTTCTAAAACATGTATGCACTTATTTTGAATACAGTAAAAAAAGATTGAATATGTAAACTTAAAAACAGCCTGTTTTGATTGAACGCATAAGTCAAATATTATTGTTTGTTGTATGTTGAACAATAGTATAAGCACTTAAGGTGCACATTGCCTGTCTGAGGTTTTTTTATTTGCCACATTTCTCAAGCTTTAAAAGTGTTAAATGTGTCAGGATGTGTATTACATGGTCTACGTAATCATACAGGCCAATTGAATCAAGCTTTCTTTCAGAAAGAAACTACATATATTTTTTCACCATAAACCATAGATACTAACTTATTAACACACACTATTACATTATATAATGCTTAATAGATGATTAAAACAGCATATCCACCATTAAAAGCCACTTCTCTGAAGAAACGGTCACAGTAATTTCACCTATACATTCATATGAATTTTAACTTATGATTTATTTTTTTTATTTTTTTAAATCATGATTTTAAGGGCATGTTGAGTCAACAACCAAAATGAAAAATATTCACACAATAACCTGCCAGCAATGAGAAGACATCTTATTTGCAACAACTTGGTTTGAGTGGTTTATGGCATTCAAGGTAACTTTCCTTTCTAAATCAAAAATCTTCGATCAAGTATGTTGTTGACAGCAGTCTGCCCATGTTTGGAGAGTAAAAAATGAAAAAGGCTGGGCTGTAGCTCTTGGTAATTCTCTATTTTCCTGTGTCTAACGCCGTTTAGCCTCTCTGGTTACTCCGCTAACAGAATTAATGCCGTCCCAAGACACACGCTCTTTGAGAAAGGAGAGAAGACGCGATAAAAATCTTCACTTTCCAAAACCCTTTAAATCTTATTGGGTTGTCATAATAGGCCATAACGTTCCACACGGCTCACACGCAGCTCTCGAGGGATGTCCGGCAGATGCTCGCTGGCCGCCAACGGAGCGTGCTCCTTCATCTGCAGACTGTCCGACCCTGCGGAGTCTTCCTCTCACCCCATCAATGCCAATGAGATTAGAGCGGCTGAAAGGCAATACGGCCATTTGCGCTGGGGAGACGTCCTGTAAGTGTCCTCTTCAGAGGTGAGGGAGGGAGCACGTGGACATTAAGGTTTCCTTGTAAATTAATAAAGCGCATTTTACCCATCTTATCTTTGTTTTTACCAACATTAGGACCAAATATTTACATTCCATGCTTTAAGTGGGGATTTGGTTTCACAAATCTCTTCCCGTAGACCAGATTCCAATCTATAACCATTTGGATGGGCATTGCGGAGCTGATAATCAGGTTTGGACAATGAGCGAAATTTTCACTGGCCATGACCAGGCTTTACTATGTGTCAGTGGTTTATACTATACAGGACCAGGGGTCTTCAACCTTTCTCAGGACAGAGATGGAGCAGGACGAGATGGAGCCCCAGTTACATATTGTATACAATTGAGGGGTGAATTCACCAAACAATTGTGCCACTTTTGCACGGGGCATTTCAGCGCAAAAAGCTGCATCTTATTAGTAATTACCCACAATTATATTAATTTACATCGAGCCATTACCGCCAGATGAAAGCAGGTGGTAAAATGCATCACTGATTTTTTTTTAAACCAAGATCGGCCCATCCAGATTATTTTTAAAGTGCCCTTTAGCACACTTTTGCCAAGTATATGCTGCACTTATATGTTTATGCCCCACACAGTAAAATTACACAGTGAATTGCAAACATTTATCTGAATTGTAAACAGTTCTGAATAGTTCAGTTGTCACTATCAATGGTCATTATGACAATGTTGATGTGAACATTAACTGAAGCGCCTGACCTGAATCTGCGTGATTTTATGCACTGCTGCCACAAGATTGGCTGATTAGATAATCGCATGGAGTATTTCTGGGATTTCCACACACACAACAGTCTCTAGAATTTACTCAGAATGATTCAAAAAACAAAGTGTCAGTTCTGTGGATGGAAACACTTGTTGATGAGAGAGCTCAACAGAGAATGGCCAGACTGGTTCAAACTTACAGAAAGTCTACAGTAACTCCGATAACCGCTCTGTACAATTGTGGTCAGAATGCTATTCTCAGATGCGGGTTGGTGTTGTTTTGGCGGCACGAGGGGGACAATACAATTTTAGGCAGGCGGTTTTAATGTTGTGGCTGATCAGTGTATATCCAATACAAGCTCCTTAACTGCTCCAGTGAGAAATCATTATACTGAAATGATTTGATTACTGTCTTTGGTGTTTTGTTCACTAGTAATTAAGCAACTGTATGATGATGCAGTTAAACTTAAATTGCTCTTATTAGTGGTTTTGTGACCAACATTAATCTGATTTAAATTGGGATCCTCACAGAATAGTGCTGGGATGAGTGACTGATGAGATATTGAGAGCACCACCCCTGAGAGCGCACGTTGAAGGGAGTGAAGCTGAAAGCGCTCATGATCACTCAAACTGTCTATATCACTGCACACAATGTCTGATTGTCACAACATCACGTATATGCAGATTTGTATTTGCATGTTTATTTGTTGTTTAATTCGTTTTTATACCCGTTTGCAGTATCTTTATTCTCTCCTTGCTTATTGTGCAATTACTACCGTAATGACTCTAGAAAATGGGCAACTTAAAACTCATAAAAGTGTAATTCTTACAATTGTTTTTAAATAACTAAGCATATTGCAAAAACGATCGGCCCTAAATCTAGGCAAGACCGGCCAATCACTAATTTAAGACTAAGATTGGCAGATTTAGCTCGGTGGCCGATCGATCAGTGAACTGGCATAAATCCAGATGTGCGGTGTAGTCAAGAGCATGTTAAAGAGATAATTCAGTTAGTCAACAGCCTAGTTTCCATCCACCTTTCACGCTATTTTGTTATCGAGAAAGTGAAAATGCGACATTTGCCGCCTTATGCCCGTTTCCATTCAAACGGCCGTTTATCGATAAAAATGGTGTGCGTGATGACGTCATGCCTAAATAAACACTTTGTCGCATACGTTTCGGTTTAGAGGATAAGAAATCTGCCCTGAAGCCATTTCCATTCAGAAATGCGTGTTTATCACTAATTCGCATCCCATATGTCGCAAATTTTTTCCTCCGAATTTTTGGTAAAATGGGGAGATTATTGAGACAATTTGTTAAAATTAGCCAGTATACGGTCATTTTAATTTGACAAATAAAAGCAATCAGAAGAGGAGGAATTGTAATCAAAAGGGAGCAGTTGCCCTTCTGATAGGACTGTAATATTGGTCCTGATGTTGCACCTATTGCAGGTTGGCACCGGTTACGAGCTGGCAACCTGTCGGCAAAAGTACTGGCGGAAACTTTCATTCTCAGTATAAGGACCATCATCAATCGATGTGTATTTGATGTGTGCACGGCTATTAAAGAAAAACTGATGTGGTGTAATATCAGGGTATACATATGATACATTTTTGATATTCAACATTTTGAACAATCATTAATCAAAAGCATCACCATCACAACTGCATTATGTCCCGCATATTTCTCCAGCAACTTTTAACCACCAACTGAACTTGATAGTCATCTAATCATAATGCAAATTTATATTTTCTGAAGCAGTAAATGCGATCCGAGCTACAGAGGGTTATATTTAAAGTATTTAAATGTTCAAAAACTCATTTTCTGAAAGTGAACTCAATATTCGAATAATAGTTCTGATAGTTTATAGTCTTGAAAAAAGTGCAGAACATTCTGAGAACGTCATTCAGCCAACTGTTTTCATCAACAGAACAGGGTAAATCTAATTTCAGTTTGAGAAAAGGCATATATAGGTCTAGAAAAAATTTCATTTAATACAGGGGATTTTGCTGTCATTTTTTCAAAAGTAGACTAAACTATAATTTAATAGAATTGGACTGTAAGTGTTCAAAAAAAAAAAAAAGCTTTTCACCTAGCATTGTGTATTTATTTTTAATTTAAAACATCTTTGTGCACAGAAATTATAGGTTTTATGTTTTGTGGGCTAATTCCGTGACTACTGTCTATTATTTTGAATGGTGTGGAAAAGGAACTTTAATAAATAAATGGATGGATACAGCGATTCAATTAATCACAAACAGTGGCCATTCATTTGTTCAATATACAGCAGATATTTGTGTTGGCACCCCTGGAAGTGTCACGTTTGCAGATCGGCTCTATATGCCGTAAAGATCAATCCATAATCACGTACAATGAATTAGCTTTCAAAACTGTCACCATGATTAACACAGGCTAATGATTGGGGCTAACTCTGTCATGTGACACTACATTTTTGCGTTAATGCCAATTTTATTATTTTTCATGACATTTGATGTATCAACAGAGTTTATGTGCTTGATTTAAACGGAAAAATATTATGTCGACATTTGTGACATCCTCTGTTATAAAGCGAATCAGCCTGCAAGGTCGGAATAGCGCAAGCAAATTTCATTCTGCAGTGTTTTTGTGAGCACATTTGTGTTGTTGCCTGATCTGAATAATTCATTTAGTGAATCATCAGCTTAAACAAGCGCAGATAGTGCATGCATATAACCAGATCTTTTACCGGGTGCAATTCATTCTTAGTGAATTCCTCCCACCTCAAGTGTTCCCTATGGTACGCAAAGCAGATGTGCTTACTTGCGCAACCCTCTACTGCAGCGCTGCTCACACAGATCTGCAACACGCTATCAGCGACTCATGATGAGCATGGTCGCGCAAATGGTTTGTTCACTATCCACGCTTCTGTTGACTAGTGCAGTTTCTTCACACTTTAAAATGTTTTACCATTCTATTCAGTTAATATCTAAATAAACCAGGATGTGTGCTGCGAATATGAGGATTCCTGCAAGAGGAAGATTTGGTATGCATGTGCGAGGGACCTCAACATGCTAACGGACTTTTAACTAAATAAAAAACATAGCAGTACCACCGCAGACCCCTTGTTGAACACCTTTGGTAGGTATGTCCAAACCTTTAACTGGAGCATTAAAAATGTTTTACATATTGCCAAAGATTTCAAAAAGGAACACACCTCATGTCCACTTCATTGAATGTTGTCAACATGGCACAGGTGGTCTGAGCTTCCTTCAGTCTCTGAGCGATTCTCAGCCTCATGCGGTTCATTTTCACCTGCAATAAAAACACAGAATAAAACAAAGCTATGGAGATGATAACCAGCATATAAAACAATACTGCATGCATTCAATTATGTCTCTGTGAAATGAAATGCATTCAAGTTGGGTTTAAAACATCATGCTAATAAACAACAATTACACAATTTGCCATTTCATACTAGCAAAATTGTGCACACTGATAAGGGAGGGTCTCAATATCATTGCTCCCAATTTTGGGGATAGTCTCTCAAACCCCCTTTAACATATTGAAATTAAACTTGCCACGTAGAGTATTACCACCATAATTCCCGGAATGTAATTCCTAAATGTGAATAACTGCCTTCAAACTCATTCTTCTCTCTATGCATTAGAGGGGTGCATATATGGGCACATGGAGTACAATGATTAAAACATTTACAAGGTCAACTTCACATCTTTTCAAAAATCATTTTTTGTGACTCCTGCTAGTTTGTTGAATCTTCACTAAAATTGACAAAGATTATATTGAGACCAAGCCTCATTAAAGTCACTAATTGGATTCTTTGCTCCAATTACTGGTCAAAAAATATACAGCTGGAAATTCCTGTACTACATTCCCTATATTAACCACCAGGGATGATATGACCAAAAAAATTAAATCGGATTAATATTACAATGTGCTTGGCCCTAAATTATTCTTTAATGTGCTGAATGATTAATTAGATTGATGGTGCCAAACCTAAAACAATCTGAAGTACACGTGCCATTGTGTTTAGTATAATATGTTAATCATTGAGTGGGTGATGTCTCACCCGGTGTTCTGATCGGGCCGGTTTGGCTCCAGTGTCTACAGCCGTAGTTGCAGGAGCTGCAGTGGGTTTGATGGCTGAAACTGCACATAAAAAGATACATTTATGATAATTCTGTGCCATCCTTGAAGTATAGTACCTCAGTGACAAACATCTGACAATATATTCATTAACATTTAGAAGTATCATGCTAGATCTTACTAGTTGAAATCAACATCATAAGCAGAAAGAAAACCACCCCAAACTACAAATCAATAGTGTGGCTGATGTCTGTTGAGGCCCCTTTACAAGCACTTACTAAAACATCTGAACTACAGGAACGTCACTGAAGTGTTGTTCAATCACAAAACTCTTGATTATGACTTAAAAGCTATTTTAAACTTAAAGCTCTTCAAGTGAAGTGCCTTAATGACAGTGACAGACCTGGTTTGGACTGGATGGGTTGTCCTGGCACAGGGGGCACCGGGGGCATTGAGGTGGGGATGTGCCCGACAGCAGCAGCAGGAGGTGGTGGTGCAGCGGCTGATGCAGGAACTTCAGCTGCAGGAGGAGGTGCTGTCGCTGTCTTAGCCGCTACCGCTGAAACATTAAACAATGTCAGAGTGTAAACCACTGCAGCAGAAAGTGTGTGTGGTCCAAATAATCACTTATTTATAATAATGACCACTTCCTGAGGTGGAAAGACGACAGGCTGCTTGATTTATGACTTGATGGTTATTATGAAGATGGAAAACATGATCATTTGAAAATAATCTGTAAAGGAATATTTCAAATTAAAATTGTCATTATATCTTCAGTCTGTTTCTTACACAAAGCTAACGTATGGATTCAGAAGAATTACAATATGGAGCACAAATTGTATGGACCACATTTATTATAGTTTTATGGTGCTGTTGCTTAAAAGCTTCAGTCCCCCATTCAATGCAGTTCCATGGAAAAGTGTGACCAGCACAGTTGTCATACAGTTAGAACAACATGACAGAAACTAGGAATGGGCGATTAATCAAATGTTATTTTCAATTACGATTTTGGTGTCCAACGATTATGAAAACAAAATAATACAGATAAAATGATTATTGTGAAGCATTCCATTTTGCAATGAAACTCCCCAGCATTATATCTTTATAGTATCTTTTATTCATGTTCAAATAATAAGGAAGCGGGTTATGAAATAAACTGTGAAACTGTCATTTCTCTGTGCGGTCAGCGGCATGTCTATGAGTTGCTTGAAGTGACCGAAGAATAGATTGAATCTTGTCGTGGCTGATGCACACGCTGGCGGAGGGACGCTCGTCACTCAGACACATTTGCAGCAGCTAGACTATAACATGATGGCTCATGACGTAGTGAATCATAATATGTGTCATGTTCACTTTGTGTATCTTATCATGAAGAAAATCTGCGACGTGCAGCTCTATTAAGAAGAGAGTTTTGTTTTTTTGTGAGTTGAAAGTGAACAAAGGTGAGAGAGTCTTGGCAATTAAAACACTGGAAAAAAATACGTTTTTGATGAGTCTTTTTTGGCTTATTTTCCAAAATAATATCTAAAACTCGTACAAACAACGTACATTTACTTTAGGAGCTATAATGTGGAAGACAAAATTGTTATCGGAGAATGTTGAATACAATATTTAATCAGGGCTCGACATTAATGTGGAACAAGTGTATTTTTTAAGGGGCTACAGAAAGAGAATTTTACTTGCCCAATTTGAGAAGCAGACTTATTAAAACGTCAAAAACGAAAAAATAACTGGCTCCATGTGTGATAGCCTAGGCCTTTGTCACTTATTAGAAAGTTCATATTCTTATTCTGCTGTTGAAAGTAATCCAGAGCACATCATTTTATAATTCACTAGTGATCTAGTAACAGCTGCGCCCTGTTTGATTGACAGGTGGCATATGTGTGTTCCAAAAATGCTCACACTAATGCGCACCTGAACGGTCAAATACATTTCCAACTGCCGCCAAAATGCCCATCTTGGTGAGGTATTCATATAAACACAGAGAGTGATGTCTAAACTGAAAATAAACAGTAGAGAAAAAAAGCGGATTTGTATTAAAATGTCGGGTTTGTAAGTATAAATGTAAGCTAATAGACCTGCTGCTGTCTAGTAAGTCATTATAATAATCAAACCTCCAGAACAAGAAAATGAGGAAACACTCACTGCTCTTGACTGAATAACTTTAGTAGCTTTAAAAAGTATGAATGTATTATAATCATACAGTGAAGACCAGTAGTAGTTTTATGTTGCATTTCATTCTGAATGTTTCCTTGAATACATGAAACTGCTGTTAGAAAGCAGTTTAAAAAAAGCACAGAATTTTTAATTTGTATAATTTGTTCTATTATTTTAATCCATTTCTATTCATTGCCAATTTTTATTGTTATTTTATTACTGACTGTTTACTTGGCTTGAATAATTTCTTTACAAGTTTTATTTAAATGTTTAATAAATGCATGATGTTTCCAAAGTCAATGAGTAAGTGTGTTAAATAATCATGATCTCAATACTGACCAAAAAAAAAAATCATGATTATGATTTTTACCATAATCGAGCAGCACTAACAGAAACTATTGCTTTAAGCATTAAAGGAGTATTCCGGGTTCAATACAACATGCTCTGCACAGCATCGATTATTCTGACAAACAAAAATTGTGTTTACAGTGATGCACTTGCATTAAGTATCCAACTCAAATATATAGCACAGTGAACAGACAAATACCACATGCTTCCACGCACTTCAACCCTTTCATTTCATTACTAAAACTAATCAGTTGTGTTTTTACGCACAAGCTTTAGTCAGACTAAATCTGAACTGGTCTAAATTTTGTGAAGTCAGACCAATGAACCTACATAATGCAATTGTAGCTTGGCTTTGTCCAACATGTATACACCTTAATTGCATCACAATTGGCAAGAGGTGACGTGAGACGTGCATTTATCACTTCCACAGCTGACATGCTTTTCAAATACTCGATTACTAAGACTGTAGCTCGATTATAACTGCACATGTAAACATACTGTTTTGAAAGTATATCCATTCAACTTGGAGATTAGTCTGCCAAATGTCTGAATGTAAATGTAGAAAAAGAGAAGCGTTCAAATCTAGTGGTGCACAAATCACGTGACTGACCGCCTTTCTTGAGTCTGAACAGAGGAGTTCCTCCTTCTACTTTCCCACCATCAGGAACCAGCAGCTCTTCGATTACTCCTGCAGCGGGGGAGGGCACCTGCACCGACGTCTACATGATGGAAAAGAGTTCACGTCATTTCATCACTGTATATATATTTACACGAAATCAAACACAGAATACACAAAAATGTCTGTATAGCCATGGATTGGATGTTATCAATCTGCAAACATTTCAGGATGTTCCATAGCAATGAATTGGAGATTTCCATAAACTGAACAATTTTCAGTCAAATGAGCTCATGAAGTGGTAAAAAATGGAATAGAACTTGTGACATTATTAATTGTAATTAAAATTATGTTAATAAAGTAATTGAGAAATATTTGAAGGAAACATGCCATTGTTTTCACTTGTTAATATTTATATTATTATTAGGGCTGTCAATCGATTACATGTTTGACTGAATTACATGATATGCCAATTCATTAACCAAATTCATTGCATGTATAAATACTTGGTAAGAAAGGCCCCCACATAAAATTACTTTAGTATATAACAATTAGAAATACAATATGTAATTCAGATCATTCAAATACATTATTTAATATACATTGTATGACAAGTAAAGCATTGAGACAATACAAAAAGAAATGGCTTTAGAAGTCAAAATAACAAAAGCCTCTTTTTGGCCCACCTATGTCTATTTTTAAATGTTGGTCTTTACTCACTCTCACTCATAAAAGCTTTTTAGGCTGCGCTGACTGCCCCATACTGCCACAGATTCATAAAAACCAATCAAAGGTGGTACATCAAGCTTCATTTGCTCCATGTTAGGAAAATTCCTTATTAATGTATTATTTCTCATAATTCATCGCACAGTTAACACATTCAATTCAACTGCATTTTACTTTTTGCAGGGGTATTAAAAGTGGTATCAACAAAAGTGCAATTGTTCACGGCTACTGTTAGCGACTACTTAAATTGTGGTATCGTGCCAACCTTAATAACATTTATACTACTCCCTGGAACACACACAGAATGACAACAGTTCTGCTCTTACCTTATCAGTCTCAATTTCACACACAACCTCATCTTCAGAGACAGTGTCTCCTACAGCTGGACAGAGAGGTGAAACAGGGTGAATATGGTACAAGCAGGACCGATTTCTCTGAAGCTCAGCTGATAAACACAAAAGAGGCGTCGTCTTACCTTTCTCCCACCTCACGTCTCCCTCTGTGACAGACTCTGCAAACGCCGGTGTGTTAACTGTAATAACTTCATTCCCTGAAATGACATCAGAAGTTTGTCCAGAAGTTTGTCAAGATGATCACCGAAACCTTTATTACCTTTATTATTGTGTTATTATTTATATATGGTATTATTTAAGATTTGAATGCCTAAATAGCTAATTGACTATTGGGTAACATTTTCTAAGAGCCTGCGCTCTCTGTGGCGCAGCGAGTTATTAAAATGTGATTACGAAGACAAACGTTTATTGAATGTCTTTGGAATAACATGCACTGATGAATCGATCACAATAAGACCAGGAATATGAACATGACTACACGTTAACTTCTCATCAAGACATAAGTCCTTTTCTGTTTCAGTGTAGGCAGAGTTTTAATAAATCAAAGTGCTTTTTAACTCCTGGTGTCACGAGAACATAAAACAAGCAGAAATCTATTAGGCTTGTACAGTGCAACATTTTTGCTCGCATTTGCGATTCAAAATATAATAGGCGGTGACAATTTTGAACCTATTTGCAGGTGTGCGTTACGTGTAATTTACGCTTATGAAGAGCACTGCAATAAAGAATGTGCACTAAGTTTGATGTCTGCTACACTTTTCACAGATCTCATGCACCCAAACTTTAGCGCGCCTTATTAAAAATCTTAATATTATGTTTTTTGTTGTTGTTGTTTAATTACATAGCAGGAATTAAGGAAATTTTCTGTGGTGGGCACAAATGGCCAGTCAAAGAATTTACGAGGGTGTTGCAGCAACATAATTTAACTTACAATAAATATGTATTATAATACAAATATTTAATTATACCAAATCATTAAAATATTATATTGTACCAAAATTGTAATAGTAAATTACAGTGATAACTAATTTAAAAATAACAAAACAATTTCGAGCACTCAGTTCTGCATGCTAATACATTTTATTTTTGTGCCAATTAATTATTTAGTTCAATAGCACCAGTGCTAACACCTTACAAAACTGTACAACCATGTCTATTACTGATTACACAAATCTTGTCTCAATCAAACAGGTTGCTGTTAAGATGTAGTGCACAGGCAGGTACATACTGCGAGCTGCAGTTGTGTTGAAGTATCTGATTTGACAGACACTTGACCGGGTCTCACATCTTCTGAAAATCAACAGCAAATATTAAATATCACAATTCAATCCACGGAAATATTTTATTTTGGATCTGCAGGTTACACTGTTCCAGAGGTGAGTGAGGCGCCTACATAGACAGCATTATTTCAGACATCATATGCATGTTTCTGACACAAGGGCTGATTAAAAAGGTAGGGAACTTACTTATGCGATAACAGAGGCAACAAGAGAGACTTTTATTACAGATAATATTTCATACAAAACAAAAAAAAGCATAGATAAAAATGTATTACTTTATCTAATATTTGTGTGTACTCTGTATTTTTTATGTATATTAGAGTATTGTGGCTTAACTTCAAACTGTTGAAATAAACAGCGCATCGAGTGTCTCGATGTCTATATAAATAGCACTCCAAAATGCTCAGAACGTAGGGCAGCTGACTAGGTTTTAAAACAGAGGAAGTGCTTTCTCAGTTCTGGGACAAATGAAGTGACTCTTTCTGATTTTGCTGATACTTACAGACTGTACTGGAAGGAGACACACGGACTAGCTGATATACCTGGAGGAAAAATGAGAGACAGGTACATCTTATCAAGTTTATTTGCTTTCATATGGCACTGCCAGAAAAAAAGAAAAGATATGGGACCTAACAGATGCACAACTCACCTGATGTAGTCCGTCTTGCAAAAACACTGTTACCCTGAAGGAACAGAATTGTATGAATTAGTCAGGATGCAGAATAAAACACTTTTCGATCCGTGAGTGTATTATATCTTAAACGTATAACTACAGAAGTATTAAAGACCAAAACAAACATACTTTTTTGTATTTTCATTTCTACGGCCCTACGTGGTTAAAACCCAGAGAGATTTGGGGCTCTCAATGTTGTTCTATGTGAAAATATTTCAATTGTCCATTTTCAATGTTTGAAAAACCAAATGTGGGTCACATGGTATGAAGCTAGTTTTCTTGTCCAACAAAACAAAGGTCTGAAGTATAAATAATGTAGAAACTAGAAATGCACTTTAATTAATACACTTAAAAACGATAATATCGAAATCCAAAAATTCATACATTTTTAAGAATAAGCGACACATGTGATTCTTCAGTTCAGTCACATATGTCTAAGGGTCCCAGACTAAAATAAATAACTACAGAAATATTGGCTCCAAAACGCCACGTTATAAGTTGTCGAATTAAACACAACAAAAACAAAGTTAAAGTTTTCATATTACAAAATTAGTCAACAACATTAGATCATCAACGATCGCATGTTAATGTGATTTTTCAGTTTTTTATTTTTAATAAATTTGCAAAGATTTCAAACAAACTTTTTAATATTTGAATACATTTGAAAACGCGCCAAATATCATCTCGACATCAAAGGCATCAGCTATTTGCGATCACTCTGACCATCGTCGATCCCCGAGATCATCGTCTGTCGGCACAATCCTAATGTGCATTTCTCTCCATAAATTAATGCAATGTTCAAACTCTTGCTGCTTTTTGGAACCATTTAGTTTTTGTCACATTTGCAACCATTTTAGTTGGAGCCTGGATTCCTGTATCTAGTTTTTAGATTTCACAAATGTTTACAATATTTAAATGCACAGTTGACATGCTGCCTTCAAACTGCCACCAACAACTAACACACTCTACCAGTGCAAAATAATGAAGCCCATTACAGAGTAACAGAGAAAATGGTTTATCTTAGAGATGTTTCAAATGTAGAAACTTGTTTTGTCAGTTTAACAGCACATGGCACACACAACATTAAACTACAACAGTTCTCATCAGTGATGCGACAGGCCATTATAATGAGGCATCAAAGCTGAACACATGGCCTGAAGTGCAGTTGTGCGGTAGTGACAGGTTACTGACTGGGCCAATGGGGCCTGTGCCCAAGGGCCCTTGACAACCAGGAGGCCCTTGACTGCCTGGGAGTGCCCTGGGCTTTAAGACTGCGCAATCTAGTTTGGTGATCCCCGCTCGAAAACCCTTAAGGTGCGTACACGCTGCGCGTGACAGCGACTCCATCCCATTCATTTTCAATGAGAGCACAGCGACTTCCGGCGACACGAGCTGTCGTGACCATTGGCGACTAGATGTGGGCGTGTCCAGCGATGCGACAAAGTTGAGACAAGTTCAACTTTATTCAAGAGCGACTTACGGAAGCGACAGCCAATAGGAGAGACGACGGGAGAGCTCACGTGATCCTTCTCTCTCTCTCTCAGCTCCTGCAGTAATGGAAAGATGGATGAAAGGCTAATTCTTGCGGTTAGAAATTTTCCAGTGCTCTATGATATGTCGCTTCCCACGTACAAGGACATTTTTAAGAAAAATACTGCGTGGAAAGGTGTATCTGAGACCGCGGGGATTTTGCGGACCCAGACAGACCGGCATTTGCATTTTCGCCGCAGATAAACAGCACGCCTTGTTTCTCATTCATCTTTCATATAAAGCATTTTATGTACTGATTCCATTTATAGTTAGTCTTTTCCCTCCAAAATGTTTGTTTTTAGAGGCAAGAAAAGAGATTCACTGTCAACAGCAATGGAATGACATCCATGAATGTCATTTATAAACGTTACTAGGCATCCAGTAGTGGGAACGCCCACTAGCGACTTCACCACCAGCCACTGGCGACCTGCAGCGACAAAGTCACTGGCAGTGTGAACGCAGCTTTATGGGCATGAACAACGAACACCCTACCACCCCCGCTCAACAACTTTTGGGTGGAGGTGGGCCCTTGGATATAATTGTCCCCAGGGCCTTTGCTAGTCATAATCAATCCCTGGCTGTAGTGATAGTCAGGGACAGATGTGAGTCACATGATCAATCTCTGTGAAGAGTTTAACCGAGTCTGCATGCTCAACATAAAGTAAATAAGAGCAACACGGCAAAGCTGCACAGACTTTGACATCTACAAAATGAATGGGAATGATTGATTAAGCCTAAAGTGTTTGTAAAGAGTAAAATAATGGTAGTCAACATGATATGCCAAGCAGTTTGTCATGAAATGGTTAATTACAATTATCACGCATGCAGATTTGATCACTACATGGAATATTTGTCAAATGTCAAAAATGCTAAAGGTCGATTACATTTTTTTGTTGTTGAAAAAATTGTAAAATAAAAAATGATGTCACAATAGTGTTGTTAAAATTCCGGTACCGCGGTGCCAAGTCGGTACTCAAACAAAAAATTATTTACGATACCAGAATTTCTGAAGGTACCGGGGTACCGAGTCTACCCGGTACCCATGCAGAGTCAGGAACTTTCGAACGCTCACAACAAGCAAAAGATGGCGACAAGCAAAGCTGTTGCTGCGGAGCCTCAACTGAATCATGTCGAAATGAAAAGTGGAAAAAGCCAGGTTTGGAAATTCATAGTTTAGGAAAACATCATAGATCAGCAAAAACCAATTTGTAAACGCTGCTTTTGCAATTTTCTGATGAAAGGATGAAACACATCAAACTTAATAAAGCACATGAAAGACAGACACCTGGATTTATTCAAGCAAATAAAGCAGGTGAGTTTAAAAGCATATTATAATTTGCATTAGGGCTGAAACGTTTAGTCGACATTATCAACGTCGTTGAAAATACAAAATTGACAAGAAAAATGTTCGTTGTTGAATTGCCGTTTGATCTCATTTAATGTAACATGAAATCACAATAAACTGTAATGGTAACGCGTGACAGCAGCAGTTCACGTCTGATGGAGGAAGAATTACACAGATCAGTCCAGATGCACTCGAAACTTTCACAGTTTATTTTATGTTGATCAAAGTATTAGGGAATGACTAAAAAAATTCCCGTTGTGGAATAAACGGAGGCGGAGCTCTTTAAAGGAAACATCCTGGCGTAACATCTTAAATTGCTTTATTAAAGTTCAAATAATACAAAAGCAGATCATGTTAATAACTATAAATTCAGAAACTGGCATTTATCTGTGTGGTCGGTGCCTCTTCTATGAGTTGCACGAATGTCCCGATCTAATGGGGAGAGATTGAAACAACTCCCGGCTGAGAGAGACTCTGCCTCGGTCGCTCCTCCCTCGCGCACGCGATTAATGCAGCTAGATTAGAACTTATTTAATCATAATATATGTCACTGTGCATTTCTTATCATGACGTAAAATTGGCAATATGCAGCTTTATTAATAAGAGAGCACTTTGCACATTAGTTTGGAAATAGTTTTTTATTCATTCTATTTTATGCTTTTTTTTTTTGTACTTGGTAAAAACTTTAATTCAAAGTTGCAAAAGTTGAAGCAAATCTTATATAAGTGTTCAAAAATACTTTAAGCATTTATTGTTCAGTTTTGTTATAATTAAAAAAGAATATATTTAAATTAAAGTGTTGCTCAATGGCATATTTCTGTTCTTAGTTCTGCTGCTAATGTTTTGTAGACTTTGTTACTAAAAGAGTGTTGTTTAGTAACCTGTTTTTGTGTTTTACTTTGGTACCGAAAATGGTATCGAGTACCGTGAAATTTCACTGGTATTGGTACCGAATACTGAAATTTTGGGACCGTGACAACACCATGTCACAGTGCTAAAAATACACTACTTTTTATACAAGTTCTAACCTAAAAGGTTGACTATGAATTTTTATTTTATATTTAACATACAAGAGGTCGACCGATTTATCGGTTTTACCAAATATTTGGTGCCGATGATTGCTTTTTTGAACGGGTTTCAGCAAAAATCTGAATTTGGAGTCAAGTCTCATCACCATCACGGTTTATTGATTAATTCACGATTATAATATTAAAAGTAATAAAAAGACAAATGATAATTGACAAGCCATTGCTGATGATCTACTACTGATGAATTACTGCTCATCCAGTGATTATTAACCCATATGACAATGTTTACTTTACAGTGCTTCTAATGTAAGACTGCTTGTTTTATTTCCCTTTTGTCTTTGTGAGAGCTGGAAGAACAGACTCTTAGACTCTTCAAAATAAGAGACTCCACTGTATTTCTGGCTTGTATTTAGTTAAAAGTCTCACGTTATCCACTAAATCTTCTTTTGCCTGCACAATGGAGTTTTGCAGTCTCTATTTCTGTGCAGTCTACTACTTTTTTTTTTTTACATTAAATAGATTAAATCTATTTTAAAAGTATCATTCGATTAATCGGTTATCAGCCTTTTCCACCAGCTTAGTAATCAATAATGGCAAATTCCTCTATTGGTCGACCTCTTCCCAATAACTCTGATTACTGATTTGTCACCAATATAATTTCAAAACAGTTTAATATTCATATGAAACAAAAAGTCTCACGTTGGACTCACGATGGAGTGCGTACTCCAGGTAGGGAATGAGGTTTTGCCCCAAGTGAAGGAGTTCAAGTACCTCGGGGTCTTGTTCACGAGTGAGGGGACAATGGAGCGGGAGGTTGGCCAGAGAATCTGGGCAGCGGGGGCGGTATTGCACTCGCTCTATCGCACTGTTGTCACGAAAATAGAGCTGAGCCGAAAGGCAAAGCTCTCGATCTACCGGTCAATTTTTGTTCCTACCCTCACCTATGGTCATGAAGGTTGGGTCATGACCGAAAGAACTAGGTCGCGAGTACAAGCGGCCGAAATGGGCTTCCTCAGATGGGTGGCGGGCTTCTCCCTTAGAGATAGGGTGAGGAGCTCAGTCATCCGTGAGGAGCTCGGAGTAGAGCCGCTGCTCCTTTGCGTCGAAAGGAGTCAGCTGAGGTGGTTTGGGCATCTGGTAAGGATGCCCCCTGGCCGCCTCCCTAGGGAGGTGTTTCAGGCACGTCCAGCTGGGAGGAGGCCTAGGGGAAGACCCAGGACTATGTGGAGACATTACATCTCCACACTGGCCTGGGAACGCCTCGGGGTCCCCCAGTCAGAACTGGTTAATGTGGCTCGGGATAGGGAAGTTTGGGGCCCCCTGCTGGAGCAGCTGCCCCCGGACCCGACTTCGGATAAGCGGTTGAAGATGGATGGATGAAACAAAAACAAGTAATGTTTTTACACACTAACTGTGCTAAGACAATATTTGTCTATTTTTAATAAGTATTAATTCATTGTTATACAAATGAATTTCAATTGTATAACACATTCCTTGACTAAATGGCACTTAAAAAAATACAGAATGTCAGAATACAGAATAATCAGTCCTTCAGCATGTGCAGTGTTATTATATAGAGGTGACAGCTTGACCTCACAGATCTTGTGTTTATTTATAGTCATTTCATGACGAACACATGATATAATTAATGTAAATGAGTATAATGTGCTGTAAACACTAATTTGTGTGTGTTGTGAGAGTTCAGTGTGTCTGTGCAGTGTGAGTACAGTGCATGTGTGTGAAGTGTGAGTAGTGTGACTTCAGTGTGTGTAGTGTGAGTGTTGTGAGTAGTGTGTGTTGTGGGAGTACAGTGTGTGTAGTATGAGTGTTGTATTGTGAGTGTTGTGAGTAGTGTGTGTTGAGGGAGTACAGTGTGCGTAGTGTGTAGTGTGAATACAGTGTGAGTTCAGTGTGTGTGTATTGTGAGTACAGTGTGTGTAGTGTGAGTTCAGTGTGTGTAGAGTGAGTGTTGTGAGTAGTGTGTGTTGTGTGAGTACAGTGTGTGTAGAGTGAGTGTTGTGAGTAGTGTGTGTTGAGTGAGTGTTGCGAGTAGTGTGTGTTGTGTGAGTGTTGCGAGTAGTGTGTGAGTACAGTGTGTGTAGCGTGAGTGTTGTGGTGTGAGTAGTGTGTGAGTATAGTGTGTGTAGTGTGAGTGTTGTATTGTGAGTGTTGTGGTGTGAGTAGTGTGAGTACAGTGTGCGTAGAGTGTTGTAGTGTGAATACAGTGTGTGTATTGTGAGTTCAGTGTGTGTAGAGTGAGTGTTGTGAGTAGTGTGTGTTGTGTGAGTACAGTGTGTGTTGAGTGAGTGTTGTGGGAGTACAGTGTGTGAGTGTTGTAGTGTGAATACAGTGTGAGTTCAGTGTGTGTATTGGGAGTACAGTGTGTGTAGTGCGAGTGTTGTGAATACAGTGTGTGTGTTGTGTGAGTACTGTGAGTGTTGTGGTGTATTGTGAGTACAGTGTATGTTGTAGTGTGAGTACAGTGTGTGTATTGTGAGTACAGTGTGTGTTGTGTGAGTGGTGTGAGTACAGTGTGTGTTGTGTGAGTACAGTGTATGTAGTGTGAGTGTTGTGGTGTATTTTGAGTACAGTGTGTGTTGTGTGAGTACAGTGTATGTAGTGTGAGTGTTGTGGTGTATTTTGAGTACAGTGTGTGTTGTGTGAGTACAGTGTATGTAGTGTGAGTGTTGTGGTGTATTGTGAGTACAGTGTGTTAAGTGTGAGTACAGTCTGTGTTGTGTGAGTGTTGAGTACAGTGTGTGTGTCCTGCTGCCCTTGGGCCTGCGCGCGGCCTACCGCTCTCACTATCATTATCCGCATTAACGGCATTATTATGTTTATTCCGTTATTCAGCGGGACACAGACACGTTAAACACACACGTACCTGTCGCAGGGCGGTGATGGAGCGGCCGAAGCTGCGGGTGAGACAGCGGGAGTGAGTGAACATGTCTTCGGTGAGCACCGCGCGCACTACAGCAGCTCTCTCAGCACGAGCGGAAGCGATGCTCCTGCTGCACACCGGAAAGCGCGCGGAGTGGACCATAATGAGTCAGAAAGAGGGGCGCGCGTGGACTGTACCATGTCACTTTTCAATGTGAGTCATGCTGGCGAGTTCGTTGAAAGTCAACAGTGGAGGATTTTAGCATCAAATTAATCTATCTAAGCCTATGAATATTATTCAAGAAATATTATTGCATATTTGATCACTTTTAGCACTGTGGACTATCGTTAAATTTTTTTTACACTCATTGTACAATTATTAGTGGTGCTTGCCAAAGGCAAGGCATCACTATTGTAATCTCACATACTTATTATTTTTTTTTATTTTTATATCTCCGTACAAAACTTCGGCACCTAACTCGTCCCGCACCGTTTGGCGTAGACCCACGAATGAGGTGTCAAATCGAACGGCCTATTGATGACACGTGTGCTATGACTTTTATAAGCGATCGGGGGTACGGTATTTGCCCCAGGGGCAAAAAAGCGGCCGGAAAATCCCATAGACTTAACATTGCGACAAACTTTGACGCGTCACAGCTCCAAGCGAGGATTTCGCAGAAACGTGTGATTCGCCACATTCGAAGAGGCTGGCAGGCTCTGTAAGAGCATACCTCAATATGGGGTAAATGTTGCATCCCTGGGGGGCAGGAGCCGCCCAAAGTTGCCCCCATTGACTTACAATGGTGTAGGACGGCCCATGAAATGACATGGCATAGGGATTTTGTATAGGGGGCGGGCTCATTTTACTCAGACGACCAATCAGTCTCTCAGGATCATTTTGAATCTATCAAGCCATGCCCTAGCAACAATTTAGAGCACCTTAGCAACAAGTCCCATATACTTCTAATGAAAGAGATCAAAGGGATCTCTATGGATAGAAGTGTCATAGAAACACAAGGGTGGTCTCGTTTGACTCTGAGCAGCAAACAGCCAATCATGAATCACCTCAACACTTCCTAGCCCCTCCCTAGCAACCATTGTCGAACACCTTAGCAACCAAAATCCATACAGGGATATCTTCCATTCTGAATGTCACAGAGGCATGGGAGTTGGTTTATATCATTCATACTGACAAGCAGCCTTTGGAGATTCATGATTGGCAGCTGCCAAGCCACTCCTTAGCAACTACACAGAGTACCCTAGCAACCGAGTATCAAATCACATATTTCTGCACCAGAAAATCGTACAGACTTCCGGGTTGATTTATTTCAAACAGGATGGCAAGGAGACTTCATTAGTATCACTATGGTAACTGCCTAGCAACCAGATTGGGTTACTCTAGCAACCGAGCAACAAATCACATATCTCTGCACCTGAAAACACTACAGACTTCCGGGTTGACTTATTTCAATCAGAATTGCAAGGAGACTTGATAAGTATCACTATGGTAACTGCCTAGCAACCAGATGGGGGTACCCTAGCAACCGGGTAACAAATCACATATCTCTGCACCAGAAAATCAAAGAGACTTCTGGGTTGATTTATTTCAATCAGGATGGTGAGGAGACTTGTTAAGTATCACTATGGTAACTGCCTAGCAACCAAATGGGGTACCCTAGCAACCGGGTAACAAATCACATATCTCTGCACCAGAAAATCGTACAGACTTCTGGGTTGATTTATTTCAATCAGGATGGCAAGGAGACTTCATAAGTATCACTATGCTAACTGCCTAGCAACCAGATGGGGTTACCCTAGCAACTGAGTAACAAATAACATATCTCTGCATCAGAAAAACGTAGAGACTTCTGGTTGGCTTATTTCAATCAGGATGGCAAAGACACTTGATTACAATCACTATGGTAACTGCCTAACAACAAGGAGGGGTTACCCTAGCAACCAAGTAACAAATCACATATCTCTGGATCAGAACATTGTAGAGACTTCCGGGTTGACTGAGTTTACTCAGGATAGCAAGGAGACTTGATAAATATCACTATGGTAACTGCCTAGCAACCAGATGGGGGTACTCTAGCAACCGAGTAAAAAAACACATATCTCAGCAGTTATAAAATGCTATTTGATGAGTTTTGCCACGGCAAGCACCACTCACATTTTCTTCAGGAAATGTACATTCTAGTTTACAATTTACAATTATTCTTCTAACAATGTCCAACAGTGTATGTTCATGCATCAGAGGATATTTATTTAAATTCCCACCATAGTGTCATTGCCAGCACATCTAAAATGCTGTATTGTGTTTAATAGACTTCTGTGCTGGAAATTAAAATGTTTAAAAAAAAAATAATTACATGGGGGACTTGGCAAGGAAAGTAATTCTACTCAGCAGCCATCTTTGGAGCACTCACAGGCAGCTATTGTCTATTTTCTTAAAGTACAGCTCCTATTAACTTAAATGGGAAAGACTGAAATCTCTAAAACAGTTACTCGAGATTATGATCAATTAACACTGGCAGACAAAAGTTTGGAATAATGTACAGATTTTGCTGTTTTGGAAGGAAATTGGTACTTTAATTCACCAAAGTGGCATTCAACTGATCACAAAATATAGTCAGGACATTACTGATGTAAAAACCAGCACAATCACTATCTGAAAAAAGTCATTTTTGATCAAATCTAGACAGCAGCATCACTAACACCTTATACTTGAGTAGGCCTAATCATGATAAATTGTAGGACTGCCCCAGACCAAAGATTTTCGTAGTTGACTAGTAGTCGTTAGTTTAAGCCATTAATCGACTAGTTGTCACACGTTTATTATATTAATTTAATTCCTTATATATATATATTGGCCCCGCGACCCGACTTCGGATAAGCGGTTGAAGATGGATGGATGGATGGATGGATATATATATTGGGGGCATCAGTAAATGGTTTGTGTTCCAGGGCTGAGGAATAATGCAATAAGTAACATTGCTAACACTGTTCTACATTACAGAGAAATACTAAACCGTAATCATGAGCCTTTCAAATATAAAGCACATGCACGAAGCGAGCCGCAGCGACACCAACCAAAGCAGTAATGATCCTGAATGTGTCGGAAAAAGCAGCAAGAGTCTGAACGTTGTGTTCATTTATAGAGACAAAATGCACATCGACGATGATCTCGGGGATCGGTGATGGTCAGAGTGATGATGCCTTTGATAATATCGAGACAATATTTGGCGCATTTTCCCATGCATTACATTTATTATTATTATCATCAAATTAATATTACAAATAATTTGCCCGTAGACACACAGACACATGCTTGAAGAAACACACTTTATTATATTATTAAGATCAGATGACAGAAAAGTCGTCTATGTGCATGAATGACACGCTGATACGGAGGCGGGCAGTCTCGTGAACACGTGTAAGTAAAAGGTTCTCACTCTTTCTTTGTTTCAGTCTTCTGAATTTTGTTTTGCAAGAACAGTATCATCTATGAGTGCTGCAAATGACCTCAGACATCTCAGTTCAGGAGGTGTTTTGAGTTCAGTTCACTTTATTTCCACAGAACAGTTCATTGTGAACACAACTCTGCAGCCTATACATCTGTGATTAAAACATAAATACAAAAACACCTCCAACCATGAGTTATATTTCAGTGATTATGATCATTATTATTTGTACATTTATAATTGTTTTTATGTCTTCTTTTGTGTAGTAATTTTCTGCCTGCATGTTTAGACGGACACTTACCTGACCGTAAATGGAAAGGTGGTTACTTATATACTTAAATATATTTATGTATATATATATATATATATATATATATATATATATATATATATATATATATATACACACACACACGTATTATTCTTTTATCACTTCCTTTTTCATTTCGTTTGAATTTAGAAATGTATTTGATTGCTAAAGTTTTTGAGTTTTTCATTTTTTAAATAAATTAATTTAATTTTCCATGTAAAATCACTAAAACAAGAATCCCGGGGGTTTCAGTTGTAATTGGATATTGATATATATATATTTAGCTCTCAAAGCAAAGTGTTAGCTTTAGCACATTAGCCAACCTAATAAAATGACAGACTATGTCTTGCTAAGGCCAACTGCATAGCTGACATTGTATATATACATCCTAAATACACACAATTAAACAATATTGTCACACTTTCTACTAATTTTGACCATATTACAGCTTGATTGGAAATGACGACCACTAAAAACTAATATTTCCCTTAATTTTTTTGTTTTGTCTCATATTTCATCTCAAGAGTGCTCTTCACTGACACTTTTATTCACTTGATTAAGAAGTACACTAACTTCTGAACAAACTTGATTAGGGGTGAAATTGCTTTTTTGTGGTGGAAATGACACCAAAACTGTGGGACAGTCATAATTTCTGAACAATTCATAGAAATAATGATTATTTTACTCTTTATGTAGATTATCATAGTTTTTAACATGTAATAATTTGTATTATTATAATGGATTTTCATAGTTTAATATTGAAAGTCTGGGCCTGGGACTAAAACAGACTAAAACAGCAAATCTGCACATAAAAGTAATCTGAAAAGTTCCAAAAATAAACGATGAAGTCCTCGTAAATGTTTCCTAGTCAGGATTAATGTGACCTTCATTGAAATAAAAATCAACCCCTGGTACACAAAAGTGCTCAAAGTGTCTAAGCAGCTTACAGTATGTCATCGATATGCACATAGTGCATAGTGTGTAAATTGTTTAGAACGCAAACTCTATTTTTGTGTAGTTATTGTATTTTACTGGAGGCTAGCTGACGTATGGGAAGTTTTCATCATCAGATTTTGCTCATTCCAGGTCGAGTCTCTGCTGCCATTAAAGCACAATGGAGAGGAATGCTGAAATTCATGTAGATTTGTATTTAATTATATGCTAATAATATTATTTGTAACACAATTATTTGCATTAAATTAGTACATGAGAGTGCAAAATAAAGTCACTTGTAACGTGTCACCTTTATACTTGCTGATTCAGTTGCTTTATATCAGCTAATTTTTAGGAAATAACACAGGTATGAATTATTTTCATACATATTTGGCATTCTTTGTAGTGGTTTATTACTTCCTAGTTAAGCACAAGCGTTTACTTTTTACATTAGGCTGCTCCTGGTTTCTTATTGGCTGGTGTGTCGATCGAGGGGCGGATCTGGCCACACCCACATCACCAGGGAGAGAGAGAAGAGAGCGAGCCGAGCACACACTGGCAGTCACGCGTCTCCAGAGCAACAGGTAAGCGCGCTCTCTCTCTTCTCATCTTTTGCTGAAGTTTCTTTCATAGAAACTCATACTTTTATATTGCCTTTACTTCTTTAATAAAAACCTCATACTTTGCTATTCGAATATTTTAAGGTTCGTTTTAAACACCTAATGTTGTAATGTTCATTTTTAAATACCTACTAATATGAACATGTTGACTATACATGTGCATACACACATATACTTAAATATTTATGACATTCGTATGTACTGTATGTTTCATAAATATTCATATGTATTAATATCACATATATTCAAATTGCAAAATCGAAGTCTTTTTAAACTTTTGTGTATATTTAGAGTGTACATTTTCATCTGTAGTGAAAATGAAATGTTACATATGAAAAATCTGTTGATCAGTTTAATTTAAAGGAACTTGTATTTAAATTTGAGCATCTAAATCAACCATAATTACGAAATGCACATTTAATATAACAGTGGCATTGAAAAAAGACTGTGCCTTATTTTGCATTTTATGTTTTATTTTGTATATTTATTATAATATGCAGTCTAATATTACTAATCTGTTTCCTTATTATTTATAAATAAATAAATGATAATATATAAAGATTTTATTTAAAAAAAACTCTAAAAGATCAACCACAATTCTTTTAAACCAGAACTAAATGTTTCATGTTTCATAACTTTAAATATCACCATTTCTTCAGAATCTGGAAAATGACAATTTTGTTTGGCATATGAGAGCTTAATGTAAAGAGTTACCTTAATTATATCCCTTATTTAATTATCATTTATTTATTACAGAGTACCAGTTTCTAAGGCTCATTATTGCGTACGGAATCGGCAACTGCTGCCTGTGAAAACATGAATCTGAGCCCGTCTGAACAAAGCATGCACAAGCTGAGCGAGAGCTGCATGGAAGGCAACAAAGCCAACCTCCTGCTCCCCTGTTTCCGCAGAAGCATGTATGATGAGTCCCTCGCTTCTTACCACAACGGCTCCATCATATCTCACCTCCTGCGTAAAACTATTCACAATAAACTGACTTCCCTAGACAACAACCTCCTTTACCTGCCCTCAGCTAATGTGTCTGGTGGAAGCGTGGTCGAATCTGAATCCAACATGACTGATTTCGCTCAAGAGGACCAGAGCAGCATGTCCTTCAAAGATAGCATGGAGGATTTGTCTCCTGGGTGTCAACCCTTTAACGCGGACATTGAGCGACCATTAAACGATCACCTCCAAGCCAAACGCGCCCGGGTGGAGAACATCATACGGGGCATGGCTGGTTCACCCAATTCCAGGTCGCACATTGAAGGAGAAAATGAATGTGAAGCCATGCAGTGTCGAAGAGAAGTTCTGAAAGAGAACAAGCGCAAGCAGAGGCTTCCCCAACACCAGGAACCCAATCATTCCAATGGGCAACCCAACATTAGAGGCAAGACAAGCAAAGATGAAGAGTGTCACAAACTGAAGGAGCAGCTCCAAAGCATGCAGCGTCTCTTGCATCAACTTCAGGAGAAGATCTCGCATGTGCACGACCAGAAGTACTCAGAGGACAGGAAACATGGGAGATTGGAACAAGACACCCAAGATCCACTGCTGAAGTTTGAACAAAGTCTTGGAGGCAGCTACAAAGACAAAGTGAACAATAATTTATTTTCCGATAGGGAGGTCAAGAACCTTCAGGAGACTCTTAAATGTGAGCTGACCAGGACCGTGAGTGAAAGCATTGATATGGTCTTCAGAAAAATCTCGATGACTCTACTAAACCAATTATCCGAGCCACAGTCTTGCCAGAGTCCAGAATACTCAGAGTCAGAGAACCAAACTCAACAAGATTCCCCTCAGGAGCTGTCGGACTCTGATGAAATAGTCAAATCCGTATCTGAGGATCGCTTTGAGAGCTCGCCCGTCAATAGCCCAGAACACCAGACCGAAGCTCTGTCCCTGGTGGTTCGTAAACCTTCCCTTAGCCAATTAAACTCAGTCAACCAGGGTGTAAAGAGACCCTACCCACTCCACCAGACTCCTTTTCAGTTTGGCTACAACACTTCTCTCCACGACAGCCAGATCCTGGAGCACCTTCTGAAATATGGACCTCATTCGACCTTCTCCGGACTGCCCTGTCTGCCTCCGCCCTTGGAAAGGTCATCTCCGGACACCATTGAGCATTCCTGGGAAAGCATCGGCATGAGGTCCAAGGTGAACTCTGGGCATCTGGGTCAGCACCATCGCCCGACACCTCCTGGACTGGTCACAGTCGACACGATCTGCCTCCCGCATGTCAAGATGGAGTGTGGAGATCTGCAGAGCATGGCAGAGAGAAGCTCCTTCATGTCACTCAATATATCCTTTATAGTGCTTTGGCCTCAGCAAATCAAAGCTAGAACCAAAAATATACATAAAAAGTAATCAAGAAACATTAAATCTCTCATCCAAATAAATATAAAGAAATGAAAATACAATATTGTCAAGCTACACGCAGGGAAAAGGTATCGCTCAGATGTTGCTCTTTCATAGATAATGAGACTTACATTTAATTTGTGGGTGAACTATCCCTTTAATGGAGTTTTCACATGATTTTCTTCCTAAATTTCTAGACACAAATGATATTTTTAACCAGCAGAAAAGAGTTTAGAGCTGTAAGATTAGCAACCTGGTCTAATTTGTATGTGGCTCGTTGTACGTATCACGGCAGTTTCCTGGTGAAATGAACACTAGATGTGCTACATCAACAAAACATTTTATTATGCATAAAATGGCAAGTTATCAGTTAAGAAACACTTGCTTTTTACCCTGTTCCTCACACAATGCTATCTTATGACATCAAAACAATTTTACTATAGCGCATGACTTGTTTTAATATTTGCATTACATAACCAACTACGTTTAAATGCTTGTTCAAGAGTGATCAAATTGCGTGGTAGCTCGACTGATAGAGCCTTGCACGTGTGATGTAATGGACCTGATGTATGAGTCCTGAATATTTGAATATTTGTGACAACTGCGCTAAAAACGATCTAGATGCGGCACCAACAATGAAACAGGGCGCAGGTGTCTCAACTTGCGTTTTTGACAGTTTGAAGTTCTTTTTGTGGGCATGTAAATATTTTGCCACCATCCTTAGTATCTATTCTCAATTTGGCCGTAAACATCAGTGCACAAGAGATTCTCCGACGATGCAAGAGTTTCTTGAAGGAGTGTTACTTCACAAAACAAACTCCAGCTGCTAAGCGGAACCAGCACAAAAAGAAACAAAATGGCCCCCAGCTTCCTCAGATCGTCAAGTGTCTCTTCTCAGTGAGTCATGCTCACTTGGGGGTCACGTAAGAAACTGCAAATGGTTTATTCACCCCATTGTCTCTATGAAAGACTATGCTTGCTGTGGGCATGTAAATATTTTGTGGCCATCCTTAGTATCTATTCTAGGTTGGCCGGGAATATCAGTGCAAAAGCGATCTTCCGTTGATGTAAGAGTTTCTTGCATTCCATGAATCGTTCACCTTTCTCTCTTGTCGATTTTCGCAAACAAGTAAATGCTGTGGTTTTTCCAAGAAAGCCTTCCTTTACTCCTCGCCTCTGTAACACAAGATCTTTATCAGATGATCTCCAAAATGTGGCAAAAATTGATTGGGCTCTGTCTCCCTCCATGGATCTGCGAGCCGGAAACTCTGTGAGCTCACTCGATTTCCTGCTTATGGCCTGTTATGTCGAGCAGACTCGGAAAGAGCTCGTCTAGGAATTTGACCATATCTCAGCCTTCTTTTTTCTCAGGAATTCCAACAATTTGGACGTTGTTCCGCCGATTATGATCCTCCAAATCCTCCAGTTTTTCCCCAAATGCATTGCAAGTCTATCTAGGTCACTAGCAGATTAGCAGCTAATTCCCTCTTGATGACTCCAGATAATCGATCCGTCTCTCGACGTCCCAGATTCTTGTAACCAATCCAGATCATTTGGCCTCCATCGCTGTAATCAATCGACATATTACAACAAGATCCTCCAGGTCCGCTACGACTTTCGCATCACAGACGTGCTCGCCAGTTGCCGCTGAATTCCTCCCGCGGCTGAGTTTTTAATTCTTTGACATGTTGACTTCTTAGAACAGTTATGTAGCAGGGTGTATCGAATCTCACTGGTTTATGATAAAAAATTATTAAAAACTATTCGCTCACACGTCTGACCCTCGCATGGCCCCACGCGACTCCCAGTTTAAAGTTCTTTTTAACTTGACATGGTGTTTAAAATATGCCGGTCCTGCGCGAGACGTTGAAGAAAAAGTGAGACGCAGTGCAAATGTCAAAGACATTTGTCCAGTGTGTGTTTACATAGGAAAACAATGGGAAAACAGAACAGACACGCGCAAAAACACATTCAGTGTGAACGGCCCCTAACTCTCCCTAAGAGCATGTGTGCGAAACAAGTTCGTAAGCCTGTTTATTTTTTCATTAATTACAAACTTGAACCCAAAGTTCTACTTGAAAAACTGACCTGCATCTAGCCCAAAACCCGTCGGGCACAGGTCAAGACATCTGGTTTTGTTGATTTAAAACTCGTTAGAACATTAACCTAAAAAAACCTCATCTGTTTAGGGGAAAATTGATCTTGCTTTTAGTGCCACACATTGACATTTCACCTCGGAACTGCCGCAAATAAGAGTAATGAACCACGTAATATAATTTTTGTCGCCACAGTCACATCATTTTCATGAAATGAGGCTGAAAATTAACACCAGAGTTCATATGAGACTTTGATATCTTGGTAAATTTGAGCAGCGTTTGAGATCTCTTCTGAAACTCAAGAGGAAACGTGAGAAGCAAAGTCTCCATTTGAGCTCATGGCTGACTGAGAGAAACAATTGAGGTATTAAAGAGATCCCACTTGTGATTTTTCTTTTCCATGCATACAAATTTCATTAAGAAGATTTTTATGGCATGCAAATGCACAACAAATGCGAGTGTCTAACTGTTAGACAAAATGAATTGTATTTCTAT
This sequence comes from Xyrauchen texanus, assembly GCF_025860055.1. Taxonomy (NCBI): domain Eukaryota; kingdom Metazoa; phylum Chordata; class Actinopteri; order Cypriniformes; family Catostomidae; genus Xyrauchen; species Xyrauchen texanus. The sequence continues at coordinate 2,439,566 of NC_068291.1, read as the reverse complement.
CTGATTTCATCAAAGGACTGACAAAAGACTTTAGTACGCATTAGTCCTTTGATGTAATCAGATAGAAATACAATTCATCTTTTAGGAGTCACAAGAAGACTATCTAATTTGAAATTATATCTATGCGTTTTATTCTTTGTTTAGCTTGAGCTGCTTTTGAAAATCCCCTTCTTTGTTTAGTTGACTGCCTTTATTTAATATCTAGTAGTTAACATTCAGATATTGCTGAACAAACGACCAGCTCTTGAGCAATCGTTGAATTGAGTGCAGCGGTGTGCTGTTCCACTAACGCAGACTTCAAGGAGAATTTTTGCTTTGATCTCGGTAACCCCAAAGAAAATTGTAGCATCTTCTTTAATCTGGGCTCAGTAATGACTTTAAGTCTAGGAAAAGACAAATAAAAAGGAATACAAGGCTTTGATAAGAATTGTTAAGAACAAAAGCCAATTTTCAAAGGCAGAAAAAGCAACAGTTTCTCTTCTGGAAATTCTCAGATTTTTTTTTTCCATCAGACTTGAAAAGGTGCATAATATGTTTCTGCACTCTCAATGTGATTGGACTGGATGAGAGAGGTTACTTTTGGTTGTTTGTGGAAAGCAAGCTCTCAGCTGTCATTATACACCATCATCAATGGCCGGTGTGTTGTGTGGGCCAATGTTGCAGCTTGCTTTGCTTTTAAACATCATTACACTTATGTAATGGATGTTTATTGTGTTGGAATAGTTATTCTTTCATTAGCAATGAGGGTTTAATATTAGCAACATCTCTAATGTTCTACTTCCGAACCAACATGCTTCTTTGAGAAAATCAATCTTTTGTTGCAGTTTTCTAATATTGTTTAACCTCACACTTGGTAAGGATGAGTTCTAATGTAACATTTCTCAAAGTACACATTTCACTATTTTTAAGTGCCGCTAAAATGTGAAAGGACGTAAGTGGACACCGTACATCCTCCTTGAGTAAATTGAATTTCTATATTATATTAACACTCAATGTTTCACAACAAAGCAATTACTATCGGCAGATAAGAGGCAAACAGCTCAGACTGCAGGTCTCTAATTGAAGTCCTTAATCTAATTTGTTGAGCTTGTTTTCTTGTTAGCAGATGCTGTCGTGTGGTAATCGACTCCCTGGTTAATACAGAATTGTCCAAATGGATATGATTTAGACCAATGAATAGGAGATATTCACACTGCATTTATGATTCATTTTATTTCTTTTGTTTTCAAAAAATTGCATAATTTAGCAAACGAATTTAGTTGCTAATATATACAGTATATATATATATATATAAAATGAGATGAGATGAGATGTTGTAAGACCAGTTTGATTACCACATCATTATTGTGATCATTTTGAGGCCTTAACGTTCTTCACATTCAGGAGGGTTTGACCCCAAACCATCTGAAGAAAGCCAAACTGATGTTCTTCTACACGCGCTACCCAAGCTCAAATTTACTCAAGAACTTTTTCCCTGATGTTAAGGTATGTCACGTTTACTCATTTGTGTGGTCAACCAAATTACTGGTTAATAATGCCTCTGTTTACATTTATTAGTGTAGGGAAAATCAGGGGCTAGTTGTCACATTTTTATGTCCTGTGAATGTCTCAGGGCAGGATTATTTTTGGAAGTCAATTTCTGTATTGGCACAACCCCTAAAGTCTTGACTACAAAAGCAACATTTCCACTATCATTGGCCAGAAAACAAAGATACCCTATGAGGTAAGTTGTCGCAGTGGCACCTTTTGCAAAATGTGATGATTCAAACAATTATGAAACACAAACTGATTAATGAAACAACAAAAATATTAAAAGAACCATAAAAATGATCAAACCATTGATTTGGCAAACAGAAATTGTAGTTAGCGAATTTCAAATGACAACATATAAAGCACATTAAAATGTATGCTTGTGGTTTTATTGTGCTTAATTATAACAAAACCAGCTGTTACAAAATGTGATATTAGAATTAAGAAAACAATCTAATTTAAGAAGAAATTAAACCAGGTGTTTGAAAACAACAAACAAAAACACTATATGTGTGTGTAATTGAACGTTTGACTCAAAACCTTACAGTTACTGACATGCAATAAATCCCTTGTGACAACTAGCCCAGATCTGCCCTGTTATGTGTTTTGTAGCGGTAAAGTCATTATATTCTATTTCCAAGGTTTGTCTTGCATTTTCTTTTGAAGAACCTCTCAATCTTACTGATTTTATATTACTCCATATTAATAAATGGTGAGTCTGCTCTGACTTTACATTCAAATAGACTAGTTCTTTTAATCCAGAAAAGAGCTTGCTATTGCTTCGGCAAACAAACCCAAAATATTACCACAAAAATAGACGCTTGAGCAAGTGGATGCACAAATATTCTTGAATGTCAGGCTGACGGTTCCTGAATCGCTGGTTTAACTTTGACAAAGTTAATAGAACATTTCTCAAGTCAGCGAAAGGAGACAAAGGGAGCAGCACCTCCTCTATTGAGCGTTAACCCTTCAGCTTTCCAGCTTTCACCACACAACAATAGAAGAGTGCTGAGGCGCGAGTATAGCTGTGTGTGTGTGTCTAGCGCTGTATCCTGTGTGTGCGTGTGTGTGACGTATCCTGAGGCACAAGTGTTGTGATGATGAGTTAACACAACTGCCAAAAGCCAGTGCTGCTCGTGCAGTTGAACACAAGTTGATTTTAATTGCTGTACTGATTAAGACTATACACAGTTCATTTGAACAGGCTCATTTTCAGTAAACCATGTCACTTGTGTTTGAAAATGTCAGGAACATTGTTTTTTTTTGTTTGTTTCATAAAAAAAATGACTGCTGAACTTTCTAGAAATCACGTTTTTCTACCTCATATGTAAAGTACCAGGGCAGTACCCACTGTAAGGGGACTTCACAGCTACAAATGACTGGTAAACAAATATGTGTTTTTCAATGTCTGATTCGTAAACGTTTCCCTCTATCCCAAATGTATATTAAGTTATTTATCATTACTAATCATAACTTTAATCCTAATGTGCTGTTATATATAATATAGCTCTATATTGCTCTCTGAAATACTCAATTCAGAATAATGAGAGCACATATGACGATAAAGAGATAATTCTTCGGTCATTCGAGTATTGCGAGTCAACTCTACAAGTAAGCTTATAAAATCTTTTATTTCAAATCATTATTTCATATGAAGACATATTTCATATCCATTATATATATTTGGCAAGTAGTCGTGTAATAAGCAGGATAATGAGCAGTAAGTCATTTTTGCAAAAAAAGAACTCCGATGCAAACCGGAGGTGGATTTCAGCCATTTCTGAAGACTCTGGGGTCTCTTTCTTCTCAAATAATAATGTGATTTCAACTCAGATCATTATGTCATGTCCATTTATTCATTTATTTGGCAAGTAGTCGTGTAATAGGCAGGATAATGAGCAGTCAAACAGTCATTTTCGCAAAATAAACACCATCCAAACTCCGGAGGTGGTCCATTTCATGCCCAATTAATTATTCATTTATGAATTTATTCAGTAGCATTATAATCTGCAGTCAGACGGTCATTGTTGCAAAATAAACCGCTTCAGGTTGATATAACCTGTCGGTTTATTTTATTTTGCATTTATTTTACAATAATGACCAGCTGACTGTACATTGTCTCTTACTTTCCGTCCCATGTGTTCAGGAGAACAAAATTGTCACTTCTGGGGAAATTGGCACAAAAGGGAAGTTGAAACCATTGTTGCTCTTTTGTTTAATGTAATAAATGACTTGCAGTTTAGAATGCACAGACGGTCTCACAAACTTCATGTTCAATCATTTTTAATGACAGACTTTGGCATTTTAGAATAACCAGAGCATTTTTAGATGCAAAGTGATGATAGGTTAGTCCAGTTATGAGTGAATTATTCAGTCACATGACTTGTTGAGGCATGTTGTTTTTTTATATATGTATCTTGGAATACAAGTGATTGCATACATTTTTTTATGTGCATTTTGGATATTTTATTGGCATCTTGGTGTTTTCTCACAGCATTTTTTATGCAATATCTTAAAATTCATGTGGATGTAAACCCAGCTAATGTGGCACAAAAGTAGGTTAATGATCCATGACACTACTAACATTTGCAGTGGTGTGCATTGACATTTCAGAAGTAACCAGAAGGCAGCTTAATGCAGATCAATCTAAAAAGCACAGGGTGTAATTCAGTCTTTAACGTGTTTATTTGCATGTTTGCATACATAATAACTTATTAGCACTGAAATTTTGCACCGAAATACTGTATCCTGTCTGGCCAGACTCCAGTTACCCATTCAGCCTTCTTGTCCGATCCTGTAACAGGACAACTGGGCTCCCCTGTCACCTAAAGATCAGTAAGGAGAGTCACCGACAACCTCCTGCCTGTCCCAAACTCTTCTGTGGGAAGCCACAGCACACAAAGCCTGGACTAATCCCAGTGTCCGACTCCATTCCGATCAAGCAAACGCAGTGAGAAAGAATCCTCCTTCTGACCTCTCGATCTGTGGTTTCTCACAGTCCGCAGACGAAGCGTCTTTGACGAGGGTTCAGCCCTTCAGGCATTAGTTTAGCTCTCTATTTTCCTCTCTGTTAGCGGATGAGCAGTTATAATAACAGGGCTGATGTGAAGACAGAGTTTCAGCTGATGTTTGTATAGCTGTGATTCTGTGTGCAAGACATCGGGTGGGAAAGACTAGTTGTCATATACAGCTGATTAAACACACTATGCAATTACAGAAAACTGTTTTAATGTGTAATGATATTGATGTTAAAATACTATCTCATATTCCAGCTTAATATGAAGAGACAGCTTTAAGACAGGTGTAGGTTGATTTCCCCAAAATGTAAAAACACGTTATCTTTGTGACACTTTCAAAACATTCCTCCGTTTGTTTGAGCATCTTAACACAGCAACATTGACTCAACCAATGGTATGAGATTGGGTTGGGACCAATCTGGAAAATGTTTGGTAAACCTGTCCATGGTAAACCAAAACCATGGTAATCAATAAATACATATTTAAATAATTTAAAACATAATGAAATCATTAAAATCAGGCATTATAATGCATTGGTAATGTCTCATAATAAGCCTTATAATATGTTATAATACTTACCTACTTACAGTGATACCTTAGATTATAATGCATTATAACATTTCAATTTATCTGAAGAAGTTATAATGATATGCTTGTGACAAAAATGCAATGTCTTCTTCAACATCCATATAATATTTTTAAGTCCAGCTTGTAATATGGTAGTTATTTACAAATGTAAAGGAACACACATTCAATGTAAATTTTGAGACAATAAGAAAAACACTTGTAAAACTGCAGTACAAGGTTCATTTCAGTAACTCTCATTGGAGAATTGTTTTTTCATGTTGATCCCATATGTAGCCAAATTTTCGTTACTTCTTATACAAAACACACCCTAAGAATACAAAAAATCAAACTGTTTCTATTCAATAAACACTATTGTTGTGCATTTTATTTGGAGATATAAAAACAAGAGAAATGCTAATATTCTGATTTGCAAAAATGCATTTCAATTAGCGCAGTCAGTTGATATTTTTTTTAATTGCGATTAATCTCATAATCTTAGTTCTTAGTTAATTGTGATTAATTGCAGATTTTAAAAGTGCTAAAATTAGACCCTATACATACACTACCGGTCAAAAGTTTGGGGTCACTTGACTGAAATATTTCTCATGATGTGAAGGCGTATGCTTAAATGTTTAAATATAATTGTGCCACCATATACATTTATTTAATAATAAAAGTAAAATGTAATTAAAAAACAGTTTTTGAAATGGATGACTCTGATGAAATAATAAAGAAAAGCAGCCCATAATAAGTGCCCAACACAGATGGGAACTCCTTCAATACTGTTTAAAATCATCTCAGGGTGAAACCTCAAGAAGTTCATGAGAAAATGTCCAGAGTTCATGTCTGCAAAATCTACACAGACTATGGGAATTATGAATAAAGTATTATTTCATAATTCCCATAGTCCCATTAATGCTATTCCATAATGTTGATTACTTTAATATTATTCTAAATGTGAAACAAATATATATATAATAAAGAATGAGTAAGAGTTTTAAAACTTTTGACCGGTAGTGTACTTCTTCTCCTGTCAAAATGCATTTATTTCCTACTTAGTGAAGATAACAAAACAATACGTAATAATATAATGCTTTATTAACATTTTCAAACAAAGCCTTTCACAGTATAAAGATAGAAATGCACTAAAATAACACTAATTCAAGTCACATTAAATGTTCCCAAAGTGTAATTATGAGGTTGACTAATTGAAAGAACTGGTCTCCACATAGGTTGTATATTCCCTGCACTGGGCATTAAAACATTTAAACTATCATCATCCACAATATGAATCTGTCAGTAGACTGTGGCTATCTATAGACTGTGCCGCTTTGAACTCTTATAGTGCTTATAGTCAAAAACATCTCATTCTGTGTTTTGGTGATAGACTTGGTATTCTTGTGTGGTAATTCAAATGCGCCTTACATAATGTGAAAATAATGTTTTTCACAAGTTCCATCTGGGCTTGTTTTGTACATCAAATAGTGCTAAGAGCTCCTTTCTCCAGCACTTTATCACTGACACTGGATCACTGTTGTGTGTGTTGCATTAATTGTGATTAAGAAATATTATTACTTTAAACTTTTTTAATTAATTGCTTTAATGCACTAATTTTGACAGCTCTAATTTAAATACACTCAATTGAAAAAAAAAAAAAGTATGGCTCCAGACATACACAAAATCACTTACCTCAAGAATGTGCATGACAGCACTTACATGATATATATATATATATATATATATATATATATACAGGGGCATGCAAAAGTTTGGGCACCCCTGGTAAAAATGTGGTTTTCTGTGAATAGTTAAGTGAGTAGAAAATGTTTTGATCTCCAAAAGTCATAAAGTTAAAAATGAAACATTCTATTCAACATTTTCAGCAAGATTAGTGTATTATTATAGTTTTGTACAATGTTAGAGTGAAAAAAGGGAAAGGAGCACCATGCAAACGTTTGGGCACCCAAACAGATATGAGCTCTCAGATAACTTTTACCAAAGTCTCAGACCTTAATTAGCTTGTTAAACATTGTCCCAACAATCAGCAGCCATGTGCTCCTCTAAGCAGCTGCCTAGCACTCTGAAAATTAAAATACATACTGCCCACAAAGCAGGAGAAGGCTATAAGAAGATAGCAAAGCGATTTCAGGTAGCCATTTCCTCAGTTCGTAATGTAATTAAGAAATGACAGTTAACAGGAATGGTGGAGGTAAAGTTGAGGTCTGAAAGACCAAGAAAACTTTCAGAGAGAACTGCTCGTAGGATTGCTAGAAAGGTAACTCAAACCCCGTTTGACTGCAAAATAACTTCAAGAAGATTTATCAGACTCTGGAGTAGTGGTGCGCTGCACAAATAACACAGCGACACCTGCACAAATATGACCTTCTCCAAATATGAAGAGTAAATAAAGTAATAAAGTAGTTCCATCCACAAATGCGTTTTTATGACCGTACTCGGTTTTTCCAAATTTTTTTAAATGTGCATGTTCATTGAACTGTTGTATATAAGCAATATCACACTCACAATTGTGCTATATGTCCCTACATCAGCACTGCTGTGATTACCTACAGATTATCTGCGGCCGAATCACAACAGTGCTGATGTAGGGACATATCGCACTCTTGCACTCTCTCTCTCTCTCTCTCTCTCTCTCTCTCTATATATATATATACTTAATGGGATGTTTATTGTTATAATGCATTATACGCTTTAATGTATAACTACGAATTGTTTAAGTATTATGTGTTACTTACGACTGTAGTTACTGTAGTTATAATAATTTTTGAGAAGTTATAACTTATAAGGTGTATTATGATACATCATGAATGCATTATAATGCATTTACAGAGCATAATAAAGATGTGCTTTCCAAGATTTCTTGTTAATTCTTGCAGATGAAGTTGCCAACCAAAACATTGACGATCACTTAATTTAAACCCATATAGAAAATGTAAAGTAAATGTTGGCCAAAATAAATGCTTGAAACATTGGCGTAGTTGTGTGGACGTTTAGCAGTATGTTCAAATGGAAAATGCACAACATAATGTCGATTCTTTGAGAGGTCATAATGGAAAGGGACATCCTACTGAAGCTGATGCCCACTGTGGCTGAGTGTAAGATTTTTGTAAAAACTGTGAGTTCAATTGCTTAAAAAATGAATAGCACACCTCTCCTGAACAAGTCACATGATTTGAGGTCTCAGTCTGTAGAAAACAAAGAACAGGACGAGTTACACGATACACATATTTTTTTTTTTCTGGTTGTGATTCATCCTATGGATAATGTTTAGATTTTTTATTGAACATTTTTACAGGCTCCTGGAACTCATATTTTCTATATTTGAAATGTGTTTTAGTTCAATCGCTGCATCACGTCTCAGCTGATCAAGTGGTTTAGTAACTTCAGAGAGTTCTACTACATCCAGATGGAGAAGTTTGCTCGTCAGGCTATCCTAGACGGTGTGAATGATGTGAAGGACATCTCCATCAGCAGAGAGTCTGAGCTGTTTCGCGCACTCAACATGCACTACAACAAAGCCAACGACTTCCAGGTACGGACACCTTTGCGTACATTACATTGCATTGCAAATGTATTGATTTAAAGTTTCATTATAAGTAAACAAACAATATATTTCCAGCTTTAGTCTCACTTTAAAGGTTTTTAAAGTATCGTTACAAACATGTTCACCTATGGATTAAATTAATGTGATTTTTACTTCTGGAACTTTTAGGCTCAATAGCTCAACTGAGCAACCTGCGGCAATAATCAAACTCGTTCTACTATAATGTCTCAAGTAGTGTTGCAAAGTTAGATCATTTTAGCAAGCCTGTTCATTCGGACAATTCATTTTAATGAACTCAGAAAACAGATTCACTTTTTTTTTGCTGGTTATTAATTTTTACTAAAGCAACATTTTGTCACAACTTGATTTCAATGCGTTCTCTCTATTAGGGCTGAGGGATATATAAAAAAATATTTAATCGATAATCGCCTTAAAAAAATATTGCGATATCCGATTATATCTTCAACCTCCCTGTCGAGGGTCGTTGAATATTTTTGCTTTATTGATTTTGCTTTAAAAATAAAAGTATTTATTGAAACACGTAAAAATTAAACAAAAGATATTTATAAATTAAAATTCCTTGTTGCATTTGGCGGGTGCAAATTTCATACCCTGGGCTACTGTTTAATAAATCTGGCAACTTCCTAGATCCATGATTTTGCCATTTACCAATATTGTTGATCATCATCTGTCAATGAGTGTCGAAATCGGCATTTCGACGATTTGTAAGACTTTGTCGATATCCGATAACATCGTCCTGTCGCCCAGCCCTACTATCCATTTAAATTTGTAAAATGGAAGTTTCAGATCCATTTGAGTTGGGACTACATGGATACTTTTTGTGTTGTTAGAGTAGCATTGATGAATCTGGGCAGGGGATTTCTATTTCCCAACATGCTTTGTAAACTGAAGTGTTATGTGTTTCTGTGTAAGATGAATATAACAGGGAATAATTGTTAGTGTTTAATGTTTTGTGTTGTTGAGGTATAGTCGAGTTGCTGTTATGTTGGAGTTTTGAGTGGATCTTGAGCTAACGATGAGAACAGGTCGATGTCACACATGAAATTGATTGTTCGCTTCATTGAGTAAATGCTGTGATAACTATTGCAGAGTTACTAAACTACACTGTGTAGTGCTTCAAACTAGCATGTATTTAGCATGCTAACATTCACTTTCAGAAATTCAGAAATAAGAGATTTATTTGAGGTACATTGAAACGTGTTATTTTGTTGGGATTTTGTCAACTAGGTTCTTTCTACACAAAATATTTGTGTTGAGATTACACATAGTAATTTTTAGTTAAGAAATCTAATTTCAAACATGTGAAACCACTGTCCATGGCAACAAGTTCAGCCAAAAAGCAATTTTTTATTTTTTTTTTGTAGTGAAATGTTTAGTCAAATACTGCTGTTTACTCTATGTTTTAGATTCATTATATAAATGAGTGTTCTGTTTAATTTTAGTAAATGGTCTGCACTTATATAGCGCTTTTTTAACCTTAGCGGTTTTCAAAGCACTTTACACTGTGACTCCTTCACTCTTTCACATACACCATTGATGGCAGAGCTGCCATGCAAGGCACTAGCCTGCCATTGGGAGCGACTTGGGGTTAGGATGTCTTACCCAAGGACATTTCGGCATGTGGAGTCGTGTGGGGCAGGAATTGAACCGCCAACCCTGCGATTAGTGGCCGACCCGCTCTACCACCTGAGCCACAGCCACAGTAGTTAAGTGTGTCTGTGGGCGTGTATATTAAGTTTGTTATTGAGGTCATGTTCTATTTAACTGAAAACTGCTATTTTTTATATGAACCCTAAATACCCCTAAAGGGTACTTTGACTGTAGTCGAACTACTTAAAATACTGATGCCATTTTAGCTTAGCAAGTAGCTTCACCAACACTGCATGTTTGACATAAGCTAAGGCTAATAATCAGGCCAAGACAGAATCTGCTGATTTATTTTATAGTGTATTTTCTATATTAATTTTGGGCAAAAATCTGTAGAATTCAGAGGAATAGATTTAAAGCTGGTAAAATATGTTAAATGGATCTGATGATACTACACTCTTATTGGTACTTGTATATGCATCATCAAATTAGCCAAATCATTTCATAAATGAACACGCAAAGGGGCGAATGATGTGTAGAATTTAAACAGAAATCCTGTTCTGACAGAACAGATTCCGTGTGAGGTTGCTAAAGATATAAGTTATAAAATTAACTTAAATACAGAGTTATATATTTGTTTGAGCTCAGGAACATCCTGTTTAAATGCACATCAGTCCGACTATAAGAGTCATGTGGATTAATTGGCCATGTATGATGTTCGTCCTCATCCTGACCCGTGTGTCACTCTTCACCTGGATCTGCGCCGTTATCCCAGCAGCACAGCACTGCTGCTGCCTCATCAAACTGTGGGAAGAGGAAGCCGCAGAATCTGCTAAAACAACTTGAGATTACGCGCTGAGCATGCCTGACCGCGGTTTGGATTGCTACTGATGCGAAAAAAGCCAGAAATCCCCCGAGCAATCGGCTGGCCAATGGGAATGAGCGGACACAGTTGTCTTTACCTCAGTACCAAGACATTCCATTCTCAGGGTCTCCTTTTGTGTCTGGAGATGCGCGAGAAAAAATGCGGTCAACAGTGAAGCGGAGCTACTCTCCGGGAAATAATGCCTCTGGATAGATCCACCTTCTTCCCACAGAAACCACGTCCTTCAAAGTTATGTGAAGCGCTGCATGAATTCCTGCGATGGGAACGAGTTCTTTCACACATTTTCCGAGCAGTTAAATTCGAAGCAACACGCTGCAAATAATCAAAGCATCCATCCAGAATGGGCATCTAATGATTCTGACACTGTATTTGGTTTTATTGCCACAGTGAACAAAGGGCAAAGGAGAACCGCACTTTAACATGAAAACATTAAAGATGGAACATAAACATCAGAGTATCTAAAGTGTTGATTTAGAGTTCTGAAGCATTAACAGTTTGTAAGCATGCATGAACACACTTGACATTTACTGCACCTCCTCAGTGTGTTATAACATCAAAGACTGGAGGCAAATGTATTGATTTAGACAAAGGCAACATACACACTGCAAAGTTGTTCAAGACAGAACCGCACTCTCAAAGTTGCTCAGTTGCTTGGGATAAAACTGCAGTTCAGTTAGGACTTGCCCATGCAAAACTCACTGTCATGATGCTGAGGTGTTGTGGGTGGTTGCCGTTGTGTGTAGGGATGTGCAAAACTAATCATTTTCATAATTGACTAGTCATGGGCTGTCTGAATGACTAGAGGACTTGTCTGTGTAAAGGAACCCATGTATAATTAGGCTGCATTGTTCAAGTGACCCTAATCAAACGTGTTTCAGATGGGTATATGGATAGTCAACAAAAAATAGGCTTAATAACTACTGTATAACCTCTTATCGCACAAAACTATCGCTCGGGAGTCTCAGGGCGATCCTAAATGGACCAGTGAAACTATCTGCACGTGTCTGACTCTAACGGTTCGGCTTAGCCAGACACACTATGTAAAAGAACAAGATAATGTGGTGCCAGTGCACTTTCAGTATAATATACAGTAGCCTAAACAGTGTTTTTTCCTGCTGAATTTAGCTACAGTAAGCAGTATGTTACCAGCATTTCTTAATAAACAAGCAGAAATTAATTCAGAGATATCATCATCGTTGTTTCTGTATGGATGGCATGCTAAGACAACAAAAAGTCATCATTTATACTGAAATATAACAGAGTGTTTAAGATGCACTGTTCTGGTAAAAATCATGGTTTGTTTGTTATGCTCCATTCTCATTTTCCACAGTTTTATTGTTAGAAGATGCTGTTGTCCATATATATTGCTGTCGTTACTGTAAACACAACCAAAAGTCAACTTTAAAGAAAAAGTAAAAGATAGATCTTGAAATTTTAAGAATGATATTGGGATTGTTAAAATGAAGATCACGAATTGTAAACTCAATATTTTTACCCAGCCCATTCTCTTTTTTCTTTTTTTTTATAGGGTGTTCCCCGAAACTACAGCTCTTTACCTGTGGTTAGACTTCTTTTTTTTTGTTAGTTTGCTGTGCGGACATTATTTCACTTGGCTGAGGCATCAACTTTTATTCCACATATTTATTCCGGGGTTTTGCAGAAAATGGCATTCTAAGCGGAAACACAAGTGCAGCCGTTTAAGGGATTAAAGGCTGTTAAGCTTTCTCTATTATAGTTTAATATTTGCAGAAGTTGTAACTCCACCCCCTGAGCAATGGTATTAACAGCAGCTCAACCAACGTGGTTTGAATGAAGAATGTGCTACACACTGTAGTTACTACGGTTTCGGGAAACAGTCATGACTAGCTAGTTCATTTTTATAACGATGCATTGTACTATGGTGGTTAAACGGTGAGTTACGTCATTGTACGGGAAACGCAGCCCTGTCTGGGTAGAGGGGATTTTGCCTAATCCGCTTCATTGTGAATTTCGCCCGATTTTGTGTGGAATTCAAGTTTGATGAATTTTCACTGACAAGTTCGCCATGTTGGCCAACAGGTGGTTGCATGGTTTGGCAGTCACCTCTGTGTGTGCGGTGCTTCAACAGTACACATCTACACTTAATATTCACAATGGACAAGGGTATCATTTTAGCGGCGAGTTTCTTTTTAACATTTGTCTCTCCAAATATAAAGTGCAGCATTAAAAACAGGCTGCTTGGCAATCAGTAATTTCTCACACACATCATCCCAGAGGTTCACAGTTATTAGCGAGCTGGTGCAAATTTACCTACATTAGTACGATTGTTTGCATAAGGACATTTTCCAAAAACTTTTTTATTTAATTAGTCTACAAAAGGAATCAAATATACTCAAATACTCTCAAGTTCCCATTTACTCATGTGTCATCTGCAGTGAAAGCCATGCACACATCTGTCTAAAGTAAGACATGTCTACCATTATTGTTTTGTCTGTATTCTGCTCATTAACACTTTTATATATCCATATTTGCAGTATGTGTCATCATAAATGACAATAACAGAGTATAATCATTAACATTTATTTGGCAGATGCTTTTATCCAAAGTGAGGAATAATAATACATCATGAGTGATTTATATAAAGGAAACAGTGGGACGAAAAGTGCTGCATTACAATGTAGCATCAGAATAATAGTATCCAAGACAGATTAGAGTGCAACAAGAATATATATATATATATATATATATATATATATATATATATATATATGTTCCGTTCTAATGGTAGAATCATCCAGCGTCGGCCTCAGAGAAACATGGACGAATAAAAATAAATAAACAGAAAAACAATATTGGCAACTATCAGAATTTTGCCAATAGTTCCAAAAAGCATCGGCATGGATTAAATGTTAAAACAGTATATATTCAGTATAATATCACTACAATCAACTAAGTTCAATTTGTTTCTGTTTCCAATGTTTGTCCGTCAGGTTCCAGACAGGTTTCTAGAGGTTGCTGAAATCACACTGCAGGAGTTTTACAGCGCCATTTCACTTGCAAAAGACTCCGACCCCTCCTGGAAAAAAGCCATCTACAAGGTCATCTGCAAACTAGACAGTGACGTACCTGAGGATTTCAAGTCACCTTCATATCTGTAGTAACAGAGCGCCACCTACAGGCCACTTTCTGTGTGGCCAAACACACATTTTAATCACTTCTGTTGCACTTTGTACAAGAACAGTCTTAAATCATTTCAAATATTCTGCTCCTAAACGATAAACATTTAGGAAAACAGGTTTGGGATTTTCAATGTCCTCAGTCGAGCAGTTAAATCAAGTGTTTTTCATGTTGTCTGTGGAATAGGCTTGTGAGATCATGTTAGTTTGGTTTTATTGGAATATATTTTGCTTTTATACTGCCACTGTAGACAAAGTTGTGGTGTGTTTTTAGTTCAAATGCTCCTGGTGGATTTATGATGTGTATTTGTCTCATGAAACATCTGTAATAATCATTCTTTGAAAAAGGTGTAAATATGTGTCATTTAGCTGTATAATATGAGTAGAGGAGAGTATTGCAGTTTATGCAGAAGGACAGATGAAATATAATATTACATGTAGAAGCATTGGAATGTTCCTCAAATCTTGCCAGTGTTTCCTGATTTATCATATGTATTAGTTTGCATATTCCTGTGCATCATCATCTGTGTGGTTTTGCTTTTAATAATAAAAGATTCACGTTATAGGACAACGGTCGATGGTGTTTTTGAGCGTTCAAATAGAAATTAAATTGTGTTTATTATTTATGTCCAAAATATATATTTTTTTCACATAATATAAAAAAGTTCATTTAACAGACCCTAAATTAATTAATTATTCACTCAGAATCTTTCCCTCTGCTGAAGCACTGAAATCCTATTTCTGTTAATATTCAGATAAAAAGGCATCTTTTTACACCAGGTTTACCATGTGTTGTAGGTGAACATGATGTGAATGGAGAATAAGATTTGAGAACTGCAGCAGAAGGGAAGATTTTCAGTGAATAAGGTCTTACATTTCAGTCTGTTACTCACACAAAGCTATTTTATGATTCAGAAGACTTGGAATAGCGCACACAAGTCATATGGACTACTTTTATGATGTGTTTTTAATGATGTGATCTAGTTAGGTCAAGATTAAAAAATCCATTCAACTTTTGTGATGTTTGGTCTGAAGATCATCTAAACACTAACTCTGGTAAAGACTGGACAAAATTTAAAAACAAAACAAAAAAACTATTCAGTTTAAAATAGATTAATATTATTTAAACCAATTTCAGTTAGGACAACTCTAGTAGTATAACATATATTTTTATTCTATCTATATATGACATGGTATGGGCTTGGTCTTGGCAGACTAGATCTGCAGCTGCTACTTGACATGAGTAAATATGCTGCTGTTGCATGGAGAAGGGTGCTGCTTCTACTGAACAAACATAAAATCCCCAAAACCAAGTTAAAAGAAAATAAATAGACAAGACAAGCAAATAAGGTGACCCCTCCCCCCCAACGAGACACGTGGGCTGCAGTGAGGTGTATTTCAGTCACGTGTAGCTAGCAGTGCATCCCTAGTGCGTGTTAAAATGTGTAGTGTTTATCTAGTGACCTGAATAAATACGTTTGATTGTTTATTTTTTTTGTGGTGCTTTTATCCACTTTTCTCCCCAATTTAACTTAGTAGGTCCTCGTGGTGGCGCGGTTACTCACCTCAATCCGGGTAGCGGAGGACGAGTCTCAGTTGCCTCCGCTTCTGAGACCATCAGTCCGCGCATCTTATCACGTGACTCGTTGTGCATGACACTGCAGAGACTCACAGCATGTGGAGGCTCATGCTACTCTCTACGATCCACACACATCTCACCACACGCCCCATTGAGAGCGAGAACAACTAATCACCACCACGAGGAGGTTACCCCATGTAACTCTACCCTCCCTAGCAACCGGGCCAATTTGGTTGCTTAGGAGACCTGAATGGAGTCACTCAGCATGCCCTAAATTCAATCTCATGACTCCAAGAGTGGTAGTCAGTATCAATATTCGCTGAGATACCGAGACCCCACTTTGTGTGATTGTTAAGTAATCTAATTTATTTTTATTTTTTTGACATCACATTTGCGCTGCTGCAGTGTCGATCCATTAATGCTGCAGTTGCGGCACCTAGACTGCACATTTGTTTT
This sequence comes from Xyrauchen texanus, assembly GCF_025860055.1. Classification (NCBI taxonomy): domain Eukaryota; kingdom Metazoa; phylum Chordata; class Actinopteri; order Cypriniformes; family Catostomidae; genus Xyrauchen; species Xyrauchen texanus. The sequence goes on along the minus strand of NC_068291.1, from coordinate 2,423,206 downwards.
TTGTTTTCTCCTTTGGCTTGAGCCAAGTTAGACAATGACTAGCATGGCGCAAGCTGACAGCATACACCAGCGACCACCTGAGCAATTGTATGATCAATTGAATCTAGAATACATTGCTAAATAAACTAAAATGACTGACAGGAGTATGCTGACTGTGCAAATAAAGTCATCATATCAACAGGATCTTGTGACATAACAGGTTGTTTAAAAATGCCAAAGCATGCAAAATACATCCTTCATTCCAATTACTGCATGCCTGCTGATTTCGATTTAATGATAGACTGGACGCTTCCATAATAGTCGGTGAGAGGATCTGAACAGTATGTCTCTAGAAGATGCCTAGCAGCAAGTGTTTCTACAAGAGAAGACTCTAGACTGAAAAGGTGGAATAGAAGCTGCATCTAACACAGTGGTTCTCAACCAGCGGTGGGGACCCACTATGGGGCCTCAGCAGACTTCCTGGGGGCCTCTAGATCTTTTAAAATTATTTAGATAAGGAAGATTATTATGATTTAAATATTTATTAAATTATATAACTTACTGAAAATGCTACAAATGAATACTCCCTTCAACATCTTGCTTTTAATGAAGAATGTACAGTTCTAGACGTTCTGGAGTACAAATTATAATGATTAATAGTTTTCATCTATTGCTGATAGAAGCTTCTTTCATTAAACTTGAAAACAGGCTTTGTCATCATAACAGTAGAAACAGAGGAAATATCTTACATTAATAAGAAAATACCCTACATGGAAGGCCTTCGAATATTTTCTCTGACAGTGATGGGCCTTGAAGTCAAAGGGTAGAGAAACAGATTAATGGTATTCAGTGGGCATGCATGCATTTAGACATCAATTACGATGCAACAACTGAGATGCCCATTATGCAGATTTCGGAATGGCACACCACCCCCAGTAACTCAGCCACGTGTATCAATGGCAGAAATAACATAAGAAGTATGGTAGTATGCAGGGCTGGACTGGGAAGAGAAATCAGCCCAGGATTTTACATGGCAACGGGCCCAAAATGGGGGTGGGGGTCGCTGTCCTTTTCTGCATATCGCGACACCATTTTGTGGTCCGTTCTGCATAACGCGGCGGTTCATTTTTGCTTATTGCGGCCCATTCGGCACGATTCATGGACGCGCTACCGGCCACTACTCGGTTCTCCCTCTGGCCACTCCACCCATGATCCCACATCCACTCCAAAGTGCATCGGCCCACCGGGAAAATGCCCGGTATGCCAGATTGCCAGTCCAGCCCTGGTAGTAAGCGATTCCGAACACAGCCCTAGTCTGGTTTCAATCATGGAGCTGTAAAATACCTGGAGAGAGCTATACGAGAGAGCATCCCCATTACTCTCTATGACTGTGCTCAATTAGCGCAGAGTTACCAGAAAGCTAGTGAAATGGAGGCTGCCATCTTTGCTCATGAGCGCTCAGTTCTGGGATCAGGTGTCATGTGATTGATCACTCGCCAATGAGAACAGATAGGGAAAAATATAAATCAATTTCACATTTTTAAAAGCCCTTCAAAAACAATTCGTCACCAGAGGACAATGTGCTATAATGTAAATGTAAAGAGGTCTGCCACATTCCTCCCTCGTTCGCTCAGGCTGGGGAGCCCCCAGCATGACGTACACCCCCCCCCCCTTTCCCTGGGGGAGGGCGTGCCCTAAGCCCCGTCTGCTGGCAGGTCATCCCCGTCTACCTGGACGAGGGAGGGGACAAGGGGAGGGAAACAGAAATAATTAAACTGGGGGGTACTTCCTGTAACAGTGTAGTACCCCCCAAAAAAACACTGTAAAATTTAAAAGAGAGGGGAAAAGGCCAACGCAGAGCGGCAGTGAGAGAGAGAGAGAGGAGAGAGAGATGAAAAACTCTTTCTCCGATACGCCGCAGCTTGTTCCTTGGCCACTCCTCCACCCTCTATCGGACCACAGCCACGCCTCTCTGGGTGGATCAGAGGCAGACCTCCAGCCCCTGGCGGACGGAACACCCCGCCGCGTTCTTGGGGAAAAGAAGGGGTCTCACCCGCCCCTGGCAGCGGTTCTCCTGCTCCAGGCGGTCGGCAGCGAGCCCCTCCCCGCTCGCGGTCGGCGGTCTCAAACCCCGCCGCATTTCAGTGGCTGGTAGGGGTCTCCTCCGCCCCTGGCAGCGGTCCTGACCGCTCCAGACAGTCGGTTAGGAGCCCCTTCTCCCCTCACGGTCGGCGGCCATCGTCCTCTTTCAGGCAGCTGGGCTCCTCGCCCTTCGGCAGATGGCCACGGCTGCTCCATTGGGGTGGACGGTAGTGGCGAGAACTCTACTACGGCGTATCCCTAATCCTTCCCGGATTTCGGCACCAGTGTAAAGAGGTTAATGGAAAGGAGGAGGCGAGAACAGGCTTTTCAACATAAATCATATTTTAATAATACACTAAAACAGAAGACACAAACACACACAACGGACATGTCCGTTAACGATCTCTCTCTCTCCTGCACGATCCTCTGCAGTCGACCTTTATCCCTCTCGAAGGCTTGATTAGCCTAATACGGGACCGGGTGTGCAGGATCACGACCCGGCCCCGCTCTCCGCCCTGCCACAGTAATGAAATAATTTAAATTGAAATGGTTCTTGGAAATTTGTTTCTTTCGTCATAAAACACGGCTAATTTTGAATGGCTGGTTTCAATGCAGCACTGCTGAAATACTATTCCAAAGCATTTTAAAACAAATGATTTAAAGCAATTCTGTTTGCTTAAAACTGAATTGTGCAGGTACAGAGCAGGCTTAACACAGCTATGTAAAGATACCTTTAAGAGCTTGAATTCTCTTCTAGGAAAAAAAAAACGAATATAAAATTGGTCTCGTTACCTGCTAAAATCTCCTACGATGGATGTGGTATGCTGCTCCAGAAGTAATCATACAACTGTAGATAAAGGTTTTGCTGCTTCCAAAGAACGGTGTGACATCACGATCAGCCAAAGGACCCCCACGGTCCCTCCAGATGATGCCGGAGTTCTTATATATACTCTTCGATGACATATCCGAAGAAAGGTCTTTATCTCCTCTCCAGCGTAGTGCCCATAGTTAACGGTAGACTGCTGTTTTAGCTGTATTAGTAGGCTCTGTGGTGATAGCTGCCTTTAATATCATTCTAAAAGAATGCTGTATTGCTCTTCTAGGAGGTCTTTCGATAACATAATCACTTCACAAGCTGCAGTTTATATGTTGTGTTTAGTGTCAGCGTGGGTAGATCGCATCACAGTTGAGATGTTAACACTCGGCCAAGGCTCGGGCATGCCCGGTAGATGACATTTCCTTTGGTGTGTTTGCGGATAGGGATTCCAGGATCTTCTAGGAAATGGGGACTTTCTGGGTCTGAAGGTCCATTGGCTCAATTCATCTCCAAAGCAGCGCAAATGCACCGCCCATGCACCACAACCACAGCCTGCTCCTGTGCTCGAGGATTCAGCACTGCCATTGAATCACAGTGAGGGCTCTCCCATTCTAATGCAGCGAGGGTCTGCACATCCCTGCTGGGCTCTCCAGTTATAATTGCAGTGAGGGCCCCCATTAAATTGCAGGATATGCTCACCTGCTCGAGCGACTGCCGAGCCTCACACCTGTGGGGTTTGCCCGATCGCTGCGTGGGCATCTGCCTTAGAATGACTTGCTGCTGGAGGTGGCATAGGATTGAGTCCGGGACAGGGCAGGCCCACACACCTAAGGCAGCTTCTTTTGGGGGGTATTCAAGCTTGGTTCATGGATCATGGACAGTGAGCCACACATGAATACACTCTCCTCACTTCAGGATTACATTAACATTTGATCTACTGAAATAGAGTTTCATAACAAAGTTCGGGAGGAGCATCCGAACAATCACATTGCCTGAGTAAGCACATATAAACAGTTGCTTACCTCCATGTTTCAACGATTCTTCCGGCATCCCACTGCCACTAAAATATCAGCATCATCATATTTTTGTAACAGCTGTTAGGTAAACAAGTGAATGTAATAAAACCACACCAACATGTATTAAAACTAGGACTGTTGATTTAACGCGTTAATTCAGTGCGATAAATTTGATACAAAATAAAGTGTTAAAAAAATTAAGACTTCTTAAATTAAGAATTAATCACCCCCGGACCGTAATAAGGAAGATTCCTTCCTGAGAAATGCAAGCTTGTAGTACCACCTGTTTACTCCAGAGGGCAGTAAGTGAAACTTCAGCTGTGTGTAAACATTTTATGTTTATGACGTAACGCACCCGAGACGCTACACAAGCATGTCTGACACAGGTGTAAATTGACGGGCTCTTAAACAAGCCCTCATAATAAATCTCCAACTGATTGACAAATTCACTTGTGTAATGGATTGCTGTGAACTGTGTGCCAATGATTGACTTCTGATCAATAATATGGTAGTAAACAATACATTGTATTATAATATATATATATATATATATATATATATATATATATATATATATATATATATATATATATATATATATATATATATGTTTAAAGATAACTATGTATCATTATTCCATCATTATATATTGAGTTATTGTTATATGAGGGGCTTTCTCAGCAAATATTTGTAATTGCGATTAATCACGATTAATTATCGGGACACCATGTAATTAATTCGATTAAAGTTTTTTATCGATTGACAGCCCTAATTAAAACATATATTTACTATGTAAATAAGGCAGATTTGAACATGTTTGTTTTTTTAAATATCAGGTTAGGCAAGATGTCACATGTGTTTTAAACATTGCAATGGATACACTTTTCAAGAAATTTGTATGCAGTAGTTCACATGCACTTGTCTCGAGCCTCGAGCCCTCCACCATGGACAGCGAGCCACATATGTTTACACTATCCTCACTACAGTATTACATTAACATGCAAACTACAGAAATATCTTTCTGAAGATATGGATTTAACGACTGGAGTCATATGGATTACTTTTATGCTGCCTTCTTTTGGAGATTAAACGTTTTGGCACCCATTCACTTTCATTGTAAAGACCTACAGAGCTGAAATATTCTACAAAAAATCTTCGTCTGTGTTCAGTAGAAGGAAAAAAGTCATACACATTTGGGATGGCATGAGGGCGAGTAAATGATGAGAGAATTTTCATTTTTGAGTGAACTATCCCTTTAAGGTTTATAAGACTTACCGTATGCTCCAAGGTTGTTAATCGATGGTTGTGGCAGGGCAGAGGGCGGGGCCGGTCGTGATCATACACACCCGGTCCCGCCCTCCGCCCTGCCATAATGGTATATACTTGAAGACATCAATCCACTATATTTCAACTTCATTTTTAAACAATTAATAGGTTTAATAGCAGAACTCCAGATGAAGAAGTGCACTACCTATGATCCTGAAGAGAAAGATCCACCAATCAGAGAATACCATCAAACAAAATGCGCCAGAAGTGCTTTGCAGCGACCGCCTACTCTCACACTGTGATACACTCTCCCTACACTCTCAAACTACTTATACTGTATATTTGTATATATATGGATTTTTTGCTATACAATTAAAACACGTCTTTACTTATAATTAACTATTTTAAATAATTCGTTTTATATATTTCCATCGTTTTTAATTCAGTTATGTCATTCACAATGTTTCATGACATTGTAGTTCTCCCCCACTAAAGACATTAAGTACACAGTCTTTTTTACCTTTGTCTTTTTGTCTAATTTTCAAATACTTTTTTGCTTTTAATGTTTTTAATGTGTGGATCTTGGCAGTTGTGGTCTCTATGAACTGTCACAGTGTGGAAAAGAGCTGTATGAAGATTCTTCAAAAGTTCTCCTTTTGCGTCCACAGACAAAATAACAGCATACATGTTTAAAATGACATAAGGTTGAGTAAATGATGACAGAACTATTCCTTTAACCTTTCAAAGCCTCTAACCAGCTGTTATCCTGTTCAGTTAACTGCACATCCCCTGTGTAAATGTGTAAAGCTCCATTGAAAACATTTTACTGAACTCCAGGGCCGCTAAGGTGGAACTAATCCATGACATAAAGGCTGTGCAGTAAAGTATGCTGCTCACATTGTTTCCTGTGGTCAATTCAAGGCACATTTCTGAGGCCATGCATTCATTGTAAGGGACACGCGAGCTCTCGCGACTGGCGTGTCTTGAAAACAACAACAATGCATTCTCTCCTCATGAGTAATGTTCAACATGACCTCATTGCCGAGATCTGCAACCACTGCAGAATTCCGGCCAAGCAGCGACTCTTCTTCCAAACACCACGTGCCGAGCTGCAGGTCTGGGTCTGACTGTATGTGGTTTATTCAACAACTAACAAACATAACAAATGTGACAATGCTTTTTTTTGTTTTTTTACATTCAATTAACAAATTAATTTCATTTGACTGATTGAGTCAATACTTTTCTTTGGTTTTTAGAAGCCAATATGATAACCCATTAATTATCTGGTAAATACGGCAAAGTAGAGAGACGGGGGCTAGTTGACACAAGGGCTAAATCTTAGCAGCTAGCTATATTTGATTTTCATTCAAAAGTATTTTAAATGTTGCTTTCAAAACCAAGTTCAGAAATGTGTATGCAATAATTAACGCACCAATAATGAACAATATGTTTACAGCATTTATTAATCTTAATTTCTACATATACTGTATAAGTGTTACTGTTGTAATTGTGTACAATTTATTAATTACAATTTCTGTCAGCCAAAACAACCTTTTATTATTTAATTTATTTAATAAAAAATCTTTGTTACATGAATTGCTTTGTCTTTTATAGTTAGGGGCCAAGCATCGGAGGGGCTATGGCACCTATTGTATCAGTTAGTATTATTGTAATTGTTGTTCTTCTAAGGATTATTATTATTATTTTCATAATTTAAATTATTTTTGGGTGCCTTTGGGGCACTTAAGATGCTTAAAAACACATGAAATTCTGTACAAACATCAGAGTTATCGACCATTAGGGCTGGGCAAAAGTTGTAGGGGGAGCTCTGTAGCACCCACTGGAACATGGGGGTGTAAGGGGGGCTCTGTAGCACCCCCATTTTCACCTACAGTCACCAAAATTAGTACATAAATAGTTCTCATGAAGCCTGACAACATTCATAATTACAGTCATTAGCTCTGCCCAGCAGGAAGGATTTTTTGAAAATTGCAGGCTCTGAACTTTTAAATACTCCTCCTAGGGGATTCATGTGACTGTCACCATATGGCAAAAAATGGGAAACAGGAAGTGGCTCATATCTTCTGCATGCATTGTGTGGTTTAGATCAAAATTTAGCTGTATTTTTGGTCTTTGGTGCTGATCATGTGGATGTGGCTTTTGTGGGTCCAGGTCAAGTGCCACCACCTGGCAGCAGGAAGTGTAGCATTTAGGGTTGCATGGTAGACCTTTGCTAAGTTAGTATTGTGATACTAAAGCTTCAAGATGCTGCCGGTCCCACAGTATTTTTTAAATGGTAGTACTGTAATTTATGTTATATGTGCTGTAGTAAATAAAATTTTGCTACTCATCCTTGAAATTTTGACTGATTTGCCCAAACAATGGCTAAAAATAATCTCCAGACCAAGCCGCATAGATTGAATAATACAGAATTAAAATGTTCACCTCAGTTGAAAAGTAACATTAACATAGTTAACGAGGTCTAAGTAAAAATGGATGTAAGTCTGTTTGTTGTATCAAAATGAAACTTGGTATACTTCATCAGGACCATGATGTGAGGTTACATGCAAAGTTTGGAGACAGAGTAACCTATGGGTCAAAAGATGTGAAAAGTGCTAATTTGCCCATAACTTTTGAACCAGATGTCCTAAAATAATGATTTAGCGATACCAGTTCCCTTTCTGTCACTCACTAGATGTTGTGTCGAATGAAGTGACACAAGGGGTCTTCCTGGGATGCCAAACGTACCTCTGAACTTGAGAAAAGGCCAATGTCATGTTGGCAGACAGAATTTGCATGCCCGCCCCAGACATACGGGTATAAAGGGAAGCGGGGCAGCGACTGTCAGTCAGAATTTTTCTTCGGAGCCGAACGGTTGTGTAACAACAAGCTGAGTTCACCACTGTTTCACTCACCTCTTCTGGGAATAAGCACTGCTGTTAGATCTAAGGCGCGTTTCCAGCTGGCGTTCTCTCTCTCTGCACGCTGTGCAGTCTACGCCCCTGCGCGCTTCGACAGCACTTTCATTGCCTGAAAGTGTGTTTCTCCTCCTAAAAAGAGTTTATTTCCTCTAAAAGAGTTTGAGTTCCCACTCATAAAAGAGCAATGCACAGCAGGCGTTGAACGTTCTTTTCAGGATGGGTCTTTTTAAAGATGTATTTTCCACCTCTGTGTAGTTCCTGGATGCGGTTGATTTCTCTCCACTTCTGACACTCATAAAAACTGCATCGCGGGCCTGGGCTGCGATCACACGCAGGCAGCGTTTAATGTATGATTCATGTTCTCAGAGCGAGAACATAGCCATGGCAACACTGCGGTCGCGGCTTTCTTTTCTCACGAGAGAAAGCCACTTCAGCCGCCCCCCTTGTGTCGTTCCTTCTTCCCGCGGGATTGAGGATGACCCGGCTGGCAATGAAGACAATTTGGGAATGACGACGGTCTCGGTTTCGCCGTGTAAATCACCACGAACCACCCGCCACCCGGCATGCTTGCTTGCCTCCTTCCAAGCTCGGGATGAGTGCGGCTCGCCTTGTGGCCAGCCGGCATTCTCCCTTGAGCCCCCGAAATTGGATGACGACATCGCCGCTGCAATGGAGAGCGTCACAGCGGCGTCTGATGCTGATTGCTTGTCTGGGCTGCCACCTTCATGTCTGCTCGTCCAGTCCAAGGCTAGACTGAAAACCTCGGTCCCCCCTCACGGCTACTTGATCGGTTCTTCGGGTCAGGGCGCCACTCATAGCCACGACCCCCTCCCCGGAAATGACGGGCACATTGCCGCTGGCACACTGCCGCTGGCCCCTGGACAGGACCCCGGCTGCATTGGCACATCAACTGCCTAGATTTGCTGACTGTATCTCTTGCGCTACGGAGGTTTCACCCACTATTCCGGGACAAGCACGTCTTGATCCGTTCAGACAGCAACGCAACGGTAGCGTACATAAATCGCCATGGTGGCATGCGCTCTCGTCATATGTCACAACTCGCCCGCCATCTCCTCCTTTGGAGTCAGCCGCGACTCAGGTCGCTGCGTGCCACTAATTCCCTGGCAACTGCAACATGACGGTGGACGCGCTGTCACGGCAGGTTTTGCCCAGCGGAGAGTGGAGGCTCCACCCCTAGGTGGTCCAGCTGATCTGGGACCAATTCGGCATGGCACAGTTAGATCTCTTTGTCTCCCAGGACAACTCCCACTGCCCGCGACACAACGTCGACACTCCGAGTGAGTGACAGAAGGGGAACGTCATGGTTACTGTTGTAACCTTCGTTCCCCGAGGGAAGGAACGAGACGTTGTTTCTCTCCTGTCACAGCACTAGACCTACCACTGTAAATGGTCGTACCTTATTTTCGGCTCCTCAGTGCAAAATCCTTACTGACAGTTGATGCCCCGCTTCCATTTATACCCGTATGTCCAGGGCAGGGCATGCAAATTCTGTCTGCCAAATTGACATTGGCCTTTTATCAAGTTCAGAGGTACGTTTGGCATCCCAGGAAGACCCCTTGTGTCACTTCATTCGACACAATGTCTTGTTCCTTCCCTCGGGGAACGGAGGTTACGACAGTAACCATGACGTTTTACCCATATTGGCCATACTGCCTCTCCACCATATTGACATTTATTAAAAAATTATATATATTTTAAATACATTGTCAGATTAAACATAAATTCTGATGGTCCTTAAACAGTATCGAGTTAGCGCCACCTATTGTTTAAAAGATAACACACTCATGTGTGCTGTTTCAACCTCAGGAAGTCTCTTTGCCACACATTAGGCACATTGGCTGAGTGGCTCAGTATGTTGAAGCACTGCTATATAGTTCAAAAGGTCATAGGTTTGCATTCCCACCTCTCCAAGTCATGCTGTAAAAGGTTTTGTAGTTTTGTATTGTGCTTAATAAATGGTTGCTAGGCTGTTCCACAATCAAATTCTGAATTTGATCTCTTGTTGAAAAGTTACATGAATACAAAGTCGATCATATTGACTGTTGTGCTTGGCTGTGAAAAAACTTCTTGGCATAGTATGTACCAGTGGTTAGAGACATGAAATGTCAAATGGAAGGTTCACATTTCAATCCCCACCTCAGCAAGTCATGCATTAGACATGTGTTCAGTTCTGGAGATTTTTGTATTTTGCATACTGAATGGAGAATGTGCTTTTCCTCAATCAAATGCTGATTTGCATCTTTGTGGAAATGTTACAAGAATATAAAGTTAATCATGGCAATTGCTGTGTTCGGTAGTGATTCCTCTAAGCTTGGTATGTCCTTCTGTTGTCTGTAATGTTGTGGCTGTGTGGTGCAGTGGATAACACACTGAAATGTGGAATGGAAAGTTGTGGGTTCAAATCTGAATGGGGTCAATGTGATCTGTGCTTGCTCTTTGAGATCTTAGTGGTGTTCATTGGTTGCTAGTGCTTGGCCCCATAATTGCTGCTTGCAGCTATATTTGTATTAAACACAAATGTGTTTTAAATGTTGCAATGGTAACGAATTACAATATGTTTTTAAGACCTATTTGTTAAAATTAGTTTATTAACGCAATAGTAAAAATTTGTAGGGTTAGGGTTAAAAATAGTAAAAAATTGCAAAAATGTGTTAAGTGTGCAATACTTTTCATCTGAACTTCGAGACATAACATTGATAAAGTGAGTAATTTGAATACAGTAAATTGTAATTTAAAAGTAAATACAGTATATTGTACTTAGAAATATGGTATACAGGTACATGCAATTTAAATAATGTAACATATTATTACAACATATCACGTTTTGAGTTTGCCTACAAACACATGCTTAATCATGCACCAAAAAACAAAAGAAATAATTGTTATGATCATGAATGGTTAATTTTTCCTGCGCAATAACAGTGGAAATTATTAAAAGCTTTTTTTTCCCATAGTCAACACTTTAAGGTTTGTCTATACAAAAATTGACTTTTTTTTAAAATAACGTTCCCTGAGAAATATATAGTACAAAGTGTGACAACTAGCCCCGGTCCCCCTCACATAAAATAAATGTGTATATTCTCAAGAACTGTAAAACATTTGTGCTTACACCTTTGTTTAATGATTTATATTGTCAGAGAAACAGCACAAACACATTAAACGTGAAGCCCTGTGAGGCACTCAAGCAACAATTACATCTGAAATGATAAAATTAAAGAAATTAAAACATTATTTTAATTGCCTTGTGGAGAAGAGTGCAAAAAAACAATGATGGTACTGTTCTTTTCCAATTAGATCAACCAGACATTAATTGATTTGTTTTCAATTTGAATGTATAGTTGTGTCAAGGTGTCTCTCTCAGATTAATTTGTTCTGACTTTTTTTTTTTTAAATAAATAAATTTATTAATTTGATGGAAACTACAAGACATTCCTCTGATGATGTGAGTTCACATTCTCAGCTTCAATCTGACATTCTTATTCTCAGTATGAAGCTCACCACAATGTTCAGTTTAAAACATAATAACAAATGAGTTAAATCTGCTGCTGTACTATTGAAAAACCCCATGAAATAAAAATGGGAGATATTACTGGCAATTATTTATATGCTTACATGTTATTTTACTCCTAAAAGTTGAAAACATGACTTTAGTATGTGCGTGTGTAATGCAATGATATTTGGAAAGTTTCCTTTCAATATGTTTAATGTGACTGATCATGGAAAAACTGGAATCATCGGACTAAAGAATCTAAAGAGACCAGGCTCATGAGTTTAGACTTAAAAGTGATGATTTTAGTCATTTTTGAGATAGCTTGACCAGTAGGTGACTGAAGTGCCGTCAGAGCATGGTAGCAATGTTAGTCTGCAAGTTAGTTCATTGAGCTCATGGTGGCGCTAGAGGGTTGAGTGGGAGACTCCAAAGTATGTCAGATTGATGTTCAGACCCTCTGCAATGGTTGTGCCAAATTTCACATCTTTATACCATACGGTTCCAGTGGCTGCCATAGACTCCATTAGAGCGCAACAGTCCGGTTCCTGAAGTAAAAATCCAAGAATTTTTCCATAAGCACATGAATTTTTAACTAACTTATAAACGTTTAAAGACAGACCTACTGTGAATCCCAAGGTTGTTAATTGATGGTGCAGTATATGATTCTGTTGAAGACATCAGTCCATGCTATTTCAACATAATGTTTAATAGCGGAATTCCTGATGAAGAAATACACTACCCATGATCCTGAAGTGAAACATCAACCAATCAGAAAATCACGTCAAACAAAGTGCGGCAAATTAGCTATGCAGCTCCGCCCACTCTCACACTGTGACACTCTCAAACTGCTTCTATATTTGGATATATCTGAACATTTTGCAATAAAAGTAAAATATATTGTTTACATACTTTTAATCAACAACTTTAAATCAGTAGTTTTATATTTATCAATAGTTTTTAATTCACAATGTTTCATGGGACTGCAGTTCATTTCCTTTTTAAAGTCATCTTTCTGTCTGATTTTTGCTTCAAATCAAAGTTTGTAATGTTGTGATTCACCTGAGAGCTGGCTGGTTTGGTTCATGGCTTATAACTTGTTTAGGAAAGATTTGATTAAATCCCTAAGGGGAAAATATGGAAAACATCCTTCCGGAACAAAGACCGCTGAAAAGTGGGCGGGAACTGTTGCACTCTATTGCAGATGTCAGAACTGAAACAACAGGTTATACACCTTCTGTCTAAATAAAGAATATAAAAATGCAGGACAATTTCTCACAAATATTTCTTTATTTGAATTAAGCTGAAAGTGTTGAGTTGGGTGTGGTGAATCCATCTTCAGGTCTTCTGATATTACTGAAGTCAACGGCTCCACCATGTGGAGGTCAGATGACAAATGCCAGCTTGCAAGTATCACAGGAAAGAAAGAAGGAAATGAAATTGTTATTGAAAACAGAATATAAGTAAATCTATTTCCTAATGTTTTTCTTCTACACATTTATTTGATTAAACAGTACAGGTGGGTCATTTCTGTTATGCATTACCATTTGAACTCTGTAAATGTATGAAATATATATATATAAAAGTTTGTCTTGCATTTTCAGTATATCTATAAAAGGGTATAGAATACTTTCAGACAATAATTTACAATCATAGTATAATTACATTAATTACAGTAATAAAGTTTATTTGCACAATGAGGAGAAAATGAACAGGATGAGTAGAATAAAGACTGAAATATAGCGCATACATTAGGGTGTAAGATATGTTTAATGCATCTTTGGACATAATAATACCAATTTCTTTCATTTGATCAAAAAGAATGAAATATTTTCAAATGAAATGAACCAATTTATACCAAAAACATCACAGAATGGACCAAATCCATTACTAATACTTCCTGTTGTATGTGCTGATTTGACAAAAGATGAACTGGATGGAAAGTGATATAGACGACAAAGGCAAAAATGGCAACATCCATATGAACTACTACAGATATGAATGATAAAAACTGTGAATTTAATATTTCACCCAGTATATTAAGACACATATAACAAGAAAATGAAATGTGTGGCAAAGTAGGACTGTAGGAGAAGGAGCCGGGTAAATTACTAGTAATTCTTGTCATATTGCTGTTCATAATTTTGGCCACAAGAGGGAAACACTTGAATGTGAAGTGAATGTGAGTTTTGACAGAAACGTGTATGTAAATGCTTTTATAAAATTATAAACTTCACATTTCTGCCTTTAAACCCTCTAAAAATGTATCCCATTGACTTCCATTGTAAGTGCCTCACTAGAATGTTGGTAATCAACATGTCACAAATGACAGACATTATTATACACATTATTATTATTTGCATTTAGCATTGATTTTTCAGTGACCCAATCGGAACAGACCTGCGACCTCACAACCCAACCACTAGTGGCTCCTCTGGAATCATCTCTTGAGGACTGTGTTACAGAGGACACCATACAGTTTTACTAATCGGTAAGCTGCTTGTGGCACAAATGCCATCTTCGGTCCCTTGTCTGCTGCTTTCAGCCGTTCCCTCAGCGGGCATCGAGGGCAGAGAGGGCACTGGGAGCAGAACTTGTGCTGTGAGATGCCTGACTTCTGCCTGCCCTTCAGCGACTCCTCGCACGCTTTTGTGTGATCACCGGTAAATCTTTATTCATTTTAATTGGGGCCTCCATTTAAAAGAGCAATTAAAGCGGATTAATCGAGCCCATCCCGTATAATGTCTTCTGTTAATTAGTTTGTCAGCACTGTTTTAATATCGCCTAATGACTTCATATTTCAGGCCTGACATTAAAGAGATGCTGAAGAAAAGGAATGGGCTTATCTGAATGCGCTGGTGTAATGGGAGATGTCCTCTCAATGCCGGGTAAGGTCAGGGACCACAGGGGCCAAGGAGACATGAGGACGAGCGGCGGCATCATGGGTTGCACTGGACGGTGAGACCACGCCCTCTCCAGTGTCACCACACATTTGATGAGATGCACACGCTAGCGCTTTTCACAACACCAGCCACTTGCTTTTAAAGGAATAGTTACTCATCGTAATGTGGTTCCAAACCCATATAACTCTTTTTTTAAAGGAGGTGTTTGTCAGAAGGTTTACACTGCTCTTTTTCTGTGCAATGGAAGAATACAGTGACAAAGTGCTATCTAGCTCCAAAAAGAATAAAAAGACACATAAATGTAGTCTCATTGAGTATGACTCATTCGCTATATTATAAGTCTTCTGAAGTCATATGATAGCTTTGTATTAGAAACAGGCCTAAATTGAAGTCATATTTTCTTTGAAAATATTCCCCTCTCTCTCTCAGATCTGATGTATAGCCACAACACACTAGGTCTCCTATTGTGTTCAACAGAATAAAAGGAACAACATGAGAATGAGTAAACGATGACAGAATTTTCATTTTTGGGTGAACTACTTAAGGAAAATTATGCAAAGTGTTTGTTTATTTAAAATAAGGTTCAAAAAGTGTTTATGACCTGTCAAGCACCTTTGAGTACCATGTAATTAATCTGATAATGATTATATATAAAAGTACCCGGTATTACTATGATATTGATCTTATAGGGTTGCTTCCTGAATCCTTGAAGTGTAAACGAGTCGGCCAATAAAAGGGGTTTGTTCTGTACGTTAGCTATTTTTATTTCTAAACTAATACATTGATATTGATAAATATGTAGAATAATGTATTCTTTACTTACATATTATTACTAGATAACAGGCAATACATTGCAAGTAATGTTTGCTATAAAATATGAAATACAGTTTTTCTCAATTGCTTTGGCTCAGTTCTCAACTGTTTTTTTTTATTTCCCAAAACATTAAGTTCAGATCTCTGAACAATTCACTTCTTTTTCACATCAGATTGGAATTTCCTATTGATTTGAGCAACTTGCAAATGCTTTGGCACATGTGTGCAAAGAGTACATACAACTGTCTGCAGTTTGGACAACAAATAATTGCATATGGCTTGTTAATCAAAACTGATGACTCGATTCTCACTTACACTGTCAAACACTTCAGAACTTCTCAGACATTTTTTATTGTGTAAGCCATCACATTCAAAACGATCTATTCAATTATCATAATTAGTATACATGAATGTATATTCTAAAATATATCTGACGTTGACATTGTTTGTAATGTTTGCTAAATTGGCACATGACCTCTAATTGCATTCGCAATCTAATTGCAAATTACCTCTAATATGAATCAACCATTTAACCATTTAACCAATCAACTTTGGGAGTATATATATATATAGATTGCCCACAGCACAATCACTGCTGTAGAACTTTTTGAGAATGGAGGACATTCACAACCCTGAACTGCAGCAACATGCTCATGGAAGAGCAATTGGAAGGCGTGTAAGAATACGTGGTGGTGGTAGAGGAAGAAATAATCGAGGAAGAGGTGGAAATAGAAGAGTCAGAGTCTCTGATGAAATCAGAGCCACACTTGTGGATCATGTCATAAATCATGGTTTAACAATGGAAGAGGCTGGTCGAAGAGTACAGCCTAATGTAAACAGGTCCAGTGTCATCAATTGTGCAAACCTTTCATAGGGAAAACAGGTAAATATGTTTTTTTTGTTTTGTTTTACAGTATGTAAAGTGTTTTTACAGTATAAACAACAATATTGTAAAGGTAAATGCAAGTCTATTTGTTTATTCTATAGAACTGCACGACAACCTCGCGCTGGTGGCAGAGCAGCAGTATTTAACCAACTGCAAGAACAAGAAATTTGCAACATGGTCATAGCCAACAATTCCATCAGGCTAAGAGAGAGATCCAAAGTGCAATCATAAATGACAATAATGTCTTTGCAAATATAAATTCTGTCAGCATTTCCACCATAGACAGAGTTTTAAAAAGACATCAGATGACTATGAAACAGCTCTATAAGGTGCCATTTGAGAGGAACAGTGAAAGAGTCAAGGCGTTGCGGTACCAGTATGTCCAGGTAAACCATTGGTGTGCACTTAGTGAGTTTTAATGTTTTTCTAAAATGCCTGTATTACTTTACTGTAAGTTTCAGAAACCCATAAGAAAAAACATTTACTGTTATATTTTTTTCT